>NC_090248.1:43333906-43361075 GCF_037325665.1 Littorina saxatilis
GTTTAACCTTTGCAAAAACTTCTTCTTTTTGCCAGTTTCGATTTTTCAACAAAGGGGCATTACTCTCGAATCATCCAACAGCTTGAGCTTCCGGTTGCTGTCGATGCGTTGTCAGATGTTATAGAGAGTTCGTCAACAAACGATCAACTTCATTCAACATGACGAATGGTTGGTGTCTGAGATTGTTAAAGTCATACTTTTATTTATGTACATAAGATGCTTATATTTGTCTGTGTTTGAGAGCACTTCTGTCACTCTAACTTCAAATCATCGTTCAGAGCGAATAACTTTTCTACTTCTCAACTCTTGTAAAGTTGTATCGCCTGCTTGTCAACCATTGTAGTTTGGCAGTACTTACAGCAACCTTTGCAAACTGATCACACTGATTTTAACTGCTTAGATGTAAGACATCTCCACGTAGTAATTGACACCGTGTAATTTCTTCTGTCCATCTCTGCAGCCTATTCCTTTGAAGGGCTCGTCATCTTCAGTCTACTGGTCGTTTGCACAAGTGCCTACATGCGGAGGGTGCCTCGGCTCAGACAGTGGTTCTTGTCGGAGAAGAAAGGTTTCTTTGGCGTCTTCTACAAAGGTACATTTGTGTGATCAATTCAAAATAAATTGCCACTGTAGCTGTCTGCTTCCTAGTATTAGTATTATCCTAATGATGTTCATATCCTATAATGATCGATGTTCAAGTTTCAACGCATCAAGTATAAAACTCAACCCCTTCTTCTTTATTGTTCAATATGTATATGGTGGTGGGTTTTTTTTAATTTGGTTTGTTCCTTATTGTTGGTTGGTTAGTTTGTTTTTTGGTTGGGGTTGTTTTAGTTGTTTGTTTTTCAACCAGTGGATCACTTAAATTCTTCCAATTTTTGTTTCAGCATCTATAATAGGGACACGACTACACATACCAGTGGCCTTGACATGTGTTTTGATGGGACTTTATGTGCTGCTTTTAAAGTGAACAATATGCTATTGAGACAGTGACAAAAGGTCAGGTGTCATGTCTACTGTCCCGAATGACACACGATTGCTGACATTTCACCATTGCCAAAAGAATAAACATATAAGAAATAGGTAGAACATGAATGTGAAAACTGACTTTGATTGTTGATCAGTATGTTCTATATCACTAACAAATAATCTACTTACGCATAGCTGTTTGGCAAATGTATGTTGCATGGGACACACTGACATGAAAGTGGAAGATGTTTTCCCTCTAGAGAAACTACATATCAAGTTACAATTTTTGTGCTCTTCCATTCCAGTTGGCAATCAATTGTTAACGCATGTTATTAGAAAAAATAGAACGAAAACAGATTAGATAGAATGAAACATGTACTGGTGATGTCATTTGGGACATACTGACATGAAAACGTCACCTTTTGTCATTGTCTCTATTATAATCATATTTCCATCTGTTCCACATCTCATCATTTCATGTTCAACTTGTTCATGACTCATCGTGAGCTAGCTTATGTTTGCTTGGTGTGAATAACTAGAGTATGATTGTCAGTGTGAATCTGAGCAACTGCAAGTGTGATGGTTCTTCATCAAATGTAAGCGGCAATAGACAGGATCAGTGCTGCGTACTCTCAGTATAATGCACTTGCTGTTTATTCTGGAAATTGTATCTGACATTGTCTTCAACTTGTTAGGAATCATTCATTTTGTGCTGGGATTTTATGTGTAGTAGTATGGTGTAGTTCCACATAAATCATGCCTGAAGACAAAAACGATATGAAGAGCATTGTGTATACATTTCAGGTACATGTACTTGCTGATTCAGCGATTGTATTTTTCTGTTTTCTTGTTGATAACGTTAGTACTTTGAACTGAAAAATCACACAATGTATGAAAATGGCTGAAGACAACAGTGAAGTACGCTTTAGGGCAAAATACATCTGCGCAGTCGCCACTTCACTACATGCTGCGATAGGGATTATGACGAGTACTTGGCCTGTTTTCTTGTGAGGCAACTGTAGCGGGCTGGGGGGGAAAAGGAATCACCTCAATAATCTGCAGTGCGTCGTCTGTCCTGCTGGCGTTACATAGGCAAGCGCTGGGCCTTACCAGAGGCCTTGACTTGTGTTTTGAAAGGTCTTGATGCGCTGCTGTGAAAGTGAACAGCATTCATAATCATATTTCATATTCCTACCTGTTCAAAATGCCATCCTTTGTTGTCACCCCTGATGGGTTTTTTGTGTCGAGCTGAAAGGCCACGCTTTACCATTGTGTTTGGTTTTATAAAGACAACCATGCAAAGAATGTAATTATCCTATCGGGTTAAATAAAAATAAGAACTATTTCACTTTATAGCTTTTCTCAACAATTTAATATAGACAAGTTTCAACAGCTAGAATTTGTGCCGAAAAAAAGTTAACGAACTTGTGTGGCTCTCAATTAAAGCAAACTACACATTGGATGTTAAAATGTTTGTTGTTGTTGTGTGGTTTTTTTTTTTATCAAATATAGTTTTCAAATGATGTTAAAAAGAACAGTATTTTTCACATTAGCATTGACAGTAAACTCATTAGTCAACATGTATTGTGTACAAATTGATGTGGGTTTGTAGAGAAGATTGGGCAAAGAACCAGGGACAAAACTTTGTAGGAACGTGGTTCATTTTTTTATTTCCCCCCCATCATGTTCATAACCATCATTGCATTAAGGTAACATCACTTCATTCTGAGTTGGATGTATTTATTTCAGCAGATACAACTGCGACTCATTCTACTTCTTTTTTAAGTATGGGTTATTTGTTTTGTTTAAAAATCTGTTATTTTGTGGGCAGAATCTATAAAAAATAAAAAAAAATCCCTGAGCAAGAATTGCGTGCATGTCAAAGGGGTTGTGATGAAACATGCAGAGAGAAAGTGTGTGGTTATGCTTGTACAGTATATCATTATCAATCCCTGTATGTACAGTCAATTCCGGTTAATCGGCCATCCGGATAATCGGCCAATTTTCCCTGGGACCGAATCTTTTCTTCATACGTAGTTATGTGTTAAAATGTTCGGTTAATCGGCCACTTCGGATAATCGGCCATAGTTCAGTCAGTCCCAAAAGTGGCCGATTAACCGGAGTCGACTGTATGTTGTATGGAGCATGAGGGAGAGCAAGGTGTGTATAACACCTCCGGGACAACCAGTGCCTGGCCTGTCTGAAAACACCTCATCGTGAGGGATTTTGCAGCCAGCGCAGTGAAGATAAAGAGGGAAACATTTTCTCTGCGCGCACGGCGGCAAGCAGGATGTCTCAGAAATACATGTACCTCCATGACTTTTCATGGTTAATTCTTGATGCATACTTGTAAATACATGTATTTGATCAATTTGTAATTCTGCATATTGCATACGTGGGAAACTAGCAGTAGCAGGGCCGACCTGTAGAACCTTGCGTTTACTATATGTGTAGAATGTATTGCGTTTTTCTGATGACATCAAAGTAGGGCGACATGCTGTGTGTCAGCCCTTCTCCACACTTACTTACAATACAGAAAAGAATATCGGTATTAAGAAAAATGTAAAAAGATAACTCACAATTGACTCTTGTGCAGTTTTGGAAATTGCTGAAATCTGCCAGGAAATGATATTGTACGAGTCTTAATCTGATGGGAACTTTTCTGTGTTAAGCGTAAGATCACAATCATGTGGACCTGTAGGTACCTTCTGGTTTCCGTCATGACATAGTGGTGTGTAATTTGTGAATACAGTCGAACCTGTTTAAAGAGACCACCCAAGGGACTGGGCAAAAGTGGTCTCTTTAGACAGGTGATCTCTTTAAAAAGGTTATTTATATAGTCGTAAAAACCGTCGGGGATCCTTTGGGGTGGTCTTAATGGGCAGGTGGTCCTTATGGACAGGTGGTCTCAAGGGCAGGTTCGACTGTATTTGAAATGTGTTATTTGTGACATCACAGTCAAAGAGGGATTTTACTTTGCTTTGTCTAATCTTTTTTTTTATGCAAAAGAAATGGTACATTTTGATCCAAGTTGTGAATAAACAATGTGATATTTGAGACTTTGTGGTGATCAACTTTTTCATTAAGCATGAAAGTGTGAGTTTGCTTGCATGAATTTTGACTTTAATGAAGTAACTTCCATGAGGAATCACCGACAGCCATTCAGAGGTCAAGTATGATCTAACAAAACACAAAACACTAAAATAATCTATGGACTGGAAAAAGAAAAAGACGCATATTCAAATTGCTCAAAAGAATGAGCATATAATTATGTAAAAGATACGCAAATATGTACACATGACAATGAAAATGATTGCAATCACATACATGTACACTATCTCATCAACTGCTCCATTCTCCGCACAGTATCAAGACTTAAAGTCCTCTACTGTACACTATAATTGCAACAGGACCATTATGTTCAAGGCATACTTTTTTTAAACTAGATTAAAATAATGTTCATACAAGCATTCTTCTCCAACAATATAAAATGCATACATCTGTCTTCAGGTACGAGTGATATCGGCACACTATCAGTAAGATAAAAAATATCTGATTAGCACGCACAAAACAACTGTACATGATCAGAAACAATCCGACTAAATAAACCGTGAAAAACTGCATTTTGGGTACTTCAACTTGCAACGTGTGTGTCTCGGTGTTTTCTGAGGACATTTACGCTGTAACATAAGATTTAAACCACTGTCTTTGGAATGCATACAATGTAAGCTATGATTAACGTACACCCTGATAAAAGCCATCGACCATATAAGGTCAGGCAATGGAAAACTCTACACTGCGTCATGAGCAGCAGCATCTCATTGTGCCGCTTGGTTAATCGGTGATCAGAACTACCAGTAAATTAAAAATTCTGTTAAGTAACAATTATAATACAACATCATATATCGCTGGGCTAAATCATAACAACAAACCTCCCCTCTGGTTCGACATTTGCTCCTACATCTTATCGGATACACACTGTAAGTTCAAAATGATTAAGTGATAGAACATTTAGAACAAAGCATGAAAGTAAATGATTCCGATAATTATATGATTGCCAACAATATACAGGAAAATGCATAAAAAATAGCGCTTGTTTAGCACTAACTAAGATATATATATTGTTTCACGATTTAATTTTGAAAAATTCAGCAGGATTAAAAAAACACAAGCCAACTTTATGTACAAAATATTCATTAAAATGATATTCAGTTCCGCTGCACGTTTACTTTACCACGTCTTTATACCGCTAAAACGCTTTACCATCTTAAAACACTCTCTTTTTTTTATTTTTTTTTTAAGTTCTTCAAAAATGTTCCACCAAAGATGAAGATGTATTATATTTAATGCAACAGAAAGGCAACATTTTCAAAGTATGAAACAATGTGAAGTATTTTTAGTGTAAGTACAGTACAACAAATTATGGGTGTTTTGAATAACAATGACACAAAATTCCAACATGCAAATTGGTGAACAAAACCTAAGGAAACCAAAAACACATGTTAATGTCAACATAGACTAAGACTTTCTTTCTTTCTTTGTTTGGTGTTTAACGTCGTTTTCAACCATTCAAGGTTATATCGCGACGGGGAAAGGGGGAGATGGGATAGAGCCACTTGTCAATTGTTTCTTGTTCACAAAAGCACTATATACTATATAGACTAAGACACACTCTCACTATTTTTCACTTTGCACAGACAGAAGCAGAAGATATATCATATGTACTCACAGACTTGAGATGAAACAACAAAATGATTAAAATCAAGACAACTGAGAAAAATCTGGGTAGGCGGAAGGAAAAGGAGAACAACAGCAAAGTAACTTTTATTACATACACTGGACAATCGTTCAACCTCTTTGATTCTGCATTTCATTTGATTACAATAGTAAGTAGGCATGTAATATGCTGGAACAGACACACTACACATTCAAGTTTTACTTTGTATGCCTCAAAGACTTAACAGTTGCTCATACACATTAGAAATTCCCTTCAATACTAATCCCTTGTTTAAACCAGCAAAACAAAAGAAGCGCATAGTCAACGACGCCTAGAGCTCAGGCAAACAATAATATTGATACGCAACACGTCCGATTATTTCTACTTGTGCGAATGTTCCACATCACACATCATTCTACACAATACACCCACACAGTTTGTTTGGTCCTATAAGACACTGGAGGTGCCAGCAACAGAGCTTCGTACAGTGGAACCCCTCTTTTAAGACAGGCACAAATCTGAGAAAATCGGGTCTTAAAACGGGTCTTAAAACGGGGGCAAATTCACTTAGGTAAAGCACAGAAAGTCTGAGAAAACAGGGTCTTAAAAGGGAGGGAGTCTTAAATTGGGGGGTCTTAAAAGGGGTGTTCCTCTGTATTTACCGTACTTTTCGGACTATAAGGCGCAACTTCTTTTCTCACACTTGACCCCTGCGGCTTATTGAACAAAAGCGCTGTATGTGTGGCTGAAATAAAAATCCCTGGTCAAGTTTCCTCTCAGACATCAAAGAGACCGCCTGAGTACCAGTCCAACAACTTGCGATAATGCATGTTTCTGCTACTACTACCCTGACCAAGTTTCCTCTCAGACATCGAAGAGACCGCCCCATAGGTTAAACTCGGTCACTGACCCCGGGTAAGAAGGCCAGTGTCTGTAAACATGGCCACCCAGCTATCCCAATGGACCTGCCTTTGATCTCACCGCACACACAGAGCACAAATATTTCCACTCTGTATTCTTCCTTTGATGTGCGGCTTATAGACCGGTAGCGCCTCATGTGATGTATTTTCTCAATTTTACTTGATAAGTGGGGGTTGCACCCTATATAACGAAGCGCCTTATAGTCCCGAAAGTACGGTACATCTCACTGATTGATCAAGCTTGCACCAGGGCTGAGATGCTTGAAGCAAAACTGGGTGCCACCTAATTGGATGGTACGTAGCCGCAAGTTCCTAGTGGTTGACATTGAGATTTGCTGTGATTTCAACCGTTCAGACCTTGCAGCCTTTTCCCACCTAGCTGGGTGACACCCACTTTTGCTTTGTGCACCTCAGCCCTGGTTTCCCTATCAGAAAAGATGCAGTACTAAAATACTCTCTGGAAGCACCTAAAATCAGTATCACGTCTTTGAAGAGTATGACGATTTCAATCTTCTTCTTCCATGTAAATTTTGTATGACAATGACATAGATTTGGAAACATTAAAATATCAGCAGTGCTCATCTCGGAACAAAGACACTGAAAGTTTTCTTGCCTTTTCTGATCTTTTTGCAACGTCTGCATCCATGTTTCACGACCAACCAGACTTCCCCCTTACACTAACAATTTTGCAACGTCTGCATCCATGTTTCACGACCAACCAGACTTCCCCCTTACACTAACAATTTTGCAACGTCTGCATCCATGTTTCACGACCAACCAGACTTCCCCCTTACACTAACAATTTTACAACGTCTGCATCCATGTTTCACGACCATCCAGACTTCCCCCTTACACTAACAATTTTGCAACGTCTGCATCCATGTTTCACGACCAACCAGACTTCCCCCTTACACTAACAATTTTGCAACGTCTGCATCCATGTTTCACGACCAACCAGACTTCCCCCTTACACTAACAATTTTGCAACGTCTGCATCCATGTTTCACGACCAACCAGACTTCCCCCTTACACTAACAATTTTGCAACACAGCCCCACACACCATATTTCTGCATCGACAAACCACTGTCAAAACTTACTGAACTTCTGTTATCAACACATCACTGCTAAAACCTGCTGTACTTATTTCATCAACACATCACTGCTAAAAGTAAAACCTCCTGCGCTTCTCTGTTAAGAGCTGAGCGGTCAACCGCCAATCATCTGTCTATCACACAATACCGGGGCTAATATCGCCCCCAAGCTGCACGCAGCCAGCTCCACTCTCTGCACCACGCTCCTTCCAGATGGGTGTGGCCAGTCTGTAGCCCCACCCCCCTTCGCGTCACTCAGCTGTCATCTCTAGTGCACGGGGTCCTCTTCGTACGCTCTCCCACGCTGGCGCTGTCTTTTCTTGAGCAGCGCATTGTTGGACTGGCCCAGGCCCTTGATGTTGATTGCCTGGTCGTAGTCCACCCGCATGGTGGCCAGAGCGTTCGTCATCTCCTCCTGCAAGACAGTCATAAACCAAGCATCAGAAACAGCCACAACAAAGCATGAGACAGCCATGTAGACTAAAAACCAACTTGAAATTTGAAGATCTACATAGTACATATCATTCAAACAAATAAATCTGAAGATTCACATCAAAAATACAGAATTTGAAAGAAACTAAAGGCTACAAAATGTGCCATCTCAGAAAATTATCATGTAGACAAGGGCTCCCCATGGACACCCTACCTAAACGGCTTCAGGAACCCTGAACCTCCAGCAGAACTTTCGAGGGTGCTAAGACGAAAAGGGCTTTTGAAAGTTTCGTGAGACCTTCACAAAGGTTTTATCTGTCATATCGGTAAGATTTACTATATAAATTTGCATTCGTATAGACCACGCAGAAATGTTCTACTCTTCAAAATCTACTCATGGGTACACTCTTGTCCATTCTATCTATAACATATGGACACTAGCAGACGATAACAGTCTATAAATCAGTACCGCAAAGTTAAGTGCATCCTGGAACCAGGTATTTTCAAGTTCAGTGCTTTGCGGGACCCCCTTCAAGAATTTCTAGAATGTTTTATCAGCTTCTTGTGTGTATAGCCTAGGACGCAGGGACGCACAGTTTGGGGAGCCCTGGTAGACCAATCCATGTACTAAACTGGCTCATTAGCTGGTCAAATGATACTTATTAACCAATCCATGTACTTTACTTGCTCATTAGCTGGTCAAATGATACTTATTAACCAATCCATGTACTTTACTTGCTCATTAGCTGGTCAAATGATACTTATTAACCAATCTATGTACTTTACTTGCTCATTAGCTGGTCAAATGATACTTATTAACCAATCCATGTACTTTACTTGCTCATTAGCTGGTCAAATGATACTTATTAGAACGCAAAAGGGATAAACAAAGCTTGGGGATTTATTTACTCATCTTATTAATAAAACAAAAGTCTGTAACTGCATATGTTCATGCCCTTTTTCACTACTACACACCACTTTGAACTGACAAAATATCAGTTTGGTTTGTGAAAATAAGTCTTCATAATACATGATATAAAGGAATTGACAGTTTACACCTATCACTGTGTTCTGTACTGACAAAATTTCAGTTTCCACCTATCACTATGTTCTGTACTGACTAAATATCAGTTTCCACCTATCACTGTGTTCTGTACTGACAAAATATCAGTTTCCACCTATCCCTATGTTTTGTACTGACAAAATATCAGTTTCCACCTATCACTGGGTTCTGTACTGACAAAATATCAGTTTCCACCTATCAACTGTGTTCTGTACTGACAAAATATCAGTTTCCACCTATCACTGTGTTCTTTATACTGACAAAATATCAGTTTCCACCTATCACTGTGTTCTGTACTGACAAAATATCAGTTTCCACCTATCAGTGTTCTGTACTGACAAAATATCAGTATCCACCCATCACTGTGTTCTGTACTGACAAAATATCAGTTTCCACCTATCACTGTGTTCTGTACTGACAAAATATCAGTATCCACCTATCACTGTGTTCTGTACTGACAAAATATCAGTATCCACCTATCAGTGTTCTGTACTGACAAAATATCAGTATCCACCCATCACTGTGTTCTGTACTGACAAAATATCAGTTTCCACCTATCACTGTGTTCTGTACTGACAAAATATCAGTATCCACCTATCACTGTGTTCTGTACTGACAAAATATCAGTATCCACCTATCACCGTGTTCTGTACTGACAAAATATCAGTATCCACCTATGACTGTGTTATGTACTGACAAAATATCAGTTTCTACCTATCACTGTGTTCTGTACTGACAAAATATCAGTTTCCACCTATCACTGTGTTCTGTACACTGACAAAATATCAGTTTCCACCTATCACTGTGTTCTGTACTGACCTGCACTTCCATCCACACCTCCTCCTCTTCCCTCAGCACCCTAGCAGACATCAGAGGCGTCTGCGGCACCAAGGTATTGTCCTGCGAGAAAGAAAATTATTATCAAAAATCAGACACCAAATACACGATTTTCTGAAATAAACTTGGCCAAAAAATTATTGCAACAACTTTTGCACGTTCAGAAAAGCATTAAACCACAATCCATTTTAATTGAACTTTATATGCTGGAAAAGGTAATTATGTCTACTGTTCATATCATTTGTTCGATTGGTGGTACTTTGTATAGGCATCCCGTGGCAGCCTGTCAAACAAGGTCACCCCTAAAATCGACCTGACAAAAACCAATGCCCCGTATTCTAAAATCTGAAAAAAATCAGAATGTGCACTTACCAAACACTTCTGACTACCATTGGAAAGGCCATTCAATTTCCTGGTCAGAGCATTTTGTTTCATGCACCTTATTACGTCTTTAGTATTTGTGTAGCCTTTTGTCAAAGGCGGTAGGTGTCAAACCGTTTCAGAGGCCCAAAAAGGCACGTTTTGCGGCCATTTTTGAGGGGGTCCTCCACTGAGAGAGCCATATCTGCTCAAGTTCCCAATGAATTGCTTTGAACATTTCAGAAGTTATGACCAATAGGCTGACCAGAATGTGTGTGGATTTTTGTGAACGTGTATATCAAGCGATGTCGTATTACGTAACTTTTCCGAAAGATCTAAACAAATATTCTTATTAATTCAGGGTTTAAGGACAAAAACTCGTGACTTTGCATGCGAAACAAAAAATGGTTGAGGCAATTGGTGCCAAAGTTTCAGGCAGATCTCTGTCAAGTTTGTATGGGTTGTGAAAGAGTGCATACCCTTGCTTTTCCTCTGACAAATGAAGTCACTCATACGTGCTCCTGTTCACGTGTTTCCTTCACACCCGTCGCTAATGACAGCCTGTCCAATGTTTGTCCAATTAAAATCAAGGGTATTCACTCTTTTACGACCCATACAAATCCTAGTCATTTTTGGAATTGTGTCTATTACACAGCAACCACAGCTTGATTAGAGCTGCAACACAAACCACAATCAAAATAATATAAAAGTAAAATTACTAAAAATGAAAATGAACCAAAAGACAATTTTCCATTTTAATGTACTCATTGTTATTGTTGCAGTTATAACACAGAGATAACGATTACAAAATGACGACAGTAGCACAGTGTGTACAAATAAGCACATACAAAATGAACTCACCGAGACCCATTTGCTGTGTTTGACTTGCTGAATTGTGAGACGCATATCGGGGTCAGTGCACAGAAGGCCACGAATCAAATCTTTGGCTGTAATCACAAAACAAATTCAAATGATTCAGATTCTTTCTTCTTGTCGTTCGCTGAAAAAAAATATTCAGCAAAACACCATCTTATTTTCAAAGGGCATGTCTTATTCAACACTATCCAAACGTCCATCTATCCAAGGAAACTGGATATCATATCAGACCTGATTACCACTAAAATTTCCTGGTGTACAAATGAGGCTAAAAATGTGTACAATCAGAATTTTAAGGTGTACAATTCATTCTCGCGGTACACACTGTGCTTTATTCCCCCCTCAAACGCCATTATTTAAAGACTGTAAATACATGTAAGAAAGAATTTGTGCTGAAAGTAAATTAAAACATTTTTGTTGAGAAAAAAAACCCATACACTATTAGATATTTGAAAATGTGACACAAAACGAATGATAGAAAAACATAATTTTTATTTTTGACCTCTGAGGAAAATTTGCATCAGCTGCTGTCAGCAGTATTGAGTCAGCCCTTCATTTCTGTCACTGCACTGGTCAGTATTTTCTGGTCTCATACAGTCCTATTTACACATTGCTTTCTAGGCTCACACAGTCCTCTTCAGACTTATATACTTTTTTGTTTTTCTTTTTTTTTCTTTTGCGTATGATTTTAATGTCTGGCGTATAATCGTACAGCGGTCTTCAATTTCGTAAGATTGTACGCAAATTTCGTACAGTAACCAGGTCTGTCATATTTTAGTCATCTCTCATCACACACCCAACACAAAAGACCAAAAGTATGAGACATCGATAACGGAGATAAATTCAGGAAATATTTTATTTCAACATACACTGAGTATTTATATTTTGGGGTTAAAAGTGCACTAATATGCAGAAACCTGGGTCAATTTAAGCAATGTCCAGACTATTTTAGTAATTAACAACATAGAAAATAATAAAGAGACCACATAAATGTTCACAAAGAACTGATGTGTACTGTAGAAAAAAATTCAGAACCTTTAATAACACACTGAAATTTCTGATCCACTTGACAGTAGTCAGGCCTTGACACTATTTCTGAACAGAATGTGGGAGGAAAAATAAAACTGAAAACAAACCACTGCCCTACCTGACACTCTTTGCTGCAAAAACAGAACGATAAAAAAATGCTCAGCCTCAGACAAAAATAAATCTGAAAACGAGCTACCACTCCAGCTCAAAATCTTCACAGCCAAAGCGAAAACGGAAAAAAATACTCACCCTCGGGTGAGACTCTGCTCCACTCCGGGTTGGGGAACTCGTACTGTCCATTGCGTATCCTCTTCTTCATCCCTGGTGAGATGGCTGCCCCGTGGTTGCTGTAAAAGGGTGGGTAGCCGCACAGACTGAAACAAGCAGTCACAGGGAAAGGTAAAGAAACAGCACTGTTGTGACCGGGCACTGCTTTTAGGACCTTCAAAAATGTGTGAAAATGCCATGATAAAAGGGAGGGAGGCATTCTTAAATCGTCGGTAAGTGACTTGGCGCCAAGAGTCTCTTACAAGTTACAAGATCCCACAATTTCACAGACAAAATGTAGGTGCATTTTGAGATGTTATCAACAGAAAAGTTGTAAAGCAAGGTTTTAAAAGGGAGGAAGTTTAAATCAGGAAAGGGGGGTGGGGGTCTAAGATAAAAGGGGGTTCCACTGTGTATCACATGTAATTGCCTATGAAAAGATCACTCCCGTCGAAGTGGACTTGCTTAAATCGTCCCAGACCAGTTAACTGGGCCAATCAAAATTTGAGATAAGGAAACATTTCTACCAACTATTTCCTCGTGTGATTACTTTCTTTCCCATTCTACATGTTAAATGTTACTAAGCTGTTTGCTGCTCTTTATTTCTTTCTTATGTCATTCATCTGATCACCTGCGCTAGAAATACTGTAATTACAGAAGTTTTACCTTTACTTTCTCCCACTAAATTCACGATGAAGACAAAAATAAAGAAATCTTTGTCAGCAAACTGAACTGTATCTATGTCTGGCAGGCACAATGGCCCAGTGGATAAGATGCCAGCCTCCAATGCATAAGGACGTGTGTTCAAATCCCGGCCGCTGCTTGTGGGTTAAGGCATATGGCTGCCTAAATGGCGGGGTAAAAACAGTCGTCCACGTAAAAACCCACTCATGTTAAATAGGATTTTCAGCCCATGAACGCAGAACAAGAAGAATTTAAAACTGTATCTAACTGATATTACATACTAAATTATGTACCCTGTGAGTGTGAAATACTTTCAAGTTAGTCATTTCTGTGAGTTTTAACTGGAACAGCTCTACTTTCTTTCAATTCTTGAATAGCGTCTGATCTATGGGCTGCTAGTGCTACAGCCTTAACCTACATATCCTCACCATTCACCCACTCATTTCATCAAACACAAAGATGACTTACAGAATATACATGATGACGCCCAGAGACCACATATCACAAGACTTGTCATACTTCTCAGGTCCCAACACTTCAGGTGCTGCAAACACACAAAAGGGAAAGTTCAAACATCATTCTGTTATTCTTGTAAAACCACACACACAAAGGTAATACTATACAAACATATAAGTCGTTGAGAGTTTGTTTCATGATAACCTCACACAGGCAAAGGGATAGGGTTGTGGAAAGAACGCTTGATCCGTTCTCTTTAGGTCTCTTTACCTTCCTAAATTCCAGTTTTCCATTTCTGTTTTTTCCCCTGGTACTTTTCAAGACTACAGTATGTGTCCGAGTATCAGTATGTCTAACATTTAACTTACTAACAAATTCATACGAGACTGCAGTACAAGCCAAACAATTACAACAAAAACATGTACATGTACATCAAACTCAAAGCCCCTTGTTCTTCCCCAATTGCTTACCAGCTGCTAAACAGAAAAAGAAACAAGTACAGGTTCCTAGTCTAGGCCAGTGGGACTCACTACCTCACAGGTATGCACTCAAGTCAGATAAGTTGACTGGTTACTGACACCAGTTCTGAACAGGATGCATTGTGAGCAAGCAGGATATGACCTTGTCACACAAACACTGACTGACACTACTAAGTGACAGTGACAGAAGGCTTGGAAAAAATCAGCATTCTAAAATTACCCTGTCTTTCTGAGAAAAACATTGGCTAGTACACCAACATCAGGATGAAGGTGGGTGACCAACCAACCCCCAAATCAAAACACGAAACAGACAATTGAATGGAAGTTGGAACCGCCAAATTAAATTAAAACAAAAGATAAAAAAACATTTACTACACTTGCAGCTCCACTGAAAGAAACTGTACTTATTTTGTTTGGCTAATGTAAGAAAATGTAAAATAAAATAAAAAAATAAAAAATGGTTTCAAAAAATTCCACATTTCCTCTGATGTCTAACAAAAATCATACTTAGCAGCAACTGAAGAACACTATTCCAGAGCTCCACTCAGCTTACCCAGATACTGACATCCAAAAATGACTAACACGTATCGCTCCGTACACTTACCGACATAATATGGCGTGTAACAAGGTGTCT
This sequence comes from Littorina saxatilis, assembly GCF_037325665.1. Lineage (NCBI taxonomy): Eukaryota > Metazoa > Mollusca > Gastropoda > Littorinimorpha > Littorinidae > Littorina > Littorina saxatilis. The sequence continues at coordinate 43,348,722 of NC_090248.1, forward strand.
GGAGTGACTTGTAGGAGTTGATTTCTTTGGCAAATCCAAAATCGGTAAGCTTAAGTACTGAACTTAGACTCTTGTTTGTGAACAGCAGGTTCTCCGGCTGAAAAAAACCCACAGAATCAATGTTACTTGTAAGTCCATTTCTAGAATGGTTACAGTACAACCGCCTCACCCCCTCCCCCCCCCCTTTTTTTTTAAGTCTGCCTAAAACTCAGAAAATCAGGTCTTAAATTAAAAATGAGGGAGTCTAAAAGTGGGGGTAAATTTACAGAGGTTATGAGCAAAAAGTCTGAGAATTGGGGGGGGGGGGGGGGGGGGGGGGTGTTCTTAAAAAGGGGGGTTCCATTGTCATTTGTATGATACAAGGCTTACAAAAATGATTTCTATGACACCCTTAGATTCATGGGAATGAAACTGAAAACTTTGAACAACCACAAAACAATATCAGCCATGGGAGAATGCCCATGACTTCTGAAAACATGGCTCAAATATCAACAATCCTCATTTTCTGTCTCAAAAAGCTATTATTTCAAAATTAACCATGAGGAAGTAATGGCATTTTTTGTTTGGGATCACATGACACAAAGACAAGGAGGAAACTGAAATGGTGTGAACAGTCCGCAAACCATTGGGGGGAAGTGGAACTCCACACAAAATATAAGATTACACCATGGATTTCATCCACGTGCTGTACACATTGACATTGAGCAATGAAGTAATATCTTGTTTAAGTTGTATCAAGCCACCATGCTAATAGTCTTGACTATACAATGCACAACCAACAGAGCTTTACCTTTTGGTAGTTTACTTTTCAAATGACACAATTAACGCCGGTCTGAGGAACACATATCACAATGCAAACAACAAGCTTAACAACAGCTTCAATTCAAATACTTTATGTTAAAAATTACACCACTGACACCGTTCCTCGAGTCAACAAAAATGTCTCAAGACGCAAGTCAGACAATATACTAACCATGGATGCATGATGGAAATAAAAATCTAGGCCTGAAGAGTGTTCCGAGTGATCATTAACAATAATGTGAAATAATCACTACAATGGAGCCCCACTTTTAAGACGACCCCGACCCCCCCCCCCCCCCCCTCCCTTAAAGATTTCCTCCCTTTTAAGACATTTTTTTTTACATTTTCTGTTCATAAACTCTGTAAATATACCCCCAGTTTAAAACTCCCCCCTTTTCAAGACCTGATTTTTACATTTAGTCAAGTTATGACTAAATGTTTTAACATAGAGGGGGGAATGGAGACGAGGGTCGTGGTGTATGTGTGTGTGTGTGTGTGTGTATGTGTGTATGTGTGTGTGTGTGTGCGTGCGTGCGTGTAGAGCGATTCAGACCAAACTACTGGACCGATCTTTATGAAATTTGACATGAGAGTTCCTGGGTATGATATCCCCATACGTTTTTTTCATTTTTTTGATAAATGTCTTTGATGACGTCATATCCGGCTTTTCGTGAAAGTTGAGGCGGCACTGTCACGCCCTCATTTTTTAACCAAATTGGTTGAAATTTTGGTCAAGTAATGTTCGACGAAGCCCAGACTTCGGTATTGCATTTCAGCTTGGTGGCTTAAAATTTAATTAATGACTTTGGTCATTAAAAATCTGAAAATTGTAAAAAAAAAAATTTTTTTTATAAAACTATCCAAATTTACGTTCATCTTATTCTCCATCATTTGCTGATTCCAAAAACATATAAATATGTTATATTTGGATTAAAAACAAGCTCTGAAAATTAAATATATAAAAATTATTATGAAAATTAAATTTTCGAAATCAATTTAAAAACACTTTCATCTTATTCCTTGTCGGTTCCTGATTCCAAAAACATATAGATATGATATGTTTGGATTGAAAACACGCTCAGAAAGTTAAAACGAAGAGAGGTACAGAAAAGCGTGCTATCCTTCTCAGCGCAACTACTACCCCGCTCTTCTTGTCAATTTCACTGCCTTTGCCATGAGCGGTGGACTGACGATGCTACGAGTATACGGTCTTGCTGCGTTGCATTGCGTTCAGTTTCATTCTGTGAGTTCGACAGCTACTTGACTAAATGTTGTATTTTCGCCTTACGCGACTTGTTTAAGATTTTTCTAGGTGTGAAAAGGGGGTTTCCTCTGTATTCCCCTCTGATTCAAACTCTCATTTCCCAGAACACCAGCCTACCAAATGCTAAATCATTGAACTTTTGCAATTCCAGCTTTCAACACAGCAACACACATAAACCCATAACTAACATAACGACACACGTAGTGACTTACCTTCAGATCCCTATGGGCAATGTTCATGCTATGCAGGTGGTCAATGGCTTTTACAATGCTGTAAATGGTTGCTGCTGCCTCTGCAAAAAAATAAAATCATCATCATCATAAATATTCCCCGTTTGCTTTAACTTCCTCTTCAAGAACACTCATAATATATACTCATCGATCACAGTTAACAAGCAGTTAAGCTGCTCATCAAACATTAGAAATTGAACCGAGACCAAACTATCAATGGGGTGGGCTTTTTTCCAAGCTTGCGGTCAAAGTTTTGTCATTCTAAAGATAAAATGAAACCCTTTAAGACCTTAAAAAAGTGAAACTTACTACTGTATTCAAACTAGGGGAAAGCAAACCTAAGTACCAAGACCCTCTACTTCACAGTCATTTAACTTTAACCACAAATGTGAAGATAATAACTTTGGTGTACAGAAACAAAAATAAGTTTGATCTAGTTTCCCACAGAATCTTTCACTATAACTACAGTCGAACCTGCACTAGCGACCACTTCTTGAGAATGACCACCTGTCCAAAACGAGCAACCCAAACGGTCCCCGACGGGATTTTTCTTTTTTTAATTCACCTTTGTCCTTTCCATAACGACCACCTGTCAATAACGACCACTTTTTGTCGCTCCCTTGGGTTGTCGTCATAGACATGTTCCTCTTTAGTATAAAACATTCATAAATTTTTAATTACAAAAACATGACCTTCTGCGTAGAGCAACAACGCCTGCAATAGCACAAATTTGCTTTTTCTCAAAGCAACCACAGTAAGTTAAAATTCTTACCTCGCTCAGTGAATGCTGTGTCTGCTCTCTCCTGTATTCTTGTAAACAGCTCCCCTCCTTCCATACTGAGAAAAAAAAGCAAGTACATACTGAGTGAAATTGAAAACCTAGGATCTACAAAGTAGTACAACAAGTCGCGTAAGGCAAAATTACTACATTTAGACAAGCCGTGGAACTCACAGAATGAAACTGAACGTAGTCCGCTGCTAGTGCAAAGGGCAGTGAAAGTGACGAGCCTGTTTGGTGCGGTAGCGGTTGCGTTGTGCTTCATAGCACGCTTTATACTGTACCTCTCTTCAATTTAACTTTCTGAGCGTGGTTTTAATCCAAACATATCATATCTATATGTTTTTGGAATCAGGAACCGACAAGGAATAAGATGAAAGTGTTTTTAAGTTGATTTCGATTAATTTTGATCATAATTTTTATATTTTTAATTTTCAGAGCTTGTTTTTAATCCAAATATAACATGTTTTTGGAATCAGAAAATGATGAAGAATAAGATGAACGTAAATTTGGATCGTTTTATAAATTTTTTTTTTTTACAATTTTCAGATTTTTAATGACCAAAGTCATTAATTAATTTTTAACCCACCAAGCTGAAATGCAATACCGAAGTCCGGCCTTCGTCGAAGATTGCTTGGCCAAAATTTGAATCAATTTGATTGAAAAATGAGGGTGTGACAGTGCCGCCTCAACTTTTACAAAAATCCGGATATGACGTCATCAAAGGTACTTATCGAAAAAAAGAAAAAAACGTCCGGGGATATCAATCCCAAGAACTCTCATGTAAAATTTCATAAAGATCGGTCCAGTAGTTTGGTCTGAATCGCTCTACACACACACACGCACAGACACACACACACACACATACACCACGACCCTCGTCTCGATTCCCCCTCTATGTTAAAACATTCAGTCAAAACTTGTCTAAATGTAATAACAAATAAAAACAGAATATAGGTATTAAAAGCTTGGTTAAGATTATAAAGACACTAGCAGGTCACTCTCAAACTGGCGAGAAACGTCACTTTCAGTTTCATTGAAATCAAATAACCTCAACACTGCAACTTACAATTTCATTTCAATGAACAAGGCCATTTAAAATCACAGCTGACATTTCTGGCAATTTGACTTTCCACTCACAATAACAGACAGACAGGAAAATGACATACATGATGAGTGCAAGTAACCATAAAACACAGTGGTGTCGTTTGGATCGGCCCTTCGGCCAATCGCCGATTTTTTTTTACTTTAGCTGAAACTTTCATGTCCTTATTGGTCAAATGTCCGAAGAGTATTCGTCTGAATCGGCCAAGGTTTTTTTTATTTATTGGTCAGATTTTGTTTGCTAAAACTGCTGCAGATGTACTGTCAACTGACTATTTTTTTCGCGATTACCAAAAACGAAACATCAATGTTTTGAACAGAAGCCATTGACGAAAATTATAGCTGCCAGAGTGGTTTCCCTTGCCATACTCTCAGCGTTTGAGTCCGCCGGTTCGCGATAGTTTATCAGTCAGACAATGATTGTATTGGTGTTCCCCTCTTGTGCTTCAATGTTGCGGTGACTTTCGATGAGCCAAAATAATAGCCGAACATTTTTCAAAATGTCCTAAAGCTTTCTGACAGTTTCGGCCAAATGTCCCAACATGAAAATGTCAAGCAACACTCCTGAAACAAACAACTAAACATACTTGTTTTCATGAAATTTAAACACCAAGTTGATATTACCTGCTATTCAGACTTGGTCGTGTGACAGACGTTATCTTCCACACGAGATTACGTTGATTGTCAGGCTGAGTTAGACATCAGCTAATCGAGTGTGGAAGAAAACTCTGTCACACGACCAAGTCGGAATAGCATTTATGTCTCACAGCTTCAACAGAGGAGAAAACAAACACATTTTGCGTACTCAAGCTTGACAAACCTAAACACAGGAGCAGCCATTGTGGAGAGATCTACTTTTTGACGGAAGTGAACGAACAACTAATGAATGACGTCTCGGTATAATGTAAATGACGTCACAGTCATCGTCACAGTCTGTATCTTTTGAAGCATCGCATTCTTCATGATGTCCTTCTGTGTCTGCATCCGCGAATTGTTTGTTCTTTTCGGGGTCTTTGTCATTTATGTTCAGAACTCTCTCCTTCTTGTTTCAGACTAACAGGCCTCCTGAGCGAGCCACTTTCCAAGGGCAGCTAAATTCGCGTATGGAAATAGTACTGTCATCTGGGATGCCGTTCTCAGTATTCTCAGTGTTGAAGAATTTGTAAAGAGAAGAAACGATAACAGCAGGAGAAATAAAAGTCGTGTGTGCATTTTGGGGCTTTTGGAGGGACGATTTCGAGTTTGAATCCGTTCTTGCACATGCTCCAAAGCGTGTAACATACAATCTTGCACACGTTTGCTTTAGTAGCGGCAAAGAAGGAAAGCGTGTGACATCACTATTTCTCAGGGTTGTTCCTAGGCTCAGAAGACAATAGGTCAGTTTGACCTGAATTGAAAATAAGTGTACAGTTCCAAATATCCTGTCTAAAAAAACACCTTTTTCTGTCAAAAGTTGAAAAGATCACCTACAATTCCATTGTTTCCAAACTATGGGGAGTACGGGCCAGCAGACGGACAAGAGGTCAGAACAATGCTGTGATTGCATCAAACCTAACATGCATCAGTGACAAAATGCTTGAGGCTCGGTAACACTAACAGTAACACCACTGTGCTCGTTTATGAATTTACCCCTGAAAGTGAAAGGATGAACTCTCAATAAACCACTTACATTTCCATTATGACAAGTAAGCACCGCTGTCCTGAGTAGTTGTTTTCATAAACATCATGGATTTGTACAATGTGTTGTGCGTTGGGGTGGTGACAAGCCCTCCAGTGGAGGTCAAGCTCTCGTCTTGCTTTTGGCACATCTTTCAAAACCTGAAAGTGAAATAGTTTGCATCAGTACACTGATTTTAGTACAGTGGAACCTCCCCTTTAAGACCTCCAAAAATCTAAGAAAATCAGGTCTTAAATTTAAAAAGGAGGGAGTCTTACAATGGGGGTTAATTTACACTACAGAGGTTATGAACTGAAAGTGAAAGTCTAGGAAAACAGCGTCTTGAAATGGAGGAAGTCTTAAACTTGGGGGTCTTAAAAGGGGGGTTCCACTGTATTGTTTTGTAGTACAGTGGAACCCCCCTTATAGTTTTACAACCTCCAAAAATCTAAGAAAATCAGCTCTAAAATGGAGGTAAATTTAGTATTTACAGAGGTTTGAAATTGAATAGAAAATCTGAATAATTAGGGTCTTAAAAGGGAGGGAGTCTGTAATCGGGGGGGGGGGGGGGGGGGATATAAAAGGGGGTTCCACTGAACTTGTACTTGCAAGATGTAGTTGTATCAGCTTTAAGTTTAATAAGCATTTATAAATTATCATACTTACTCACTGACTCAGTACTGGGTATGGTGTATCATATCAATTGTTCTGACATCATTCAAAGAAAGAACTATCATTTTACTTCAAGATACTAGTACTACAACTATTAGTAGTACATATAGACATCAGCATCTACAAACAGTGTTGTGCTTAATCAATTATTTTTTCTATTATTAGTAATAGTATTAATACAATGTTCACAAGTTACATACAGATACACTGATACAGTGATAGTGATACAGGTATTATTCTAAACAATATTAATGGCACAGCTTAAACTGAGAAGGAGAGAGACTCAAATTGGTGGTTAATCACAAGGTCATAAAAAGGAAGAAGTCTTAAAAAAAAAGGGGGGGGGGGGGGGGGGGGTCTGAATGAGGTTTCAGTTCACACAAAGTTGAAAAACATACTCCCACAATATTGAGTTAGATCTGTTCGACACTCCCTCCGAAAATAATTACATTTTGTCTGGATACTAAAACGACAAAATTACAACAATAATCTGACAGTGCTTGACACTGACACTGGTGACAGTTATTAACCAACACCGAAAGAGGATGTCAGTTTTTGACTCACAATGACAGTCGTTACAAAGGGTTCTATCAACATCTATGAAAAATCATCTTTCAACAGAATTTCGCAAGCTTAATGTCAGAGATTAACTGGGGTGAAACAATCTTCCGAAAATGTATATATGCGGCGCAATTGAACGATCGGCGACATACCTTCAACGCATACTTATTGCCAGATACACGATTGTGACATTCCAACACCTTCCCGTTTATTCCCAAGCCAAGAACAGTTCCAGTCAACCTGTAGTCGTCTGATATGGGGTGTTTCTTTGCCTCAAGAATATTAGATGTTGGGTAGCTCATCCTTTTCGGGCCGTAACGTCTGTGTGAAGAGAAATTGAACAGAATATACACCTCGAAGACAGGGAATTTCACAAGCAATGGGAGAAACCGGACGTGGAAGCCTGACGCTACAGGAAGTGACGATATTAGCTAAAAATAGAACAATGTCGTCCAAGTGCAACACTCGTGGTCGTTGCGTTGCGCGAATGGAAAGGGGGTGTTGCTTTGCATGGATAAGAAGTAGGCACCTGATTCAATGAATGATCACGCGCGATGTGCAGGCTGTAATGTGGATGCACAGTATTATAGACCTATATATGTACCACAACTAATGCATTTAATTTATTAGCCGTTTCTAGTGTGTGCCTAAACTAAAGTGCTGGTACGGGAGCATCTCGTTCCTCCCCCGTATCGTTACTCCCCCGGCTCGTTACTAACCCTAACCCTAACCCTTACCCTAACCCTAAGGGGGAGTAACGAGCCGGGGGAGTAACGAACTGATCCCCTTCTTATCCATGCAAAGCAACATAGCCTACACACATACACTGACGCACGCACATGCTCACTTTGACACATACAGAGTAAACTACTGGACCGATCTTTATGAAATTTTACATGAGAGTTCCTGGCCGATATCCCCAGACTTTTTTTCTTTTGATAAATGTCTTTGATGACGTCATATCCGGCTTTTTGTAAAAGTTGAGGCGGCACTGTCACACCCTCATTTTTCAATCAAATTGATTGAAATTTTGGCCAAGCAATCTTCGACGAAGGCCGGACTTTGGTATTGCATTTCAGCTTGGAGGCTTAAAAATTAATTAATGACTTTGGTCATTAAAAATCTGAAAATTGCCATTAAAATTATTTTTTTATAAAATGATCCAAAATTACGTTCATCTTGTTTTTCATCATGTTCTGATTCCAAAAACATATAAATATGTTATATTCGGATTAAAAACAAGCTCTGAAAATTAAAAATATAAAAATTATGATTAAAATAAAATTTCAGAAATCGATTTAAAAGCTAGTTCATCTTATTCATTGTCGGTTCCTGATTCCAAAAACATATAGATATGATATGTTTGGATTAAAAACACGCTCCGAAAGTTAAAACGAAGAGAGGTACAGAAAAGCAGCGTGCTATGCAGCACAGCGCAACTACTACCGCGCTAAACAGGCTCGTTAATTTCACTGCGTTTTGCACGAGCGGCGAACTACGGTCATTGTGAAAAAATGCAGTGCGTTCACTGAGTTTCATTCTGTGAGTTCCACAGCTTGACTAAATGTAGTAATTTCGCCTTACGCGACTTGTTCTTCTTTAGTGACGGCAGGGACCTATATTTAGACGGTTTTGGGAAGTAGATGGGCAATTTGTTGGCTCAGGTTGCACAAAATCGTTCAGTTGTCCTTGTTTTGACCCAAAGTTGTCTCCTGAAAATTTACTTTTTGGAAGGTGTATTTGGGAACGTTTCTTGGCTCAGACTGATTGCACCAAATTACTCCATTTTCCTTGTGTTTATCAACATTTTCCGGGGGGGGGGGGGGGGTCATGCCCCCGGACCCCCCTAGGAGGTTCGAACGCTTCGCGCCCTCAAATAAACGCTTCACGTCGTCGAATTGTCCCTGAAAGAAATTTGGAAACCCCCCTTAAAAATGATGTGATCTGCCCCTGCACACACAAACAAACAAACGAACAGAACACACACACGCTGTCAAACACACACAAAAACACACGCGAACAGATATGTATCGGTACAGACCCAAGTCATGCATATCAGTATAGGCCTAGCTTGTATTCAGTACACACTACAAATATATTAATGCGAATTACGCCATACCACTGAATTTTTTTTATTTTTTTTTTGCAGGGAACACACAAACTTACACTGGCGAGCTCCGTTTCAAACTAACGGAAATGTACAATTCTTACTTTACAGTCTCAGTCCATCGATATACGTTTACCAATAAGTTTACTGTACCTATAGGTTACAATAATTGAATTTGTGGTCAGCTCCTGCATTCTATTTCAGTCTAATTCAGTCTCAGCGTGACGGCTTGGTCAGCTCAAAAGATTGATCGCTTGGAAATTTAAGGGGTCGGTCATTTCGGTCCCAGATGTAAGTGGCTAAGCTGACCAGTACCGAGAGCAACACGCGAGTCCCGGACCAATCAAGGCTGCCAGACATTTGCATGGCAACGCTGAGGATAGTCGTCCCAGAGGACCTGCCACTGCTATCTTCAATCATTCGTATTGGCAAGCTGCCGTGCTGTCCAGTCAAAGGTACCAGAAGTAATTAGATACGCCGGTTCATCTTCTTCATCATCTTCTTCTTCTTCTTCTTCTTCTTCTGCGTTGATGGGCTGAAACTGTACGTACGAGTACATTTGTAATTTTTGCACGAGTCGGGTTTTACGCGCATGACCGTTTTAATCCCGCCATTTAGGCAGCCATACGCCGCGTTCGGGGGAATGTTAATCTAAATGTTTTCTCCTTCTGCAATATATACCTAATTGTAAGGATGTGAGAAACAAAGGGACGTTATATGAAGTCTTCTATCGCGCGTGCATCTCCAGACTCGGACTCAAGGCGCAGGGATCTATTTATGCCGTGTGAGATAGAATTTTTTAAACAATACATCACGCATTCACATCGACCAGCAGATCGCAGCCATTTCGGCGCATATCCTACTTTTCACAGCCTATTATTCCAAGTCAAATGGGTATTTTGGTGGACATTTTTTATCTATGCCTATACAATTTTGCCAGGAAAGACCCTTTTGTCAATCGTGGGATCTGTAACGTGCACACCCCAATGTAGTGTGCACAAAGGGACCTCGGTTTTTCGTCTCATCCGAAAGACTAGCACTTGAACCCACCACCTAGGTTAGGAAAGGGGGGGGGGGGGAGAAAATTGCTAACGCCCTGACCCCGGCAGGGTCGAACTCGCAACCTCTCGCTTCCGAGCGCAAGTGCGGCGTTACCACTCGGCCACCCAGTAAGCGCTGTAAATATAAAACGACATGTGCCACCACTGACAGTAAGTGAGAGTTACGCGGAACAAAATCTCCTGTAAGAGAGAATCAAAAGTCATTGAAGAACATGTGAAGGAAGAATATATCAAAGTCAAAGTATAGTCAGTGAAAACTGCATAACCTTATTGTATTTCAGTTAGACGAATGATGCATTTATTTGGTACAGGTGAGTTTGCACTCCATAAACCTGCACCATGACTAAAAACGAAAACCAATACTTGAAACAACCGACGTGATAGATTGATGTCAACTCTGAATCATTTTCATCCTCCGCAACAACAACAAGTCGCGTAAGGCGAAAATACAACATTTAGTCAAGTAGCTGTCGAACTCACAGAATGAAACTGAACGCAATGCAATGTTTCAGCAAGACCGTAGCATCGTCAGTCCATGCACCGCTCATGGCGAAGGCAGTGAAATTGACAAGAAGAGCGGGGTAGTAGTTGCGCTGAGAAGGATAGCACGCTTTTCTGTACCTCTCTTCGTTTTAACTTTCTGAGCGTGTTTTGAATCCAAACATATCATATCTATATGTTTTTGGAATCAGGAACCGACAAGGAATAAGATGAAAGTGTTTTTAAATTGATTTGGAAAAAAAAAATTTGATAATAATTTTTATATATTTAATTTTCAGAGCTTGTTTTTAATCCAAATATAACATATGTATATGTTTTTGGAATCAGCAAATGATGGAGAATAAGATGAACGTAAATTTGGATAGTTTTATAAAAAAAATTTTTTTTTTACAATTTTCAGATTTTTAATGACCAAAGTCATTAATTAAATTTTAAGCCACCAAGCTGAAATGCAATACCGAAGTCCGGGCTTCGTCGAACATTATTTGACCAAAATTTCAACCAATTTGGTTAAAAAATGAGGGCGTGACAGTGCCGCCTCAACTTTCACGAAAAGCCGGATATGACGTCATCAAAGATATTTATCAAAAAAATGAAAAAAACGTATGGGGATATCATACCCAGGAACTCTCATGTCAAATTTCATAAAGATCGGTCCAGTAGTTTGGTCTGAATCGCTCTACACGCACGCCAGGGCCGGACTAGGCGAAGAGGAGAGGGGGGGGGGGGGGGGGGTTGCCAGTGGTGTCCCAGGGGGATGTCCCCCTGGCGGCAGGGGCGGATCAGTTCATTTTATGACTGGTTTTTTTCAAAAGTATATTGTGAAGATATGGGTGTGAAGGCGCGAAGCGCCGAGCCGACGGCGCGAAGCGCCTAGCTTGCTAGGGGGGTCCGGGGGCATGCCCCCCCCGGAAAATTTTGAAAAAAAGGATGCAAAATGGTGCAATCTGGTGCATTCTGAGGATGATCATTACCAGTTTCAGGCAGCAGATTTTGTCACTGATTAATACCCCAAAAATTGAAACTCAATGTAAAATAAAGAAATGCATACCTCATTCAATATTTTTATTTTTTGGCTGGGGGGGGGGGTCCGGAAACCCTAGAACCCCCCCCCCCCCCTCGTTGTGGGGGTCAGGGGGCGAAGCCCCCTGAAGCTGACGGGTAGGTCATATTCTGAGATAGGAAAATGGTCGCTCCTTGCATGAAACGGCATAAAATAAGCAATAATTAAAAAAAAATTAAATAAGTAAGGTACATGTTTAGGCTAGGGGGGGGGGTTGCGCAACCCCCATAACCCCCCCCGGTAGTCCGGCCCTGCACACACACACACACACACACACACACACACACACACACACATACACCACGACCCTCGTCTCGATTCCCCCCTCGATGTTAAAACATTTAGTCATAACTTGACTAAATGTAACAACGGCGCTACTGCTGAACACCCACTCACAAGACCCAGTCTTTGAAATATGTATGTCTAAGCTAGCTGAATTATTAAAAAGAAATTTTTAAGAAAAACTATGCATGATACGTAGATAATAATTATACTCAGTCGGCCGCAATACCGCATCATCCTCTCAGTCACGCCAATTCCAGAACATAAATAATA
>NC_090248.1:43361275-43386275 GCF_037325665.1 Littorina saxatilis
TTTCACACCAAAAGTCCTTTTGAAGGGGCACTACCTCTGTTTTCCTTGATGCCTGGAATTCACTCTTTCGGTCTACTTTTGTCTGCAAGTGGTTAAGGGGAGATAATTTGTTTTGTCATCCCTCCTAGTCCATTACAGTCATTCTTCCCCTTGCATCACCCATTTCTCCATGTTACAGAATCACCCTGCTTTGTTTCCCAAAGTGTGAAATTTCTCATACTCCATGTCACTTGTTTAGCTATAATGCACATTTCTTTCCATTATCACAAAATTACTACATTAACCAGGATGCATTCATGCAGCTAACCTGAACCCCCCCTCCCCCTCCCACAAACACAACTTTCTTTTGTTTCACTACAATGTACATTTCTTTCCTTTATTAGATTTTTTTACTACTTTAACCAGGATGTGTTCGTGCAGCTAACCTGAACCCTGGACCAACCCCTCCCCCACCCACACACATCCCACACACCTGGACATTTTTCACTCGCCTCACATCCACCACTCCCTTTCCATTTTCAGAACTCCTCTTCTACCAGTCTTTCAGATGTGTATGGGGGGAGGGGGGCCACCCCCACCCCTCCTCCTCCCACCTGCGAGTCTCTGCCCTCGGGGGACAGGGCATTGCACGGCAGCTCAGGTAATCAAGTAGGTATAACTCTCACCTCACGTACGCTTGCTTTCTGCTTGGGTTGCTTCCCCTTCCTGAGTGCACTGCATGCTAACAGTGTTGCTATTAATTTTGATCTTTTGGTTATAAACACATGTTGCCTTTTTACATTTAGTCAAGTTTTGACTAAATGTTTTAACATAGAGGGGCCGTAATCGAGACGAGGGTCGTGGTGTATGTGTGTGTGTGTGTGTGTGTCTGTGCGTGTGTGTGTATAGAGCGATTCAGACCAAACTACTGGACCGATCTTTATGAAATTTGACATGAGAGTTCCTGGGAATGATATCCCCGGACGTTTTTTTCATTTTTTCGATAAATACCTTTGATGACGTCATATCCGGCTTTTTGTAAAAGTTGAGGCGGCACTGTCACACCCTCATTTTTCAATCAAAATGATTGAAATTTTTGTAAAGCAATCTTCGACGAAGGCCGGACTTCAGTATTGCATTTCAGCTTGGTGGCTTAAAAATTAATTAATGACTTTGGTCATTAAAAATCTGAAAATTGTAATAATTTTTGATCCAAATTTACGTTCATCTTATTCTACATCATTTCCTGATTCCAAAAACATATAAATATGTTATATTTGGATTAAAGACAAGCTCTGAAAATTAAAAATATAAAAATTATGATCAAAATTAAATTTCCGAAATCGATTTAAAAATAATTTCCTCCTATTCCTTGTCGGTTCCTGATTCCAAAAACATATAGATATGATATGTTTGGATTAAACACACGCTCAGAAAGTTAAAACGAAGAGAGGTACAGAAAAGCGTGCTATGCAGCACAGCGAAACCACTACCGCGCTGAACAGGCTCGTCAGTTTCACTCCGTTTTGCACAAGCGGCGGACTACGGTCATTGTGAAAAAATGCAGTGCGTTCAGTTTCATTCTGTGAGTTCCACAGCTTGACTAAATGTAGTAATTTCGCCTTACGCGACTTTTTTTTCATTTTTTGGTCAGTTTATTGTGCACTTTTTGTAGTACAGGATCAAAGACAGTTATTAAAAACTTGAGTTTTAGTTGATGCATTTCCTGCCACTCCTGTAAATGAATGTTCAGTTGTCAATATTTTTGTCAAAAGCATATAATTATCTGTTGTTTAATTTTTTTTTTTATAATGAAGCTTGAGATATGTTGAAAGCATATCTGGTTCTTTTCTTTCTTTGATGAAGCTTTTAAAACTACTTTTAACGAATGTTGGGGTGGGTTTTTTTTACAGCTCTATTATGAATTAGTGCAGTTTCTTTTTCCTCCGAAAGCGGCGTATGGCTGCCTTAATGGCGGGGTAAAAACGGTCATACACGTAAAATTCCAGTCGTGTAAAAACACGAGTGTACGTGGGAGTTTCAGCCCACGAATGCAGAAGAAGAAGAAGAAGAAGTGCAGTTTCTTTCAGTTTCTCTTAACTTCTTTTCTTTATCAAAATTGCTCTGGCTGAATTCTTATTCTTGCATTGTGCTGGGTGATGTTTCATTGTGCTGTTGCATAAACTTTCCCCTTGATGTTGTTTCTTCCTTTTCGTTTGATGTTATTAGAAAGCTTGCTCTATTCTGTTTAGAGCATGGTCAGTTACAATTCATTTGCCTTTTTGTAAATAGATGGTTGCTAGTCTGTTCCTATTTGTCTTGATTTTATTTGATTCTATTGGATTTTATATTTTCCTTTAACCCTTTACCACTTGACCCAAAGTCAAGCTATCCTTATCTGATTCCTGGATGATTTGGAAAAATCACAGTTCAAGATCGGTTGATCGCATCAAAGTACATAGAAGAATATAGTTTATACAAACTCTGATCGCACGTTGTTGGTCTAACCACCAAAGTAAACCGGAAGTACAAGTACGTCACCGTTCTTTAGTTCTACATCCGTTTGATCGCGAAAGTGAAAGTGCGCGCAAGGTGTGTATTGGGCGATTTCGGCCGATTCAGGGAACGCATAAGGCACTTCCTCCGGGCGATTCAAGTGGTAAAGGGTTAAAAACAATTAATTATATAATTTATAAAGAAAAAACACTTCAAAGTATCATTTTGTATGCAAAATAAGTATTTTGAAGCTCAAATCAGTACAGTGTATATCAGTTTTTTGCTGAATGAATGTTGACATGGTGTCAATAATGACATTAATTCAGCAATAAGTTCCCACTGTGCACAAGAAGCTGTTGGTTTTTGGTATGTGTTCAAGTGGAAAGATGCTCTTCACTGGTTAATGGTAAACAAAGTAACCACTGAAACAAGATTGCGAATGTTACAATGGAAAATATTGCACATTATTCCCCCCTCTGCTTCTTTCTCTCTGTAAAGGTGTAGGGCTAGTTATTTTTTGGTAACGTACCCAACAACCAAAATCACTTACCCAACAACGAGCCTGAATCCACGATAGCTCACAGGTTGATGAGTTAGACTTTGAGGGAACTACTTTAGCGATTGAAAAGTTCCGAACGCTCCAATGTACGAAATATACATCTCTAGACCAAACAATACAAACATACTGCATTTAAACTGGCAACTACAGGCTTGAACACATTAATCTCCATATAAAATCTATGAGTTTGGTTGTTTTCTAAATCCAAATCTAACGATCAGTGCAGAGAACCTCGCTTTAGATCTCTTATGAGTGCACGCAAACTCCCAAGGCAAGTAACTCTCGTACGACAAGAGTAGTTCCCCTTCCAAATTTTCTGAACTGAGTTGCTTGGACAAGAGACTGCAATCCGACGGTTAGTTTTCGACAATATTTCATTTTATAAACAGATCACACGCAACCAAATGCACACATCGCATCAATTTAAAGAACATACAGCGGTTTCATACACTATTTTGCCCCAGAAAACGGAACTTCATACAGTTTTTAACGTTGGAACACGGGTGCAAAAGTTCGTCTGCTTGTCCCATTCGAAGAAAGAACATTTCCTAAGCGATACCAAAACATGAACAGAACACGTGTACACTATCTGCCTTTACCGGCACAGCAGAATAACAACATAAGTGTGTACTTGATTTTAGTTCAAAACAGGGAAACTGACAAGAAGTGTTAACAGAATTGATTCATTTTCCCTGAACTATACAACCGCGCATTATTCAATCACCAGCGCAGGTAGACTGGTTAAGTGATTTGGATTCGATCAAACTTTCGCACAAAAACTCCTCTTTTCTTTGAATAACTGAAGAAAGGAGGAATAAAGAGGTTACATACCTCGTCTCAGTGATTATTAAAAATAATGGTCTCAGTTCGCGGTCATGAAAAAGCTCGCTGAAGCTCGCATTTTTCATGATCCGCTAACTTCGACCATTATTTTTGATAATCACTGAGACTCGGCATGTAACCTCTACATATTTACCCCACAAATATTTTATTGTATACAATAGGTATTTCCTTGAGTAATTGTTCTACTTATTGTGAGACCGAAATTGATTATATTGAATTGGTTTTTTTTTGCCCGAAAATTATGCCCATTTGGAAATGCATTGAGGATAAAGTGAATTGTAAATATAGTATGATTATTAAAATTACCGTTAAGGAAGTTTTTTGGGGGCGTGTTTGAAAATTCACAAAGTTTCAAGGCAATACTAAGTTATGTGAATTATTTGATTGTGATAGCCAAAATGTTTGTTGGTATTTATAGATATGGTTCCCGTCTGGATTTAGTATGCATTTTTGAGAGGGAATTGTTATATGGCCAAGAATCTGTCAAGGAGTCTAAAAAGTGTTACAATTTTTAGACTTTTTTAATCCTCCTTAAATTTACATGAATAAACATCTCGGTATTCCTGTCCTTCAATTGCAGCATTTTATTTTCCAGTCAAGTGTTCGGTTTATCAAATATTTGCAGATAAAAGCACAAATGACTGTATGTTACATTTACACCATAACATAATTTTAAGGTGCTGTCATTTTCTTAGGTTCAGCTTTAGGCAGGGTTCGTACAGGTCATGGAAAACCTGGAAAGTCATGGAATTTGATTTTTAATTTTCCAGGCCTGGAAAGTCATGGAATTTCAATTCAAGTCATGGAAAGTCATGGAATTTAACAAAAATAAGAAAGAAAGAAAAATTAACCTTTAGCACGCCAGCGGCGATTTTCGTTGCCCAGCCATTCCCCCCCCCCCCCCCCCCCCCCCCCCCCAGCTAGCAGCGATTTGAGTCGCCAGCACAAGGCTTGTTCGTATGACCAACTTCTCGTTCGTATTTGCATACGAGAATAATGGTATTTTTAACGACACTTAAGCCAAAGCGAGGCTCACTTCCTTCCGTTATCTCGTCGTGTCGTCTGCGCTGCATTTGAGTCGGTTTCGTCGAAGTTTTCTGCTTTTGTTTTTGCATCGATAAAGTACTTTAGCGCTTCGACAAGCAAGATGGAGGATGATGAGTTTGAAACTTTCTTTCGAGTTGTTTCTTGACAACAAAAAGTATGCGGAATTGGAACGAATTACCGAGGAAGATCTTCGCAATGAACTGTGTATCGCGGTGAAAAAAATGACAGTTCGTCAAGTCTTAGTGACGGTTACGAAACGGAATTTACGAAAGTGCAGATAGATACAAACAGTGGCTGGTCCAGTTTAGTGAAATGACAGGACCAGCAAACATTACCGATAATCTGACTGCGTAGCAAATGCTTGACGTGCTTGTCGAAGAGACACTGCGTAGAAACTGACTCAAAGCAAGCCAGTGTCAAAACTGGCAGTGACAAGACGTAAAAAGTTTGCGTGTTCGGAAATGGCGACCTGTGGATCTAGTCATGGAAAATACCCTTATCAGTAACTTGGTTATTCAATGCACAATGTACCATGCATTTCGCGTAACGCCTTGTGTGCCCAAAAAGGTGCTTTTTTTCTTGAACAAAGTCAATTTTCTCAGCATCCAGACGACTGACAGACATAAATTTGGTATGGATAGAATCTGCATGTGGAATACTTCATAACTGTATTGTTTATATTGTAGTCATTTAAAAACAGAATAAAATACAAAGTAATAAAAGTATCCAGAACAGGATTTTTGCATTTGCACACCTTGACAGATTCCTGACCATATAGGAAAGTTGTTTAAAATACATTTAGAAATAATTATTGTTAAAATAAAAAAGAGAACATTGCATCGATATGGTGCATGCTCTTACCCCGTGACAAGCCTTCAGTCTTGTACATAACTGTATGCATGGGAAGGAAGACATCTCAAGTAGAACAAACTTTCATATTTTGCACCGGCCATAAATAATTATGGCTGTACCTGAGTCAGTGAGCGAGAAATAGTTGATTAATTTGGAATTGGCTTATCTTTTTTTTCTCTCCATAGATGTAGAGCCTTGCATTTCTTTATTTCTATCTCAGTTGTTGGAATGTTAGGCCTTTATATATATTGGATAGCTCCATCTCCAGTATTTTGTTCAGTAATTCAGTACTGTAATTTTGGCATTCAGAAAGTAATACAGTATTTCATCTGAAAGCAGCAGACTCTTAATGTCTTATGTGGTTAACATTTTTCTGTTATACTTAAGTTTTGTAGTGGTGGGTTTTGCGGTATGTTATCTTTTTCTTCTCTTTTTCCAAGTATCTATTCCATTTCTTTTATTTGTTCGTAGATTATCAAGAAAAATCATTCTTTGAATCATTTTGCAGGAAAGATATGAAGTGAACAAATTTTAAAAATTGATCAAGAAATGGCAGAGTAACACTGTAAAGTGTGATCCATGGCTGGAAAAGCTTTGTGTAGAAAGCACAGATCTAACCCACGATGCGCCTGTGTCATGAAAACATACTGTGAAGTCAGTATTGCCGTGTTGCCGCTCTAGGCCAGCAACAAGGGGGAAGCAACTCAGTGACTAGCAGCTCAGCCCCCCACCGCCCGCTTACTCACCCTTGCTCAATGCCCGACTTGAAGCACACTCGTCACCGCTCTGCAGCTGGCATCTTCATTCCTGGCCGCAGTTCACCTAGTCAGGTAGGTGATACAATTTTTTGTTAAGATAGCATCACAGACATAGGAAACAAAGCACATGACCTTCAAACCACTAAGCTAAAAGAAAGAAAAGACAAAGGAATTATCAAAGGAAGCTCAGAAATGGTCTGGGAGTTTTCTATAGTCCAGTGACAATTTTCTGTGAAAGTTTTGTAAGTTAACAATCTTAAGTGTGGCTTGGTGATTTGTGTGTTTGCATGTGTGTGTGTGTGTGTGTGTGTGTGTGTGTGTGTGTGTTTGTTTGTTTTATGTGTGTGTTTGTTTTATGTGTGTGTGTGTGTGTGTGTGTGTGTGTGTGTGTGTGTGTGTGTGTGTGTGTGTGTGTGTGTGTGTGTGTGTGTGTGTGTTAGGGGTGGAGAGAGGATGGGGAGGTAGTTTGTTTTTTTCAAATGTTAAGGGTTTTCAGTATTGGTAAGTTGAACAAAGTTGGTAAGCATGCTAAACAGCGTTTACATGGTGGACTATGAATTATTTAGCCGCTGCTGCATAGCACACTCCAAATGTGAAATTGTTTGTGAAGAGGTAACGATATGGTGAAATCTGAAAGCTCTCTTATGAATGAAAAATAATCAGGAATTGGCCTGTAATTGGTGTTTACCGTGGAACACCCCCCCCCCCCCCCCCCCCCAATTTAATACCCTCTCCAGACCTGTTTACCAGTATGATTTGGGCGTATTTTGTACGCCAAATTATTATCGGTACGCAAATACGCGACACACACACAAAATACGCCTAAGAAAAAGTCTAGAATACGTTTTCCGGTGTTGGTGTGCTGATTACGGGATGGTACAACTGATACCGGTTTCGGTCGAAGGGAGATAACCATGACAGCAAGTCTTCAGCTGTGGAAACCTTGTTCAGTTGTTGGCATGTGCGATCGTCTGGACAATCGTGGCAAAATGAAGCGGAAAAATGTGCCAGTTTCGGATGACTGTACCAAATCTAAACAGCAGAAGCAGCAGATTTTCTTGGAGAAATATAAGAAAGAGCCAGGAATTGTGTAGTCTACTATGGGAAAAAGTCATGCACACTGCAAGTATTGTAAATCAGATTTCTCCGTTGGCCAGGCTGGGAAATATGACATCGAACGACACTGCAGTTCCAAATCTCACCTGGACAAGGTTGCTGCAATGAAATCCGCTGAAAGCTGCCTAGGAATTATGAAGTTCATTCCCGCAAAGCAAATCCTGCCAGAAGAAAAGGCTGTAGTCCGTGCTGAAGCAATGTTTTCTGAGATGATTGTAAAAATGAACTTGCCACTGTCAACCGCAGATGTTATTTCACGAACTTCATCTTTTCATTATCAATCTGTTTGGAAGACACTGGTTATAATGCTATAAACTGACAGGTAAATAACATTGTTTTATCCCTGTTGTATTGGAAGGAGTGAAATTCTGAAGGTGTTCACAAGACATGCTATTCTTACACAAACACGTTTGCACCCACGCGTACATTTTACCTAGCCCATATGTGACAGTCCATCACAAAATCAGTCTTAAGTCGAAATTTGGATGATTTGAGTTAGTTATTATTTTGAAATTGTTAGTCTTTCCTGGATGTTTAGAAAAAAAAATTAAAGCTCTAGGTCAATAAATAACGATATTACGGCCATTTTTATGAAAGAAGTTGACCGGCGGCCATTTTGAGAAATCGGGCTTGAAAGTTTTGGAAGGCACCAGCTTCACATTTTCCTTAGCAACGGGGGTTGAAAATTAACCTCACCCTTCCAAATGTTGCACAAGTGTACTTTGATCTTTCATGCATCATTTAAATGCAAAACGAAGGGTTAAAAGAACAATTATCACCATTTTTGAAGGCTTTGTTTACATCATACATGTGGAGGAAAACGGTCAAATACAGGTCATACACATCAGCAAACATTTTCACTGTCATTATCAGGAATAAAGAGGTTACATGCATCTCACCTACGTTTTTGTCCATTAGTTTGACAAACACTTGAGCAAAATCAACTTACTTGTATCAATCACTTTGTTGGCATCCAATAGGAATACGTAGTACGTACAGATCAGAATGTAGATCCCAAACACAGGAACTCCTCCACTGTGACAGTCTGTTCACCACAAAAGCTCTTGCACATCAATGTTGACACCACCTCCAACCTCACCTTTATACATGTCACATGTCTTGCACTGAGAGCTGTAGAGCTACAATTTCCTCCGGATCAAACTGGGTGATACATCCACGACGAGTATTTCTGGGTGCAGCGTCGGGAACTTTAATCTGTTTGCAGCCAGTTCCATTGGCTTTGCAGCAACGAAGGCGAGTTCTCTCGAGCACATCACAGCCCTGTTGCAATTAACGAACTGCAGCATGCACCTCCATCACATCTCCTGAGTCCTCTACAACTCGCCTCAACTACGTGTGTTCTTGCAGTTGATGCAGTGCCATTAGAAACGCCAACGGTGTTTTTGACACTGAAAAGCGGACGGTCTGTCTCCTCTTCGTCCGCATATTCAGCAAGCGTCACATATTTCGGCATGAGAATCGGAGTCACTGAATCCAGCAACGTCTTCGGCAAAGAAATCCAACAACAAATCTTGGAGTTCGTGGTTATTTTCAAGCGAATCGCAGTTGAGAAGCGCTGTCAATCGGCGTACGTCAGTCATTGTTTTGGTTTCGTTCAGCGAACGGAAATCATACTGTGTTACTTCCCCCTGGACTGATTTGACCAATGAGGAGGCCGTTGCTAGTCCTTTTTGGAAGGCAGACAAAGCTGATTGGTTCAATCTTAAAATTTGTTTACGTGCCGGTTTCCTTATTTGGAGGAAGTGGACGGGTATTTTGAACCACTGCGCAGCAGGGCGCGAAAGCTGATGCAATAAGCTTTCCGACGGTACCAAACTTGTTGGGGCCCTGTCAGGGATACACTAAGCAAATTATCGGTCAAAGTGAGGCATTTTGATGTCATGCTGGACTTTTTTGATGAATGTATTGCATTTAAATCCAATAATTTAACTATTTAGCGATTGATTTTGGCATATTTGTTTGGTTGTCATGTAATTTGGGGTCTACAGAACACGTTTCTGCAAAAAAGTGAATTTCACCCAGATAGACCCTCAGTGCCTTTTCCTCGAACTAGCTCGCTTTCGTTTGCTGCGACTTAAGACTGGTTTCGTGGTGGACCGTCACATATGGCTTTGCTTGCAAAGTACACCAACTTTTTGAAAAATACACTCAACTTTTTGGGAAAGTACTCTTGCCTCGGGTTTAGGGTAAACAGGTCTGCCTCTCGTTTTTAAGACCCTCTGTACATTACCTCAAATTTTAAGACTCCCTCCTCTTAATTTGGGGGGTCTTAGAATAGGGGTAGTACTGTAATTCAGTATCCACTGCGTACATTGTAGTTTTTTTCTCTCCAGCTTTCTGTATCATCATGTACCAGCGCCCAAGAGCTTGAAGGGGCAGACGTGCCCAGCCCCATCCCTGAAGCTCACCCCTTTGATCCCTCGTCTGAAGCCAGGCCGGCTGCCCCCACTGCAAGGTGGGTTTACCTTCATTTAAGCTGACAATTCTTTTCACTGCTGCTTTCACAGTTTTTTTACTCTGCCTTTTGAAGATTGCAACAGGAAACAAAAGACGTGCGCCTAAGCTCATAAAATCGCAAGCCAGAAGATAAATAGAGAATACTACATGGCTTGCTGTGTCGTACCAGATTTACACGAGTTGTTTTTTTAAATATTGAACTGCAAGCGAAAGCGAGCTGTTCACTATTTGAAAAAGCAACGAGTGTAAATCTGGTACGACACAGCAAACCATGTAGTATTCTGTTTATCCTACATACTGTACTTACGTGTATTTTACTGAAAATGTCCTGCAGTCGAGGCAGCTAAATTGAAGACGCTTGTTTTGGAACCTCGATCTCTTCTAAAGCCTCGTGCAATCTATTACGTCAAAGCAAAGAAACATCACACTGAAAGTGTGGCGTGACATGTTAGCTCTAAATATTCATCGAGGGTAATTAGCAAGCGCAATTTTTTTTCTATAATGACGTTTGTCTCGGTGACTTTGGCATCATAAGCAGTGGACAGACCTGGGAACCCATACGATTTCGCCGTATTTTGTACGCGTGATTGTCGAGAATATGCTCAGTACGGTCAGTGGGAAAAAAATACGACGAGAAAAATTCCTAGACTACTTTTCTTCACAAGCCCATCCTGAAGCCGATCCAGTATTTTGGCACATGATTACGTCACTACATTTGCCGCAGTCGAAAAAAATATAATCGGATCGTGTCAATCAATCAAAACAACCAGGCAAACGAAAGTACGGTATTTAGCGAAATCGGCTCCGAGAATAAACAAGTGAAACAAAGAAGAAAAGTGAAAAAGTTTGAAGAAAAATATCACACACACAATTTGTAACCAACACACACATGTAGTCCCGCCCGGAATAAGCTTTTTTGGGATGATTTACGACTTTAGCGCACATTTCGAGCAGAGGAAAACACAACATGGCGGCTCTCGCTCCTCCAACTATCGCGAGACACAAAAAAACGAAATCTCGCGCGCGCGAGATGCTGATACATCCGGTGTTTCTCTGTACGCTTGTCACGACGACTTGTTGACAAACGAAGATTCGCGAAAGAAAGAGAAAAGCGCCGAGTCTTGAGTAGAGAGCTAATAAAGTACCGGTAATCGCAAATCGAGCGAAATGAAAATCCGCGGCGACTTCCATTAGGTGAATGCTATTCAAGTTTAGGTAACATTTTAGCCGCATCTTTTTATAAGCCGCAATGCAATTTTTTTTAAAAAGTCGCGGCTTGTAGTCCGTCAAATACGGTACAGTTTTTGTCAGTAAAAATTGAAAAAAGCATTTGTTTTAAATGTATAGGTAAACTTAATTAACGGTGTGACGGACGCGCATGAGGCATGTTTTAATCATAGATGTGCAAACGCTGTGTGGAGTACGCTCATTTTTTTGAAAATACACCAAGTTTGATTGAGAATACTCAAAGTGCAAAACAGGGGTTCCTAGGTCTGAGTGGAAAAACAGGTCCCTGCCAGACTTGCTTGACATGACCTCATTTACATGATATACACACGTGTGATTTGAACGATTATTATCTCACGAGTGTCTCTCTCACGTATGTAGGATAATAAAGCATAAGTTTTGTATTTTGCTGTGTCCCAGGAGGGAGTACAGTGCAGCAGACCTGCCCACCATGGCCTCGCTGGACTTCGTGTCGTGGCTGGAGGACCGCCTGCTGGGCGAGGACGCCAGCCCCAACCACCCCCCTCCAGCCCCCTCGCTGGACGACCCGGGGGGCACTGCAGCGTCCCCCAACACTGACCAGGTGATGGACGTGATGTGGTGCTACGCTCAGCAGTACTCCAACCCCGCGGTCATCTTCCCCTGCTGTGCCGTCCTCACCACCACCAAGGTCATCGTGGAGCGACTGTCGGGGCTGGCCGAGGAGAGCACCTTTCCCGGCATCCCCGAGCTCCGGCCCTGTGTCATCCTGCCCTTGGGAAGCATCCAGCACTTGGTGGTGGGGCCGTGCCACGCTTATCTCCGCCTCGAAGAGGCCTTTGTGGGAAAAGGCGGCTTGTTCACGCTGTTTGCCGTGGAGAAGTCCGCTCTGACGCACTTTGCTGACACCCTGAAAGACTGCTGCATGCAGCTTGACGTGACTAGCCCCCTCGACGTCCTTGACCTTTCGCACCAGTCGGACCTCTTGACAGAGGTGTGTCGTCGCGAGGAGATCTGCGGCCTGCCCTCGGATCGCCTGGCGTTCGTTGAGCTGGTGAAGATGAAGGAGCGTGGGGAGGTTAAGTCATGCCTGCTGGTGCTGTCAGAGAATCTGGTGTACTGTTTGGACCTGGCCTGCGTCTACTGGCCGCCAGCGACGTTCGAGTCAGCCCACGAAGGGACCATCCACCTCAAGGTGCTGAGGGAGTTCTCCATCATGGAGCACATCGCGGACTTAGCCCTGCACGCCGCTGACCACTCGGACAACTCTAGCTCTGGGCAGGGGAAGGTGGACTTCACCCCCACCTCCATCACCATGCAGGTCAAGTCTGTGGTGTCGGAGAACAGCCAGAGAGAATTAGTGCTTCTTTTCAGTTTGTGCAGTTCCCGCGACACCTTCCTCGATCGCCTGACCAACCTTCGGGCCGAGCACGCCCACCGCATGTCGCCATCGGTGCGTGAAGCGCCCGAAGGAGGGAATGAGAGTCAGGACGTGGCCGACAGTAGTTTACAGACATGTGAGAGTGAACGCTTGTCAGCCGCACCTGCGGTGGTCTACAACGGCGTGGAACAGTCGCAGAAGCATTCCAGGCCCGTGCCGCCCAAAGTGTCCATTACGCAGTACCCAGGCACCTCCCTCCCCTCCAGCTTCGACTGGAAGGGGTACTACTTTAACACCACCGGCCCCATCAACACCTCCCACTCCGCCCACGACTTTTCATCCCTCTCCAGAGAGGGGGGAAGGGAGGGGGATGCGAAGACGGAGGTGGTGGTGAGAGTGGAAGCAGAGGTGAACAACAAAGACTATCTTACGGACATCCAGTCCAGCGGAGAGGTGGAGGAGGCAGCCCCCACCCCCTTCGAGATGGAGATGCGCGAGGCGGTTAGGACCTATGACCTGTTACACCCCATGCCCGCCAGGCTTCGGCCCATCTCGCTCATGAGCGGGCGGGAGGTGGTGGCTTTCTTCTGCAGTAAGATCGCCGGCTCTCTTTCCTCGTGCTCCTCCCCCAGCGAGCTGAGCAAGAAGGTCGCCGCGACATGCTTGGGCTCGGAAGAGCTACGCCATGTGATGTGGACGATGGTGGTGCCCTACACCGACCCCACCAAGGAGGTCGTGACCCTGGTCATGCTCAGCACCAGGGCCGTCTACCTCGTGTCCGACTCCTCCACCGTGACCTCCGCCCCCAACGCTCGCCCCTCCTGGATGACCCACAACCGCCACAAATCCGACTCAGCCGTCAGCTGGCACTCCAAGTCGCCGTCCTCGCGCGGGTCAGGGTCGGGGCGGGGAAGTCAGTGGAGCAAGGTCAAGGCCTACGCGGTCTTGGTGCTGGGCGACCTGCTGCAGGTGTCCATGGGGCTGTTTGACCAGTTCCTGCGACTGACCGGCCCGGATGCCCACACCGTCCACACGCTGGCCACCAGGGACTCCCGGCTGACCGCAGGGTTCGTGGAGAAGCTGAAGACCTCCCTGACCCTCATGGTGTCATCCCCCTCACCGCACGGCGACAAGACCCAGCAGGACATCGAGCAGGACTTCTATCACGCTTTCGCCAAGCGCACTAACTCCACGGTGGAGGGGCTGGTCTACACGCACCCCAGCCAGGTGACGTTCCTCTACCCCGGGGACGACGCCATCGATGACATCCTCTTCCTCATCAAAGCCAAGGTCCAGGCTGCAGCTACCCAGGTAGAGAGCAGTACCCCCGGCAAGCTTCCGGCCGCGGCAGAGCAGAAGGAGGCCATGTGGCTGTACATTCTAGCCTACCAGCTGCTGCCGCCGTTCACAGAAAGTATCGGGGCGGTGCCACCGGAACGCATCCAGCAGAGAAGCGTCATCGTCACGAGCCACCACCTGTGTCTGGTGCTGGAGGACGTGGTTACCTACCCCCTCCCGGACTTTGTCAGGGGGCTTCCCGAGCAGCCGCAGCACGACGTCCTGGAGACGCGACGCCTGGAGAGCCTGAAGCGAATCCTGCTGTCGCCTAGCAACCCACATGTGCTGTGCCTGGTGTTCTGGGACGAGCCCGAGGAGCTGGTGGTGGACACCAACATGCAGCACTTTGGGGGGGCGGCTGGCATCGGGGGAACCAAGGGAGGCAGGGAGGTGGTGCCGGAGGTGGTGATCAAACTCTACGTGCACAGTCAGCGGGACAAGGACAAGCTGGTACAGACTCTGCAGAAACAGTGGAGAGAGCTGGTGCCTCAGGTCGGGCGCATTCTGGATGTGGTACGTGAGTGAGTGAGCTTGCTTTGCTGAGTAGAGACAGCTGGTGCCTCAATGTTGGATACGTTCTGGTCGTTGCGACGGTGTGTGAGTGAGCTTGCAGATCATAGAGAAACAATGGACAGAGCTTGTGTCTCAGGTGGGACGCATCCTTGACGTGGTACGTGTGTGAACTTGCTGATTATACTGCATTTGAAGACTGAGCAGAAACAGTAAGAGACAGCTGGTGCCTCAATGTTGGATGCATTCTGGATTTTGTGACAGTGTGTGAGCGAGTTTGCTGATCGTAGAGCTTTGAGGACAAATTGCTGCGCACACTGCAGAAACAATGCCCGTACCTCACGTGGGTGCATTCCGTACGTTAGACCCAAGTGAGCTTTCAGAGCGCATAATTTGAAGGTGAGCTGGTGCTGACAAGTCCGTGATGTCAAAGGCAGTGCAGTTACCTTGATGTGATAGCGATGATCACCAAGCAGTGAAGTTACCTTGATGTGATAGCGATGATCACCAAGCAGTGAAGTTGAGTCAGTGCAGGTGCTTCTAGAGCAGAGCCTGCTGCTGGTTTTTGAAGTGAGCTGCATTTTGGCTGTGTTGTGCAAAACGAAAAGGGCATTAATTAGCATAGCAGTATGAAGAGCGGTTAATACAGACACTTTAGAAGCAGCACAGGGGTTGTCTCCTTATTTGGGCTAGTTGTGTGATGGAGTAAAGGAGTAATATGTTCATAGAGCAGTCAACAGCAGCAGGCACAGTGGTCGCCGCATAATAAAGCCACTTCTGGACTGACGAAAAATGGCTTTAATAAGCGGCGGATTTATTAACCGGCGGTCCAGGAATACGTCATTTTCGATAAAAAAAATCTTCTCTTTTGTTTACGTCACTCAGTCACTTTCTTTCGTCATTTACACTTGTTTGAATCTAAACAAAACTTCACGAAGGATGTTGAACTTATGTTTTAATTATGTACATGTACGGGTACTTGATCACTTCGGTACATCAATAATTTCACTGTCACCGTCACGAATCATTACTCGGCAGAGAAGAACGATTTTATGAGTGTTTGTTTGTTGGTCGTCTTCCACATCAGAACAAGATAATGTGAGTTTTAGTCACAAACTACGTGATTTCTCAGAGAAAACTGGCTTTAATAAGCGGCGGGTTGGTTTTATTAACCGGCTTTTTCTAATACATAAGATATAGTGATAAATCCGGACCGTCTGAAATTGGCTTTTATAAGCGGCTGGCTCTATTAACCGCGGTTTTATTAAGCGGCGTCCACTTTACTGCATGCAGAATGGAGACAAGCTTATTCTGTGACTGTGTGTGAGTGGTGTACTAATTGATGGCTGTACACGAATGACATGGTCACAATATTTTCTGCCTCCAAGAGTAAGACACGGCGGAGGCCAGAAAGGGTGGGTATATATTGTCTTTCATTCCGGTGGCATTCTTGGAGGGATGCTGAATAACGCTGAGGGCTGTGCCATGTCAAGTCTGCAGTATATATGACAGAGACAGACATTGCATGAATGACACGGTCACAATGTTTATACTGAGTCAAAGAGTCGGACATGGCAGAAGCCAGCAAGGGTGGGGTAGTCTTTCAGTGTGGTGGCATTCTTGGTGGGATATGCTGAAGGCAAAGCCATGTGCGTGTCTGCAGTATGTGAAGAGACAGACAGGGACTGATGTCTCTAAACGGCATGCAAAGCTGATGTTTCCATAAAAATGTGTTTTAGGGGTACCCTTGGGAAGATGCCTGAGTGATAAGTAACAATGAGGCAACAGGTTTGCAGAAAATGCTGCAGAAAGTCTTTGGGAAGAATGCATTTGTGTGGGTAAGCATTGAATCAAAATAATGGTGACTTAATACATTTCTAGCCAGATGAAACAAATGTGCAAATCTCCCAAAGCAATGGGCAAATCTGTGAAGGGAGGACAGAGGGTATGGAGGAATACTCTATTTTCACTGATCGTTTTCAGCCGGCAGTTTCAGAGATTTCTCACTCTCAGCAAATTGAAAAGAGAGAATCTTTTACTTTAAAGTATGGATGTTATTGTTAAGCTTGAAAGTATGTATTGCACTGATTCTCACATCGATGGGTATCTTGGATGGCAATCATAAACTGACAGGGTGAATCTATAGCCTAGAGACAAGGGCATCGGTGATGTAATTTCAATGTTTAAGAAAAATATGCAATAAATAGTACCTGAACTAATCCCCATTAGAATCAGTTCTATGTATTTGAATTACCAGGGGCATGTAAAAGGTTTAGCTTGCATAAGCCTTGAAACAAATTATCATGTTCAGTGTAAATTGTAATTGTACACATTTAAAACCAATGAGCGCAATACTTACATCAACTGAGGGTGCTTACCCCTTTTGTTTCTTTTGGCAATTAACATGAACTAGTCTGTATGAGTATGGTAGTCACTTTGTTTCTAAACTGCCAGATCCCAATTCAGCTACTTGCCCAGTGTCATATATTTCGAAAATATTCTGTCTATTTATGTCTTTAGTTATGCGATACTTTGCACTGTTTATTACTACTGGTTTATTACATAGAGCTCTGCACAGAGGTTATCTTGATACGGTCAAAGCTGTCTACAATAAGCTACACACCAAATTTCAGCCGAATCGACCCTTATTCCCCCCTCTGCTTCTTTACCTCTGTAAACTTGTAGAGCTAGTTATTTTTCGATAATGACCCAGCAACCAAACAAATAACGAGCCAGCAACAGCCTGAATCCTCGATAGTGCAATGGGTTGAGAAGCTGTTCTGTTTTGGTACTACTTTTGCGACTGAAAAGTTCCAAACGCTCTATACGTACGAAGTATACATCTCTGGAGCAAACAATACAAACATACCGCATTTAAATTAACAACTACATGCCTGAACACATGAATCTCCATATAAAATCCATGAGTTCGGTTGTTTTCTGAATCTAGATCTGCCGTGCACAAACGTTCATCACAAGCAAATTCCCAAGGCAAGTAACTCATATTTTGTCTAGCAACAAGAGTAGTTCCCCTTCTTTTCACTCAGTTTCTTCGACAACACTGACTGCAATCCGACGGTCAGTTTTCAACAATATTTCATTTTATAAACAGATCACACGCAACCAAATGCACACATCTCATCAATTTAAACAACATAAAGCGGTTTCATACACTATTTTCCCCAGAAAACTGAACTTCATACAGTAATTAACGTTGGAACACGGGTGCAAAAGTTCGTCTGAGAGTCCCATTTGACGGAAGAACATTATCCTAAGCGATACTAAAACATAAACAGAACACACAATATCTGCCTTTACCGCCACAGCAGAATAACAGCATATCTGTGTACTTGATTTTAGTCCAAAATAGGAAAACTGACAAGAAGTGTTAACAGAATGGAATGATTTGCACGGAACTATACAACCGCGCATTAATCGATCGCCTGCACAGGTTGACTGGTTGAGTGATTCGGATTCGATCAAACTTTCGCACAAAAACTCCTCTTTTCTTTGAATAACTGAAGAAAGGAGGAATAAAGAGGTTACACACCTCGTCTCAGTGATTATTAAAAATAATGGTCTCAGTTCGCGGTCATGAAAAAGCTCGCTGAAGCTCGCATTTTTCATGATCCGCCAACTTCGACCATTATTTTTAATAATCACTGAGACTCGCATGTAACCTTTACATAAACACCAGAGATGTATATCAGTATAAGTGCGGACAAACAGACAAACTTATGCTAGGGTAAAAAGTAGGTGACAATGCTTGCACTAGCAGTGTTATAGATGCTCCACTTTTTTAAAATATTATTATATATTCAGAATTGTTTCCTACGTGAAATATACAGGTATATATTGCTGTTATTTAAAGATAGGATGTATCCAAACATGTTGTAATACATGTGTATGTTGATAAAATGCCATGTAAATATCTAATACGTGTTTGTGTTCCAAGGATTTGTTACCCCCCGCGGGTTAGGGGGAAGAATTTACCTGATGCTCCCCAGCATGTCGTAAGAGGCGACTAACGGATTCTGTTTTTCCTTTTACCGTTGTTAAGTGTTTCTTGCATAGAATATAGTCAATGTTTGTAAAGAATTTAGTCAAGCAGTATGTAAGAAATGTTAAGTCCTTTGTACTGGAAACTTGCATTCTCCCAGTAAGGTCATATATTTTACTACGTTGCAAGCCCCTGGAGCAATTTTTTGATTAGTGCTTTTGTGAACAAGAAACAATTAACAAGTGGCTCTATCCCTTCCCCCCCCCCCCCCCCCCCCCCCCCTTTCCCCGTCGCGATATAACCTTGAACGGTTGAAAACGACGTTACACACCAAATAAAGAAAGAAAGAAAGGATTTGTTGAGTTTGAAAGTGTATGGTCTACAGAGTGTGTGCGACATTGTTTCATATTCAAGCATAGTTTTTGCAGGGCTAATGTTTAGAATATATAGAAAATGTTTCTTGTGGGTCATTGTACACGCTTTACGTAAGTATGTAATTCAGAGTTAATTAAAGACAGCAATCATTGTAGGCTAACATCTGTGAACTGTTATGTGTGTCTTCATTAGTGTAATATTGTACTTGTCACTGTGTATAACAAAAGTGCATGTGCATAAGTTGTGTGTGTGTGTGTTTCAAGTGTGCTTGCAAGTATGTCTGTATGTCTGTGTGTACAGTGTGTGTATGCATTTAAGTGTGCGCGTGAGTGTATGTGTGATGTTAACAATCCTTAACTATACATATACTTCCTAGTTGTATGTACATTTAAAGCAGGATGTATATCATTTTAAGTTGTATGACATGCATTTGCTTGTCAGGGTTATCTGTGATGCTCATTACCGCCCGCGGGTTAGGGGGAAGAATTTACCCGATGCTCCCCAGCATGTCGTAAGAGGCGACTAACGGATTCTGTTTCTCCTTTTACCCTTGTTAAGTGTTTCTTGCATAGAATATAGTCAATTTTTGTAAAGATTTTAGTCAAGCAGTATGTAAGAAATGTTAAGTCCTTTGTACTGGAAACTTGCATTCTCCCAGTAAGGTAATATATTGTACTACGTTGCAAGCCCCTGGAGCAAATTTTTGATTAGTGCTTTTGTGAACAAGAAACAATTGACAAGTGGCTCTATCCCATCTCCCCCCTTTCCCCGTCGCGATATAACCTTCGTGGTTGAAAACGACGTTAAACACCAAATAAAGAAAGAAAGTGATGCTCATTAATGCCAAACAGTTGTGCTTGTAGTTGTACTAATAAATGGGAATGTATCCACAAGGGCCCTGACAAATGTTGAAGGAAATATCTGTCTGAAATTAACTAAAGTAGTAATGTGTTCATTCCTCGTTCACTTGAACTGTTATATATATATTTATGGCATTATGATTCACAGAATGCATGCTTGTATAATTTTTCAATACAGCGAGACTGATCGGCTTGCAGAAAATTTCCAACAGGGTGCAAGAACATCCATTTTATTTTTGATTTTGTGGGCTGAATCAGGTATGATTGTCCTTTTTAGTCACGTGTGCAAAATATGTACATGTCAGACTTCTTTTTTTTATATATACAAATTCAGTGGGGTTTTTTTGTTTTTGTTTTTATGTAAGTAAAGGCTTTTTAGCCTACGTGTGCCTGTTTTTTCATTGTGAATCCCACTGAGTTTTTTTTTAGATTTATTGAACAGCTTTATAACACAACAGTCAATTTCTAATGAAAATTTGTTGTTCTACAGCTGACAATAATTGAGCAGTGCTTTATTGAAGTATAAGTGACGGGCGCAGTGGCGTGGTGGTAAGACGTCGGCCTCCTAATTGGGAGGTCGTGAGTTCGAATCCCGGTCGCTGCCGCCTGGTGGGTTAAGAGTGGAGATTTTTCCGATCTCCCAGGTCAACTTATGTGCAGACCTGCTAGTGACTTGACCCCCTTCGTGTGTACACGCAAGCACAAGACCAAGACTAAGTGCGCACGGAAAAGATCTTGTAATCCATGTCGAAGTTTGGTGGGTTATGGAAACACGAAAATACCCAGCATGCCTACTCGACAAAAGCGGAGTGAGCTGACTATGCTCTCAGAGTATAGTGTGGGGAACCCAAATGGGCAAACGAGCTCACATGTAACCAGAAAAATTCTGGAACGCCGAAGAAGAAGAAGAAGAAGAAGAAGTATAAGTATTGTGGGTGAAGTTCAAAGTGAAAGCAAGCGAGAGCAAAATTCTTGTTAAGATTGATTCTCCCAAGTCCCATGTTCTTGAATATTTCAATCATGGCATAGATTGAGACTTTGGGGAACAAATTACTACAGCTGTCTGAAATGATGATACTTTTATAACAAAAAAACAACATGTTTGTTGCCAGCGGCAGAAATGGGAAACTCTCCAACTTCTGAGAAGAAAAAAAATGTTTTCTCACCAATGTACTTTATTGTAAATGTGCATACAACCTATTCTGTGGCCTATGCATAACTATTGTGATCTACACTGTTGTTTTCATTATTCACTCAGAGATGTACATAGCTTGGAAATCTTGTTGCAGTAAAAGTCAGGTTTCTATTTCTACTTTTATTTATTTTTTTTCGCTGTTTTTTTATTATAATATTTTTTTATATTTTATCTACTGACTTGACTGTGTTCTTGTGAAGACTTGTGCTGTTGACATGTGTATAAATTGTGATCCGAGAGGATTTTCGCACTAGGTAGAGCAGTAATAAATCCTTGAAACAAAACCGAGTTTCCACTGGTGGTGTTTTTTATTTTAAAACAACAGTGAAATGAATATAATATGTACATATCTTAGTCATTAGCACAGTCAAAGAGTACTGATTCGCACGGTCAAATTGCCAAATGACATTGAGGATGAAGCTACTTTTGAACACTACCACATGCTTTGTGTGAACAATGATATGGTT
The DNA here is from genome assembly GCF_037325665.1 of Littorina saxatilis. Classification (NCBI taxonomy): domain Eukaryota; kingdom Metazoa; phylum Mollusca; class Gastropoda; order Littorinimorpha; family Littorinidae; genus Littorina; species Littorina saxatilis. The sequence continues at coordinate 43,382,736 of NC_090248.1, forward strand.
AGTGTTAGTTTTTCTTTATTTCGTGTTTAACGTCGTTTTCAACCAAGAAGGTTATATCGCGACGGGTTAGTGTGTGTGTGTGTGTGTGTGTGTAATTGCCTTTGAAGTCCCCAGGCATTTTCACTCCTGCCCAATAAACTCAAACTACCAACACAAATACACACACTCACACACACTCACACACACGCATACACTGGCACACACACACAAACACGGATACCCCTCTCTCTCTCTCTCTCTCTCTCTCTCTCTCTCGGCTATGCCCACTCTATTCTTTATTCTTCCACAGCCATGCTCCATCTCTATCACCAACATAATTTTCACGGCATATATCAGAATTGCTCAGACACACCAAGTTTTCTGACTTGAGGGAAAGTGAAAAGATTGGTGTGTGCGCGTGGAACGAGAGAGAAAGCAGTGCGTGGCAAGACTCTAATGAGCAACGCCGGTTACTAATCAACAACACGCGCTCATTAGCATACACACATACGAGGTGTCTTGTCTGTGAATGCATCCCAGTAGAGGGCAACGCGGTCAGATGTCAACATATTTTTTTAGGCTCTTCGTTGATCTGTAAACCTTTATCCTAGCCCTCGCGTCCCCCTCTCTCTACCTCATCCTGTCTGTCTGTATGTCTGTCTGACTGTCTGTGTCTCTCTGTCGCTCTCTCTCTCTCTCTCTCTCTCTCTCTCTCTCTCTCTCTCTCTCTCTCTCTCTCTCTCTCTCTCTCTAATTAAAATACACTTATTGACTTGCACACACGCACCTAAACCAGTTGTTTGTTTGCCATCCATTTCCATCCCCAGCGCGCGGTACCCCAATTCAGTACCGAGCCTTTTGAAGTCAGTTAAAACTCATCTCAGCACTGTTCAATGACAAAACAAGTGTTGACCTTAACGGGGTCAAAAAGACGCCCTTGGTAATATGGGGGTGGGACACGGAGACAGACAGAGGGAGGGAGATTTTTTTTTTAATGAAAAAAATTAAATTAATACATAATTTTTAAAAAAATTGACCGAGCTCTTTTCACGTGGTGACATGGTAGACAAACAAACACCTGAAACCCGGACAAACAGGCAGAGCAAATCCAGTAAGCACCCTTCACAAGGCGGCTTAATAATCCAACGCATGTTCGCAGGCTGTCAGTGATAGAACGAGACCCGAAGGGAAGTAACTCATTACCGCCTCTTTCCAAAGTAAATGACGTACACACTTTTGCGTCACTTAACCTTCACAGTAGGGGAAGGGCTCCTAATATGGACCGGCTCCCAATATGGACCACCTCTTGATCTGACAAACTAACGGCGCTAGAGCGCTAAAAACAATTTCATTCGCTGTATTCACCCTCTCTGGATAACTTGCGCATGTCAAAACAGTTGCAGAAACACAAACCTTAAAACCGTTAGGCTTTTTATCTTTTTTTCACTTTTGGCAGCGTTCACTCTAACTTTGACGCCTAAAACGGACTCGTTTCTGTCCACAGCCAAAGCTTTTATCACACAAAAATTGCTATATATGACAGCTAAGACCGTATTTGTTACATTTTAGCAGTTTTGACCCCGAGTTTCTACTGCAAACAAAAAATAATAGCAAAATCTCAGAGTCCCCTAATATGGACCACCTTCAACAAATCGAAGAAAATAAAAGCTAAAGGCTATTTTCATTAATTCATTAAGAAGCTTGCTGAAAATAACCTATAACTAGCCCTCGAGATTTCAAAAAAATATATCAAATTGTCTTTGTTTTTGCGGAAGTTGATAATTTCACTTATTTTCACTCTCTTTTTGATATGCTTCTTTAGTTTCCTGCCGTGCTTCAAATAAGGCTCTCATCAACCCGAAACAGATAAATCTAAAGCATATTTGAATTAGTCTGACATGCACAATAAGTTGTATCATGTTATTTTGAAGTATAGGGGGCTTTTGACAGTGATTCGTGAAGGCTGCTTCACTGGTCCATATTAGGAGCCTGGGCGCCTAATATGGACCCTTTGTGATTTTTTCTGTATTTAATTTTTGCTGAATGTCTATCAAAGCTATTTCACTCTAATTAGGCCTAACGGTTCACTTAAGAGAAAAGGACTACCAAACACAAAATGAAACCTCTTCGCAAGAAGACAAGCTAGTTATTAGCATGAAACAAAAAGTGGTCCATATTAGGAGCCCTTCCCCTACCAATGATATTACTCATGAACGGCTCATACTTTCTAAAGAAATATTCAACATAAAAAGTATCCTTCTACACAACCCACGCCATCCAAATAGAAATAAACAAAGTAAAATGCATTCTTTAATTTAAAAGTGGGTCGTCCACAAGCCACCACATGTAGACTGTAGTTCAAATGACGTCACTATTTATTTGTTTATTTACGGAATAATTCTTCAAAAATCGGTCGTTATGAAGGATCTATGGTGTTTGAGATTTACATGAAGTCTCGATCAAAAATCCATGTCCCACCCCATATTACCAAGGGCGGGCTTCTTGGCCCCGTTAAGGTCAACACTTGTTTTTGTCCGGAGTTCAAATCCAACACATGCTGTCAGAGAACGAGACTCAAAGGGAAGTAACTCGGAGTTCTGGGTGCGGGAATTCCCGCAAACGTAAGAGTCTGTCAGTGGATTTCGTCCCCTGGCTCGGTTTGTAAAAGCGTTAAAAGCTCATATATTCCGTTTGACTACCGTTAGGAATGTACTTTTTTTTGCATACACCCGTCTAACCCTATTCCTAACAATTTCACGAAATTTGAGCTGAATTGACCCAGAGATACAAGTCTTACCCGACAAACACCGACCGCCCGCCCGCCCGCCTCAAACAAACAAACAAACAAACAGACAGAGCAAATCCAGTAAGCCCTATTATACTAATGGCGGCTTAAAAAAGACGAATGCTGTTTTTACCTTGTAAGCAGAATCGCCAGCAGGAGGGTTGATTGGAAGCCACTAGTCAGTGCACTGGCAAGTTGATATGCTGCTGCGCCCTTGTTCCGTTCTGTCTTCCTATTATTGCACATGTATGTACCACGGTTGTGTTCGCGTAGGCCTATTCATTTTAACATGCATTCAGACATACTTCTTATCTATTGATTGATATTAAAAAAACAAAAACGTTTTTGTGTTTTTTTGTTTGTTTTTGTTTGTTCCAGTTTCATGTTTTTTCTGATTATTAAGTCATAGTTAACAGGTATTTTGCTTTTTTATTTTTTTAATGCGAACCCGTTATTTTACATTTAGTACAAACAAAGGGAAGTAATAGCTCTAAATGTGTACGAAATGTGCAATAGAGTATGTGAGGGTGATGCGGAACTCCAACCTCCGTGCACCTGAGACTTAAAATAACAAGCATTTACGACTTTCAACATCTTTACTTCCCTTTGTTTATCAGATCTAAAAACAGCGCTCTGGCTCAATTGTTTAAGATTCTCAGAGTTTTTGAGGTCTCACCAAAAAAAAAGTGTGTGTGTGAGTGTGTGGGGGGGGGTTATCATTTACATACCATTTACATAATATTTGAGTATTGCACGGTACCAGAGACTGTAGAGAA
>NC_090248.1:43396275-43408775 GCF_037325665.1 Littorina saxatilis
GTCAAAACTTGACTAAATGTAAAAAGCAATGAAAGAAATGATTCTAACATCAAAGTAAACAGACGAGAAGAAAGAAAGGCAGGCCAATAGCCCTCTCCTCAAGCATCAGCACTGATTCATAATAAGACCAGCAAGTACACAAATAAAAACAAAATAAAAGAAAGCTTCTCTTTCTGCCAAACACCTTTACCTTCCTCGTAGCTGAGAATCACTGCAGCGTTCTCGTGTATGATAAGCGATAAAACACAACACAAAATTCTTTTTCCTGATGCACTCATTCTCACACAGAGGGGTAGGGGGATGGGGGGAAGGGGATAAGGTACAGGTGAATTACCTGAGGGTGGATGTCGCAGGTTATCGCACAAAAAGGGCGTGGGATGCGGAAGGAATGAGTGCGTTTACCTGTTGAAAGAATCGCTTTTGTTCTATTCCGGGGCGTTGTGGCATTTTTAAAACTTAACGCGTTGAAATTGAATTTGAACAGCACTTGCGTATGAACCGGGAAAGGTTTTGGGGTGGTGGTGGGGGTGGGTGGGGAGGGGGTCCACTGCTATAGCCTAGTTTTACGGTGCGTCCAGTTGTTTGTCATGAGCATAACGGCGCAATGTTCGTAAGAAAGTAATATATTTGCAATCACACTGTGAAACATCATTTATCCTACATAACTATGCGAGAGAGAGCATCCATGTGGTAACTAAACCATATCTTCACACGTGTGTATATAATGAAAATGAGGTCAAGGGGTCAAACTATAGCCCCGACATATATATACATCATAATAATTATCCACTGCTCTTGATGACGATGTCTTGGAGACAAGCTTAATATTCTCAAACAAACTTTTTTTTCTGTTTTCTGTTTACTCTGTAAGAATTTGAGAACTTACACGTGACACGCGCTTGGGGTGGGTGGCGGTTTTTGCTTTTTTGCACTTTATTTCGCTTTTGACGCCAGAGATTTCACTATTTGGAAGAGAGGTTCAAAGAAGACTCGTCTCAAGTCAGACTCTCTTACTCTTTACTACAATAACACCACAAGGCGATGTGGAATAGTATGTAATAGTTTTTTTTTCTTTTTTTCCTTTAAGAAAAAATCCAAAAACAAATTGACCACCAACGTTCCAAGTTTCAGAATAAAAAACCCAAGAAAGGTAAGTTGTTGGAACGTTTAATTTGACAAAACAAAACAATACGTTCACAAATATAGCGACCCAACGGTCTTTTAAGTGCACAGACAAACAATAAGGAGACAAAACTTAGCTTGACGTTTAATCAATCAATCAATCAATCAATGAGTCTTATATCGCGCATATTCCGTGGGTACAGTTCTAGGCGCTCTGCAGTGATGCCGTGTGAGATGAAATTTTATACGGCCAGTAGATTGCAGCCATTTCGGCGCATATTTACCTTTCACGGCCTATTATTCCAAGTCACACGGGTATAGGTAGACAATTATTAACTGTGCCTAAGCAATTTTGCCAGGAAAGACCCTTTTGTCAATCGTGGGATCTTTAACGTGCACACCCAATGTGCGGCCGCTTGCTCGGAAGTCACAAGAAAATGAATGGTTTTTTTTCTCTCTTTGTTTTCTTCAAATGTTGAAAAGGTCGCCTTCGCTCGCCTTTCATTATTACAACAACAACAAAACTGGTCAGTGTAAACTTGGTTCCACAAGGCAATCCACGTAGAGACCCTAACGTGTGATTAAATGAGTGAAAATCGTTTGTTCATTCATTCAGTAATCATTCTTATCTAATGCGCCTGCTAAGAGTGATTCCATACATACACACTCTCTCGTTCTCCCTGTCCCTGTCTCTGTCTGTCTGTCTGTCTGTCTGTCTGTCTGTCTGTCTGTCTGTATGTATGTATGTCTGTCTGTCTGTCTGTCTGTCTGTCTGTATGTATGTATGTCTGTTTGTCTGTCTGTCTGTCTGTCTGTCTGTCTGTATCCCTTGGTCTTACCTTTTTCTGAAGGCCTTTGTTCAGATTTAAATATACAGACATATTTAAGACCCTTTCCTTTCTGATGTAGGCTTATGTTCTTTATCAATACAAATTAAAAAAGACAAGCTCAGCTGAGAAAAAAATACCGGTAATAATTTTGTGTAATCAAACAGAGAAAGATTTGCATGTGTAACCTACGTTTTATGACTGGCCATGCATACCTGCCACATGAGCTTGTCTCAAAGTAGATAAAGGTCCCAGGTCTCACTAGCACATTTCTTCGACGTAAAGTGTTAAGGTGAGACGCGCATCCTCATATAAAACCTTTCATTTGTTTTTTCCCTCTGGCTAGATGGGTAAAGGCGTGTAAAGCTAATATCGTCCGTTTGACTACCGTTAGGAACGTTTCCACACACCCTATGCCTCACAAGTCCAAGCTACTCACCAAATTTGAGCTGAATTGACCCCAGAGTACCAGAGATACAAGTATAATCTGCAGACAAACAAACAAACAAACACACAAACAAACAAACAAACAAACAAACAAACAAACACACGGACAGAGTGAAACCCAAAAGCCGCTCTATTACATAAAGGCGGCTTAATAATGGTAGTAAAAGTACATTAGGGATTAAAAGGAGTACAGTAGGACACTTCGATCGACCGGTGCTTTGGTACAAGATTCTGTGGTACCTTCAGCAAATCTAATCACTCGAAGCAAGGGTAAAAACTTTCTTTTTATCTAGTTACAAGCAAAGGTTTAGAGACTTGCTCTTTATTTTTCTTTGGTCTGCTGCTTTCAATTCATTATGGCGAAAACTGGTCAGACCTCCTCAGTGCTTTTGTCTACGCGCTAGGAAAACACACTGTTTTCTTTTTCTGATTAGTTCTTGTGAAAAACAAGTAAGGCACATTTCTACTCGACAGATCTCTTTTCTTTTGGTTTTTGCTTTGCTTGGTTGTTTATGAGCTTCCTTGATTATTTGTTCAGTCTGATGTTTTTATGCCTTTTTGTTCTATCGGTTGTTTGCATGTCTGCTTCTATGGACACTCGTTGAACTATTTCCATTTTCGTCGACATTTTGCCCCGGCTTTCTGTCTCTGTCTGCGTGTGTGTGTCTCTCTCTGTCTCTCTCTGTCTCTTCCTCTGTCTCTCTTCCCCTGTGTCTCTTTGTCTGTGTGTGTGTGTCTCTCTCTGTCTCTTCCTCTGTCTCTCTCTGTCTCTTCCTCTGTCTCTCTGTCTGCGTGTGTGTGTCTCTCTCTGTCTCTTCCTCTGTCTCTCTGTCTGTGTGTGTGTGTCTCTCTCTGTCTCTTCCTCTGTCTCTCTTCCCCTGTGTCTCTTTGTCTGACTCTGTCTCTGCCCCCTCTATCTGTCTGTCTGTCTGTTTGTCTCTTGCTTGCTTGCTCAAAATATCTCTTTCTCTCTGTCTATGTCTGTCTCTCCCCCTCCCTGTCTCTCGCTCTGTCTGTCTGACTGCCTTTGCGTGCGTGAACGCGTGAGTGAGTGTGCTCGTGTGTGCGCATCCTTGTTTTTTTACGTATAATTATTCTATGTTTGTGTATATATTAACCTGAATAATAAAACGTTAACGAGCTCATTAACGTCGCCTTGAACTTTTCTTCTACAATATTGGCAGAGGCTACTTGACCTTACTTACTTAGGCCCTTTGCTCCCAGCGGAGCATAGGCCATTGACGACATTTCTCCATCGCACCCTGTTTTGGGCTGTTCTCTCCGCTTCTGCCCAGCTGTTGCCTTGCCTCTTCAGTTCTGCCTCTGTGTCACGCCTCCAGCTGTTTCTTGGCCTCCCTCTCTTTCTTTTCCCCTGTGGATTCCAAGTGAGAGCCTGGCGGGTGATGCTGGATGTTGGTTTCCTAAGGGTGTGTCCAATCCAGCCCCATTTTCTCCTCAGAATCTGGCTGTTAACGGGCTCTTGGCCCGCCCTTTGCCACAGCTCTTTGTTGCAGATCTTGTCTATCCATCTGATCTTGAAGATGCGCCTCAGACAGGTGTTAATGAAAGTCTGAATCTTCTGCTGTGTCACCTTCTCCATGTCTCAGAGCCGTAGAGTAGAACCGATTTGACATTGGAGTTGAAGATGCGCAGCTTGGTGGTTATGCTGATCTCTCTGGAGGCCCAGATGTTCTTCAACATGGTGTAGGCTGCTCGTGCCTTCCCAGTCCTGGCGGCGACGTCTCTGTCAGTGCCCCCTTGCCTATCGATCACACTTCCCAGGTATACAAAAGATTCGACCTCTCGGATTGGCTCTCCCCCTACTGTAACTGGCGTGTTGGCAGTGGTGTTGATCTTCAGGAGTTCTGTTTTCCTCTTGTTGATCCCGAGCCCTGTCTTGGCTGATGTTGCTGCCAGGCGAGTGGTCTTGTCTTGCATCTGGTTGAAGTTGTGCGAGAGGAGCGCCAGGTCGTCAGCGAAGTCGAGGTCGTCCAGAGTGTCCAGAGTGTCCACTGTATACCGTTGTTCCTGCCTGCTGTGGTGGTCTTCATGATCCAGTCAATGACCAGGAGGAAGAGGAAAGGCGACAGTAGACAACCCTGGCGGACTCCAGTTCTAACATCGAAACTGTTGACCTATGCTACTGACATTAAAATCCTACCAGCTTAGTCGAGATTTAGTGTGAATGAATAACAATTGTTATTGGAAACATTTTCAAACGACTCTGAAGAACTACGAGGCACTGTTTAGAAAATAGGTTAGCGATAAAAATACGTAAATGATGTGTGTCTTTGTCACTTATAAGTATTAGGTACGAAATCGAGTTGATGTTATCGAGAAGACTCAGCTTCTGTTAAAGATGCTGCTCCGCTCAGTGCACTGTTGAAGCAAAGAATTGCCCTTTTTTCGCAGATAAGGATACAAGCTGTCAAAACAGGGGGAATGGGGGAGGGGGGGGGGGGGGTCTCGATTAAAAGACAATGACACCAGGAGCCATACTTTTCAAAAATTTCAGTTGAATCATGACAGGTGTTTTAAACAATTTTAAACCTTTCCAAATGTTCAGATCCGTATTCTGCACACAAAAAAGACAGGATTATATGAAATCAATATCAGTGCTGAATCATCGTTCATATAGTCAACACATGTATCAATTTTGAATTAATAAAACATAAAATACAATAAAACATACTAAAAGCTAGGACACTGTAGGATACAGTGTATCTGTTAAAGGTCAAAATGCAATTATACCGTACTTGATTTGACGCGCGAAGTAACGATTGATATATGATATATTAGTCACTCTCAGCACAATGGGGCAGGTTGGAAGAGGCTGTTTTTTTGTCACCACAGTCAGTAACTTTATATCCATTTTTGTGTTTGGTTGTTAATGTGTGAACCTGATCCCCTCGGGTTGATCGTTATAGATTTTTATTTTTACTGGCTAAGAGAGAGAGAGAGAGAGAGAGAGAGAGAGAGAGAGAGAGAGAGAGAGAGAGAGAGAGAGAGAGAGAGAGAGAGAGAGAGAGAGAGAGAGAGAGAGAAAGAAGCAGAGAGAGGGAGGAGGAGGAGAGAGAGAGAGAGACAGAGACAGAGACACAGAGAGAGAGACAGAGAGAGAGAGAAAGAGAGAGATAGAGTGCGAGAAAGAGATACAGAGAGAGAGAGAGACAGAGAGACAGACAGGGAGAGACAGACAGAGACAGACACACAGTGAGAGACAGAGAGAGACATACAGTGAGAAACAGAGAGAGACAGACAGTGAGAGACAGATAGGCAGAGAGAAAGAGGCACAGACACAGACACAGACACAGACAGGCTGGTGTTGTAGTTTTTAGCTGTGGTTTAGATTACATACTTATGGAATCAAATGAGTGGCAACCATAATTCCACTGCCATACAAAAGTGCTCTTCACAAAAACTACCACAAGACTGTTTTACACATATATCTATATATATATACGACTAGAGTCTGTGTGTCTGTCTGTCTGTCTGTTCGCGATGCACGGCCAAAGTTCTCGGTGGATCTTTTTCAAATTTGGACACCGTATTCAGCTACACCCCGGACACAACCTCATCGATGAGATATTTCAACACGTGCTCTCAGCGCGCAGCGCTGTGCGCGCTGAAGCGATTTGTTTTTGTTTTTGTTGTTGTTGGTCGGGATCCACTACCAGTAACTCTTCCTTATCTTCTCCAGTGTTTTCAGCCGCGATTATCTCCCTTCCTCCGTGTGGCGTCAATCCATATTCCCGTTACTACGTTACTATTTTTAGAAGGTCACTGCACGTTACTATTTTTAGAAGGTCTCCAGTGTTTTGCGCGTTTATCTCCTTTCCTTCGTGCGCCGGCGAAGCCGGCGTACACCCGGCAGAGCCGGGTCCCAGGCGCAGCCTGGTATTCGGCTCTACTTCTTCCCGGCGAAGCCGGTACCCGGCGAAGCGGGTAATCATCTAGTCTTCTATATATATATACGACTTGTGTCTGTCTGTGTGTCTGTGCGCGATGCGCGGCCAAAGTTCTAGATGGATCTGCTTTAAATTTGGTGGGCTTATTCAGAGAGACCCCGGACACAACCTCATCGATGAGATATTTCAACACGTGCTCTCAGCGCGCAGCGCTGAACCGATTTTGGTTTTTCTGTTCATTTCACCATTCCCAGTAACTCTTCCTTATCTTCTCCAGTGTTTTGCGTTTATCTCCCTTCCTTCGTGTGGCGTCAATCCATATTCCCGTTACTACGTTACTATTTTTAGAAGGTCACTGCACGTTACTATTTTTAGAAGGTCTCCAGTGTTTTGCGCGTTTATCTCCTTTCCTGCGTGCAAAGCCGGGTCCCAGGCGCAGCCTGGTATTCGGCTGTACTTCTTCCCGGCGAAGCCGGTACCCGGCGAAGCGGGTAATCATCTAGTCTAGTATATATATATATATATACAACCATCTCTCAGTTTCTCTAGGGTTGGGCCCAGCTGGCTACAATATAGCATAGTATCCAAACACAGCACTGAAGTTCACCCTTGTAGCTAGCCGATCGCGAAAATCTGCAATCGCAGCAGCCGCCGCTTGCGGTAGCTGCGCGAGCCAGTGGGCGAAGCGTTGCCTTGGTGGACAAAGCACAGTACCAATCGCAGAACCCCTCTCTGATACAGAAGGCCTTACTCCTTCACTTACCCAGCTCTCAGTCTAAGCAAAAGAGGGGAATTACTCGTGGCTAAGCTTCTTCTGAGGACTACCGTCTGTGAACCTCCTTTTTGCCGCTGGTGTTTTTTTTTCTTGTGAATTTGTTTCAAGAGTGCTGTAACGATTTGGTGTACTTCACGTCAGTGTTAATAATTGTGGAGTACGTTCAAAAGAAGAGCAAACAGAAAAGAAAGTGAAAAGTTAAGAGACGAATAAGATAAGGGAAGAAAGGAATAGAATAGTACATTTTTCTATTCAGCAGCGTTGTGTAATTGATCTTCAATTCACCTTGAAGATCGAAGTCATTTCATTGACCTAAATATTTTGGTTTCATCCAAGTGACGGGTGTTTGTTTCAGATTTTGCATTTGACGATACGTTATTGTCTTGGCGCTGACAGGCCTATAAGTACATAGTCTGTACACAAAATAAATACTTCTAAACAACAAACCATACAGATATAACATTGCTGCGGTGTTTAGGTGGTGAACATCTTCCTGGATTTCTTGGAGTTCTTGATTCTGTCATCACTAAGCTCAGGAGTCAGTGGCTGCTAAGCTCAACTAGAGTTTGATCAACTTGGCAAAAATCTTCGCATCTCTATTGCTATCGCACGTTGTGGCACTCTGTAGGAGAATCTGCCAAGATGCAAGATAACCAGAAGGTCAGTATACTCTCTGATTGATAGTATTGAGTCACCTTCATGATTATGTGTTCCACCACTGATTTCCTATCTGTTCACTGTTTAAGTTTGCTTTTTTGTTAGTTAAAAGTGTTGCATTAATTTGACTTGATTTTTTGTAATGTCGGGTATTGACCTGTACTGATGTCATTTACATTAAAGCTTTGAAATTTGTCTGATTTCATATACTTATATGTATCATTGTTTAACAGATTATCTGTACTTAGATTTTACTCCAGTCCTCGTGGAATACTAAATTGACTGTGCGTGCATGCTCGTCCCTGCAATGTCTGGACGTATTCTATGTTCGATATGATCATCCTTTTTTGTGCAGACATTATTCCTGTCATTTACGCATTATTCCACTCATGTGTGGAACACTTGAAAAAAATACTCTGTCTATCTGCCTGTCTGTCTGTCTGTCTGTCTGTCTGTCTATCTCTCTCTGTCTGTCTGTCTGTCTCTCTTTCTCTCTCTCTCTTTCTCTCTCTCTTTCTCTCTCTCTCTCTCTCTCTCTCTCTCTCTCTCTCTCTCTCTCTTTGTGTGGATCTATGTCCCCCCCCTCTTTCTCTGTAAGCTTCTGTTTGTCCGTCTTTATGTCTATCTATGTGTTTGTCTATTCGTCTGTCTGTCTGTCTGTTTCTTTCTGTATTTCTCTCTCTCTCCCTCTCTGATAACAGGTACACCTGGTAGATCGTTTCAAAACTGACACGATTCCGAACAAATCGATGATGAAGGGATCTCGCGCAGTCAACATTTACATGGGTGAATGCTGCGAGACAGAAACAGCGTACAAATCAGTGACTGATGTTAAGAAGGCATTGTAATTTAAAGACATTTCCTTCCTTTTGAAGTATGTTGTAATACCTGGCATAGATACCTTGCTAGAGAATGTTTGGACATAGGCCCTATTTCATGTAAAAAACAAAAACAAAAAAAACCATACATTTTCAATACATGTAAATACGTTTATTTTGAGTTCCTTATATTGCCATTTTTCGATTAAGTTTTAATTAACTGACGACTGTGGAAGAGTCTCTCTCTCTCCCTCCCAGTCCTCTCTCTCTTTCTCACTCTCTGTCCGTCTCTCTGTCTGGCTGGCTGGCTGGCTGGCTGGCTGGAGTGTTCGTCTGTCTATCTGTCTAGCTGTCTGTCTGTCTACCTGTCTGTCTCGCTCTCTGTCTCTCAGTCTCTGTCTCTCTTTCTCTTTCTCTCTGTCTCTCTTTCTCTTTCTCTCTCTCTCTCTCTCTCTCTCCCCCCCCTCTCCCTCTCTCTCACTCTTTCTCTTCCTCCTCTTTTTCAAACTTTCACTAATTGTCTTGAAAATGTTCTCTGCACACAAGAGATGCACCCTAGTGGCGTCACAGCATGCAAAGATGGCAAGAACATGTTTTTACTACTGGGTTTCGTGTTGTTCTACGCTCGCTGTTTTTTCAACCGCCTCTCACAAACCCGAAACGACGGGAAAGTGTAATTTGTCTTCTTCGGGTTTTCAATCACAGAGTTTCGTGACAAACTACGATAGACAGGCAAGACTGAAGGAGAAACTGCGGATTGTAACGTATTTAAGGACCAGGAAACTGCGTGGGGAATGAGCTGATGACTTCTACCTCCATCCACCTCCAAACTTTAAATTTGAGTCAGTTCTCCATTTTTTTTGCCAGATAAGGTTTTCTGAGTAGTTGGGAAAGTTGTGACACGGCATAAATCAGTTTCAATTCGAGTACAGTACATATGTACGAAAAACGAGGAAAAGAAACATTGCAATTTTAATTTTCTGACAACCACAAAATCGATCTTTGAAAACATTTGCATTTTTTTTTAAACTATTAAAAAAAACCACGATCTTGTAATTAATACAATTTAAAAATCAATCCTCGAGAACACTAATTGCATTTATTAAAAAGAAATAGAAAATAAAAAGATATTCTAGAAAATTAATGTATCAATTTTCTTTTCGTCCGATATGCACAACTTACAGTTTTCGCTCGGGTGAAAGAAGTAAATCTTCGTACCCGTGTGTCAAAAATTGTTAGTTTTTTTAAATATTTTCTGTGATTAGATGCAGCTTTACAACAGTGTGTGTGTGTGTGTGTGTGTGTGTGTGTGTGTGTGTGTGTGTGTGTGTGTTTGTGTGTGTGTGTGTGTACGTGTGTGTGTGTACGTGTGTGTGTGTGTGTGTGTGTGTGTGTTGGCAGGGGGGGGGGAAGGTGGAAGCAAAGATGCTATGAAACTTTCAGGCGAAAAGATACTCGAACAGATATCTTTTATCCCCTCATATCTTTTATTCCCTTAGGGTGACGTGCAGGACAGAGATAATAAAATTACGGTTGTCAGCGCCACATACAATATTGATCTTTTGTAGATTTTTTCCCCCCAATCTTTTTTGAAAAGCGGCAACCCGGTCATGCTTATTTTCGTTCCCAGTCGATGGCATGTTGTGGATCTGTTTTATTGCTCTTGATGGTGCGTGAGGGAAGAAATTATAAAAATCGCAATTTTGCTGTGGCTTTCAAGCAAGCAAACAAAAACAACAAACGTCAAATTGGAACATTACTGACTCAGCTTCTTCTGCGTCGCACAACCAAAGGCGAAAACTGGCTTACTGCCCTTTTTCCTAAGGGAAATAACTGCTTGGAGGATAAAGCACACATGATTTTTTTTTTTAAGTATTACTTTTGTTGCTTTTCTCGTAAATTTTGCCTCCGGTTAGTTCACGTATGGCAACTACGATGCCTTATTGTCTTGCGTAAGATTTTGTTTAGGTAAATCTTGTGTAACAGGAATACATTTGCCTTATGTAACTTTCTCTTTCTCCAGAGTCTACAGAAACAAATAGAAGACAGAAATAATGAGAGGAAAGGTAGGAAGGAAGGAATGAATAAAAGGGGGGAAGATATAAAGAAAGAAAGAAGGAGGAAAGAACGAAAGGAGATGTAAAAGAAAAGGAAAAACAAGTCGCGTAAGGCGAAATTACTACATTTAGTCAAGCTGTGGAACTCACAGAATGAAACTGAACCGACTGCATTTTTTCACAATGACCGTAGTCCGCCGCTAGTGCAAAAGGCAGTGAAAGTGACGAGCCTGTACATGTTTAGCGCGGTAGCGGTTGCGCTGTGCTGCATAGCACGTACGCTTTACTGTACCTCTCTTCGTTTTAACTTTCTGAGCGCCAGCGTGTTTTTAATCCAAACATATCATATCTATATGTTTTTGGAATCAGGAACCGACAAGGAATAAGATGAAATTGTTTTTAAAACGATTTCGGAAATTTAATTTTAATCATAATTTTTATATTTTTATCTTTCAGAGCTTGTTTTTAATCCGCATATAACATATTTATATGTTTTTGGAATCAGAACATGATGAAGAATAAAATAAAAGTAATTTTGGATCGTTTTATAAAAAAAATAATTTTAATTACAATTTTCAGATTTTTAATGACCAAAGTCATTAATTAATGTTTAAGCCTCCATGCTGAAATGCAATACCAAAGTCCGGCCTTCGTCGAAGATTGCTTGGCCAAAATTTCAATCAATTTGATTAACAAATTAAGGTGTGACAGTGCCGCCTCAACTTTTACAAAAAGCCGGATATGACGTCATTTATCAAAAAAATGAAAAAAATGTCTGGGGATATCATACCCAGGAACTCTCATGTACAATTTCATAAAGATCGGTCCAGTAGTTTACTCTGAATCGCTGTACCCACACGCACACACGCACACACACACACACAAACACACACACACACACACACACACAGACACGCACGCACGCACAAACACATACACCACAACCCTCGTCTCGATTCCCCCTCTATGTTAAAACATTTAGTCAAAACTTGACTAAATGTAAAAATCAACACACACACACACACACAAGCACGCACGCACGCACACCAGGGCCGGACTACCGGGGGGGTTATGGGGGTTGCGCAACCCCCCCCCCCCCCTAGCCTAAACATGTACCTTACTTATTTAATTTTTTTTTATTATTGCTTATTTTATGCCGTTTCATGCAAGGAGCGACCATTTTCCTATCTCAGAATATGACCTACCCGTCAGCTTCAGGGGGCGGACAACGAGGGGGGTGGGGGTGGGTTCTAGGGTTTCCGGACCCCCCCCCCCCTCCCAGCCAAAAAATAAAAATATTGAATGAGGTATGCATTTCTTTATTTTACATTGAGTTTCCATTTTTGGGGTATTAATCAGTGACAAAATCTGCTGCCTGAAACTGGTAATGATCATCCTCAGAATGCACCAGATTGCACCATTTTGCATCCTTTTTTTCAAAATTTCCCGGGGGGGCATGTCCCCGGACCCCCCTAGCAAGCTAGGCGCTTCGCGCCGTCGGCTCGGCGCTTCGCGCCTTTACACCCATATCTTCACAATATACTTTTGAAAAAAACCAGTCATAAAATGAACTGATCCGCCCCTGCCGCCAGGGGGGACATCCCCCTGGCCCACCACTGGCAAACCCCCCCCCCCCCCTCCTCTTCGCCTAGTCCGGCCCTGCACACACACACATACACACACACACACACGCACGCACGCACACAGACACACACACGCACACACACACACACACACACACACACACACATTGCATTCTTTCGCTCCCTTCCACGCTTTCGCAATAAAGCCCTGAAAGTTCATAACTCTTGACAAGCAAAGCAGCAGCGGGAGAATGCTGCGAGAGAATAAAAAATGTTTGACGTGGAAGTGAAAGAATAAACCAATAC
>NC_090248.1:43413775-43433775 GCF_037325665.1 Littorina saxatilis
CTGGGCTTCCAGCATTCACGGTCTTGCAGTGTTTCCTTGTTCTCAGTTTGATTTTGCAGTTTCATATATTTTCATCATCAACACAAACAACAACAACAACAACAACAACAACAACAACAACAACAACAAGCATATTGAAATAGTGACTTACTTTGAAAAATCTTCACTAAAACATCCTGTTGTTTTTGTGGTTGTTTTTTGTTTGTTTGTTTGTTTAAAGTTGTTCAGCGAAGGAGAGAGGCTTTGCAAAGTCATGGCTTACACTAATACGATAAACATATTGGGACATTAGTACGAGACACACACAAAAAAAGCAAGAAAAAAAAGCAACAACTCATCTCAGACAGAAATCAAACACACTATGATGCCAAACAATCAACCAGCCACTCATCATGCAGAGAGGCGGCCGAGCAAGTAACTCAGCGTACTACAGCTAATCATAAGCAATCGACCGACCGTCTGTCAACTTTCGGCCTCTCTCTACCTCGTTTTGCAGTGCAATCAACACTGTTCGTTCACCTCTGTGGCCCATACTTGACCACTGATCAATCAACCAAGCAAGTCAGCTCTCAGGATCACAATCATACCTTCATCTCCCCTATCCCAGGCTGTATGGATTCAGAGAGAAGAGAGGATCTAGGATAGCGGGTGTAGGTGGGTTTTAGTGACTTAGTCCAATAAAAGCTGCTGGTTTTGCTCATGAGTACAACTTGGTTTTTCGACCGATCAGAAGGCGTTTGTGACATCCTTTCCCATGCGTTCATCTCCCCTATCGCAAGCTGCATGGATACAAAAAGAAGGGAGGATAGTGGATGTTGGTGGGTTTAGCTTACTTACGATAAATGCTGCTGGGTTAGCTCATGAGTAGCCTACAACTAGGTTTTCGACCGATCAGAAGGCGTATGCTTACAATGGCGTGGACATTGTGCACCATCCTTTCTCATGCATTCTTCTCTCCTGTCTTAAGTTGCATGTATGGATCCAGAGAGAAAAGAGGATAATGGGTGTTGGTGGGTTTAGCTTAATCCGATAAATGCTGCTGGTTTTGCTCATGAGTACAACTAGGTTGTTCGACCGATCGGAAGACGTATGCTTTCAATGGCGAGGACCTTAAGCACCAGTCTTTCTCAAGCCTTCATTTCCCCTGTCTCAAGATGTGTGTATAGGTCAAGAGAGAAGAGGGGCTAGCGGGTGTTGGTGGTTTTAGCCTAGTCTAGTAACTGCTGCAGGGTTAGCTCATGGGTACGCACGGGGTTTTCGACATTCGGAAGACCTCTTCTTCCGATAGTGTAGACCTCGTGAACCATCATTGCCGCGAAAAAGATATTATTTTGTTTATCTGTCTATCTGTGTCAGGGACAATTTGACAAGATGCTAAGGAGAAATATTCATTTTTCATTGAAAACGAAGAACAGAAATTTCAACTGAAATACACAGACGTCAAACCCTATGGTTAATAGCATTTCATCAGAAGCGAAAGGAAAGACGGCTTAGAGGAGAAGAAACAAAACTTGACTAAATGTAAAAAGACTTAACTTTGCCGCAGCTTGCTTCATATAGGACAAACTCTTTTGAAGATAAGCGCGACGGCAAGTAATACCGCTGATAAGAATTTTGAGTATCAGGAGGTACTCCGCCCGGTAAGGATTGCTTGCCAGAAGGTTTGCAAAATGTGTTGTTGGTCGTTCTCTAACAAAGTCTTTGGACTGCACATCGAGACAGCAGTTGGCTGCCAATTTTCACGACCATGAAGAATGTGGTCGAAATGACGTAAATCGTTGACACGTCACGCGTGCCAAGTGTGTTCATGTCAATACTGTTTTCTTCGCCCATTGTGTCGTTGAATGAAAACTACATCAATGTTTTGAATAGGAAGAAGAAGAAGAAGAAGAAGAAGAAGAAGAGGAGGACTAGGAAGAGGAGGAGGAGGAGGAGAAGAGGAGGAGGGGGAGAAGGAAATATTAGTGCAGTGGTCATACTTGAAAACGGGTGAAGGATAAAACTGAAAGGAGGGCAAGAAAATACAAAGCAAAATTAAAAAAACAACAACACGAGGACGTCTTTGAACTCTGATTGAATTCTTTAAGCCTGAACCACGACCACGATGCCATGATCGAAGGTTGTCACGGAGATTTTGAATCACTTGCCACCTCTTTTCTTGACGTCCCGCCACCTTACCCCCACCTCCAATCCCAACTCCTGAGGGGTTGACGCCCTGACAACGAAAAACCAAGCCGAAGAAAAAAAATACGCATCAGACACGCTTCCTTCACTCTTCACGTCGTTTGCCCGCTTCCAATTATTCCAGACAAAAACGGTCGTCTCAGAAGAAAGCCGTCTGCAAATCACATCAAGTTCCAGTCAGCTGCTTTTAGGAGGCAGGAGGGAGGGGGGGAGCGTTGGAGATGACGTCACAGCGCCAGGTGCAAACAGGGATGTGTTGATTGTGTACCTGTTGGGAGAAGCGGTTAGCAAGTCATAAATGCGCGTGAGATGGAGAGAAAGCACCCAGAGAAAACGAGGTGAGGAAAAGGGGGGTGGGGGTGGGGATGGGAGGTGGTACTGAGGTTGGCTTTTGAGATTTAAGGGTCATAGCAAGTCAATAGTCGATGGTGAGAGAGACCGTTCGAAAAAGAGCTTCGAGCTTCAAGCTTCGAGCTTCGAGCTTCGATTGTCCATATCTGTTATTCAAGACAATGTACACAACTCAGCCTATGTTCACAGATACTTTACCTAAACGGCTTATGATTTGAGAAAAAAAATCGGCCCTGGTAAAAAAGTAAATTTTAAGGGGCTTATTGTCCGTCAGGTCTTAATTGCCTATATTGGACATGAATTGGTTTATACGATTCGAGTTTTACGCCCTCACGGCTTTTTGATGTTTGCGTGTTTAGGTGGTATCAGCCATCTGCACTTATGGTAGAATGACCAAGATCTTTAACGTGCCATTGTGGTGACACGGGGGTGGGAGATGGATACCGTCTCTGGGTCTGCACATAAAGTTGACCCGTGTCCGTCCCGGCCCGGATTCGAACCAGCGACCTCTCGATCACAAGTCCAGTGCTCTACCACCTGAGCTACCCGGCCCTGGTAGTAGGCCCTAGTTACCGATAAACATAAAACTCTTTAGCTCATCATCTGGTGTGTGTGTTCAGTTTTATAAAACAGATCATTACACATCTTATCTCCTCACAACAACGGTGTCTGGATATTCAGAGATAAGGGGAGAATTTTTCAAAATCGCCCCTTGATTGCTTATTAATATACCCCTTAATGATTCTGTTGAAAACAGATCATCCGAAAAGTGTGTGGTTTACCATGCGCTGACGTCTTGTTGACGTTACGGTCGATCTGTGATGATGTTACTGCCTGTAACCGACAAAACCAATACAACAGAAACATCAACAACAGAATACTAACAACGGCCGAAATCACAGTATCCTTCAAAAGCTAGTTATGATGGCATACCGACGCCGTCGTGACATTTTGGAGTAACTCGTTTCAAACAGCTTTTCAGGAGAACGACAAAAATGTAAATTTGTATTATGAAATAGTGTTAATATTCGTTCCTAGTATGGATAGACAGATAAAAGAATGTTAAATCCTGCTTTGTCAATCGTAGTTAAGAGAATACTTCTCATGGAGAATGATTTATTCAAATGCATTGTCAATCATATTTGAGAGAATATTTCTCGTGGAGAATGATTTATTCAAATGCATTGTCAATCATATTCGAGAGAATATTTCTCATGGAGAATGATTTATTCAAATGCATTGTCAATCATATTTGAGAGAATATTTCTCGTGGAGAATGATTTATTCAAATGCATTGTCAATCATATTTGAGAGAATATTTCTCATGGAGAATGATTTATTCAAATGCATTGTCAATCATATTTGAGAGAATATTTCTCGTGGAGAATGACTTACTTACATGTATTGTCAATCATATTTGAGATAATATTTCTCGTGGAGAATGACTTACTTGCATGTCTTGTCAATCATATTTGAGAGAATATTTCTCGTGGAGAATGATTTACTAACATGCATTGTCAATCATATTTGAGAGAATATTTCTCGTGGAGAATGATTTATTCAAATGCATTGTCAATCATATTTGAGAGAATATTTCTCATGGAGAATGATTTTCTTAGTCTAAGACACAAACACATCAAAATCTCCAAATCGAGTTATGCCAACATTTCCTGACGACATTGCCACGAAGACAAAAAAGATCAAAGAAATAATAGTGTGGGGTAGAAAAAATGTAAGAGGAATTGTTGCCTTCGTCTTTGTTTGTTTCGTTCTTTGTTGACGGAAATTGAACTTGTGAAAAAGATCATTGCACCAGACACCATTTCTCTCTTATGCTTACACCTCGAAACTGGAGTGCTTCAGATGGAAGCATGCATTGCTTCACTTACAGAGACACACACGCTTTAGACAACACAGACAAAGTTATAATAAGAACATAAGCGTGTTTGTGTGTCTGCCTATCTCAGTATCGGTTTCCCAGATTTGATTAACTCGTTATTGGACGGATGTATTTTCTTCAGCTGGGACTAGGGGGATTTTGCAACTATGCTTCATATAAGCTGTGTGCATCCAACCTAGAACTTCGCGTGGGTCATTTAACATGTGTATGCCGGCACCCCATACAGCACCCAGTCATACAAAAAAATCGCTCACGCTATTTCGTTTTTAATCATCGGTTCCCTGGGCAACAAATCTTCTGGTAGCAAGTGCTGACATTTTCCTGAAAGTCGACTGAAAAATCTCAGCCTGCAGTGGAAAGTCACAGATCTAGATTTCACAGATTTGTTTGTTTAGTTTTGTTTTGTTTAGTTTTGCTTTGTTTTTATGTTTTGAAAATGGTGTAGTTTCATGAACATGCATGTACATGATTCCGTCAGATTTATCAAACATAATTATATAGCTTTGGTTTGCGAGTTTTAATTAATTAATTGTTAAGCGTTGGTAAATGATCTTAATAGCTACATTATCAGAATAATGCATGGTTGTTGCGTGCTTTTGAATGTTTCCAAATAAAATTATTTTTTAGAATCAGGTAGAAGTAAACGAATGTTGATAGAGTTGCTTTGAATTATACTTGGCGTACTAACTGATTTTCTTTCTTGCGAAACAGCGACCGAATGGAAACTTGTTTTTAAGGACACTTTTTACGGGAATTCAAAGGCATTCATACAATTAAGCCCGCATAAAGGCATTCATACAATTAAGCCCGCATAAAGAAATGCCATAGCATGTTGTTTTTCTGTCAACAAGGCTGACACACCACTTTTGCCAAACAAACCAGTGCGTCAGTCATTCAGTTTTGCTGGTTAATATCTAAGCGATCGATCAACGATCGAAGCCATCATACAATGCGTCGTGGTTAATCCTGTTTATTGTAAGGCAGTTGGCCGTTTGAAAAGCCCATTTGGGCCAAGAATCGATCGGATTTTTTTCTTTTTTTCTTTTTTTTCTTTTTTGTTCTCTGCTTCGCTGCCTCTGTGCGGATTACATCTCTCACGGTTCTGGGCCTGACCATGAATATGTATAAATGCCATACATGCAAGCTTTTCTTTTTTCTCTTTTTTCTTTTTTGTTCTTTTTTTGTCGCGCGTCACTCTTGTGCATAAGCTGACAGCCTCTTGTCAGGCGCTGATGCACTGACTCTGTTGTCAGCACCGTGATTTTTTTCCGCACAAGTGGACAGCGGCGTTGACGAACATGCGCGTACAGTTTCGAGGGTTTCAGAGCAGAGTATGACTGAGGGATGTGTCGGGGTGGTGGTGGTGGGGTGGGGGGGGGGGGGTGGGACGACGAGAAGAGTGCGTGGAGGCTGGAAGAGCAAGGAATGCTACAGAAAAGCAGTTTTGCAGCTAAAATTGTGAAATTGTCCAGGTTTTTTTTTTTTTTTTTTTTGGGGGGGGGGGGGGGGTGGTGTCTGTTCGTTTGTGTTTTTCTTCTGAGAAAAAAAGACGCTGCTTATTTGTAAGTGTTCTGTTTTCAATGTATTTTTTTATATTGTGTTTTTCTTTGCTTTGTCGTTTTGTGTTTGTTTGTTTTGTGTTGAATGATTAGGTTTTTGGAAAATGTTGTAATTGTACGGAGGAGAGGGCAATAAAAGGATGAGAAGGTGCTCCAATATTCTTGCAGGTTTGCAACGACATTTTGACGATAAGCATCTTATTGTACATGTTACTGTTTATTTCATCAACCTTCTCATTTAAGTTTTCAAATAAAGCTCCCAAAAAAATAACAAGGGTAGTCTGACTGTTAACCTGGAGAGTGCAATGCAACAGAAGCAACAATTCGCCACCCTCTAGCCCAGCCCCCCTCCCCCCGCCCACCCCCTCTCCCTTTCCACACTTTTTTTGTTTTGAAAAATAGCCAGGAGACGAAAATGAGAAAGACGTCCAAAATACTTCACAACCACGAATATCAATAGTCAGCTCATAGCGGTGGCCGTGAAATACAGGGCAACAATCCTATCCAGTCCTAAGACCAGAGCTAGAGTGGATGGTGGTGAAAGATGTGGAGGCAGAGGGAATGTTTCCTAGATGTCCCGTGAGCGGGGCTGTGCATCTGAATACAGTGGGGGGGGGGGGGGTTCGGACACCGAAGAGAGTCTGCACACAAAGTTGACTCTGTGAAATAAATTTCCGCCGAACCTGGGATCGAACTCACGCTGACAGCGGCCAACTGAATACAAATCCAGCGCGCTACCAACTGAGCTATATCCCCGCCCCAGATTTTGTCAGATTTGTAGAGGTCTTAAAAGGGGGTTCCACTGTACTATAGACTCAGGGATTGCCAGCACTAGTCCTGAGACTGTACATTCCCCTGCCCGGAAGACCAAAGTGGGTCAGCGCCCAACGACCAGAAAGAGAGAAAGAGTTAATCGCGTGGCGGCACGGCAAACTGAAAGGACAGAGCCCATCAATTCATTCCCGCAATCCCATGGTCCCTTACCTACTCCTCTCCTTACACCCCCCCCCCCCCCCCCCCGCTTCTTTCTTTCTATGTCTCGGTCTCTGTCTGTCTGTCAGTCTGTCAGTCTGTCTCTGTCTCTCTCTCTCTCTCTCTCGTTCTCTCTCTCTCGTTCTCTCTCTCTCTCTCTCTCTCTCGTTCTCTCTCTCTCTCGTTATCTCTCTCTCTCTCTCTCTCTCTCTCTCTTTCTCTCTCTCTCTCTGTCTCTGTCTCTCTCAGACGCATAAAAGAACTTGCAGTTCTAACACACCAGATGCAAAAAAAGCATATCAATGCTTATTCTTGTTAGGCTCGAAAAATAAAGGATTGTCATTGTCTCTCTCTCTCTCTCTCTCTCTCTCTCTCTCTCTCTCTCTCTCTCTCTCTCCACCCCCTCAAAACACAACAATTCATTCTCGCAATATCTTGGTCTCTTAATTGAACCCATTCTCCTTCTCTCCACCATACCCTACCAACTGCATCCTTATTGCATCCTACAAAACCTTGGTCCCGTAGCTCTCCTCGTTCTGCTCTCACCATCCTCCCCCAATCCCTCCTCTTACATACCCTCTCCGTGTATCCCTTAACTCCTTGGTCCTCTAAATCCCCTCAGTCACCTATCTTTACCCCCATCCGCCCCCACCTCCCTCTGCATCTTTTCAACCTACCCCCACTTCACAATCATTCTCCTCTCTCCACACCCCCCGCCCACCCAGATTCCACTCCCCCACTCCACCCTCTCTCTCCATCACGCCTCCACCACCACCCCACCATTCTGTCTGTGTCCTGGCCTACCATGGTCGTTCTTCATACGCTCGAGGCTACAAGATGTCCCCTCTGTCACCCCTCTCTACCTCCATCCACCCCCACCTCACTCTGCATCCTTTCCAACCTACCCCAACTTCACAATCACAATTCTCCTCTCTCCACCTCCCCCTCCTCCCAAACCCAACCCAGTTTCCACCCCCACTTCATTCTCCATCACCCCCACCCTCTACCAATTCTGTCTGTGTCGTAGCTGGCCTACCATGGTCGTTCTTCATACGGCTGGAGGCTACGAGATGTCCCCCAGGACTGCCGCCATTGGAAGGCCATTGACCCCGTTGCTGCGCAGCTCGGCACGATTCCGGAAGTGCGGTGTCACGTGACTGTGTTTGGATCCGGATTGGAAGCATTGACGGAAAGCGTACTGGGAGATGACAGAGGACAAGCTGTAGACGTGTAGATTTATAGAACTGCCTTGTTCGAGAAAATTGTGCACAAGATTAGGATGGAGGAGGTGGAAGAGATTCTCGAGATGGATTGGCTGGTTGCTCGGCTGAGTATTTGTCTTATTAGACTTCATAATCTGTTACGAAAATAAAGTTGCAGCGGCAGTGCAGATTTATCATAGAACTAGATAGGATGGGGGATCAGTGTAGAAGAGATTCTCGAGATGTATTGACTGGTTGCTGGGCTGAGTGTTTGTCTTATTAGACTTCAAAATCGGCTACGAAAATAAAGTTGCAGAGGCAGTGCAGATTTATAGAACTAGATAGGATGGGGGATCAGTGTAGAAGAGATTCGCCGGATTAACTGAGTGATGGCTTGCCTGAATATCCGTTTTGTACACATGTTAAAATCTGTTACGAAAATAAAGTTGTAGACTCGGTGTAGATTTATGGAATTTGTTTGTCCGAGAAAATCGTGGAAAAAAATTAGGTTGAGGATAAGGAAGGTGTTCGCGAGATCGATTGTCTGATTTCTCGGAGCAAAGGAAAGTTGTCGTAATATGTCTTGATTGTGTTAGAATTGAACTGCTTAGAAAAAAATAATTAAATTGAGGACATTCGGGGACCAACCCTAACAAGAACAAACCGTGGAGTTTAACACCCCCTTCCCTCTCTCTCTCCCTCTCTCTCTATCTCTCTCTATGTCTCTCCCTCTCTCTCTCTCTCTCTCTCTCTCTCTCTCTCTTTGACTGCCCCTCTCTCTCTCTCTCTCTCTCTCTCTCTCTCTCTCTCTCGCTCTCTCTCTCTCTCTTGCTCTCCCTCTCGCTCTCTCTCTCTCTTTCTCTCTCTTGCTCTCTCTCTCTCTCTCTTGCTCTCTCTCTCTCTCTCTCTCTCTCTCTCTCTCTCTCTCTCTCTCTCTCTCTCTCTCTCTCTCTCTCTCTCTCTCTCTCTGGGATTATCATATACAAAATAGTGATAGATTTGCTGTTTATCGGACATTTTGTACTGTACATGACATTAAACCCTATCTTATGTCGAATAGGGATAGGCATCTAAAGTTTATTATGACCAGGACTCGATTCGTTATTTCAGAAATTGCTGTGCATGCTAACCGATATAGAAAACATAATGCCGATCCGTTGATGTGTCCTTTCTGTAAACAAAACCAAGAAGATGAAGTCCATTTTGTTTTGTGTTGTCCATACTTGAACAAATTAAGAGAAAAATGTATTCCATTTAAATATTATAAGAACCCAAGCATTTTCCGACTCAGCTTGCTCTTAGCATCACCTCAAGAAACTGTTTTTTAGAAATGTATCCCTGTATTTGTATAAAGCCTTTAAATTAAGAGATGTTATAACCTCCTAGTTAAATGCCGTGTAATGTATGTGTTGTGCGACTATTATTTTGTACCTCTTTTGTGTGCACCTGTTGAGTTTAATTTATATGCAATGTGAACCGTTTGTTCACACCCCTTCATAAGGGGCTATGGCCTATTGAATAAATTATCTGCGTCTGCGTCTCTCTCTCTCTCTCTCTCTCTCTCTCTCTCTCTCTCTCTCTCTCTCTCTCTCTCCTTTTGTCCCTCTCTGCCTGCTTGCCCGTCTGTCTGTCTATTTGTGTCTGAGTCCCCTTTTCTCTCCCTCCCTTTCTCTCAATTTAGTTTTCACGATCGCATGGCCGGAAGTTTGTGAGCGGGGGTGGTTCAATCCAGCATAGACGAAGCCAAAAGTAGATGATGCAGGTAGCTGAGAAAGCTCTCATATGCATTCTAGCCAGACAACCATCACAGCAAATGGAGAATCTCTTCATTGTGTAACGATGACAGCCGTGCAGGTGCTTGCTCTATCTGTATCGTTAGTTCCATACATTAGCAGGCGACCATCTGTCATTTGCATGGCATACGCGAACGGATCCTTCGGACGGAGCAGACATTTAAACAATAATCTCCGATGTCTGACCTTCATGAAAAAGCACAGTACACTCTCCGCTACGTATATTAAATTCTTTGACGAAATAATGACATCCAAACATGAACTCTGAGACGTTAAGCTGGGCCCAAAAGAGCCGTTTTTTCCATTAAATCAACAATGTCGCACATAATGTTTTTGTCTGCTGGAGCAATGACCTGTTTTCCTTTCAAGCTAGAACAGCGGGTATGGCTGAATTGATTTTTTAACTACGGAATGCTATTTAGTAGCGTGCGATCAATGTCTGTCATTTCCTTCCCTCACCCCCCCCCCCCCCCCCCCCCGGTTTTTCTTCTTTTTTGTGTGCCCCAAATGTAATTATGGCCTGATCACAGAATTGTCTCGAAAAGTCGATATCGTCATGCTCGTTTTCGTTCTGTTCTCTCCTGTTCTCTTTTATTTATTTTCATTTTTTATTTATATACCCCTTTCTCTCTGTTATGTTTCGCGTGTTTTTCCATGTTTACTATAATTTTCCCCTTCTCTTTCAATTTTGTAGTTCCTAATTCGGTTTCTTCGTTCTTAAATAACGGACACAAATGCCGGTATAAGTGTAGATGGCGAAACAGAAGCACTGATTTGTCACATGACCTCACCGCGCATGCGTGATCGATCTGGCTGCAAATGGCGCAGATAGCTGTGCCCGGGGTCAGATGCACCGCGTTGAAAGCTGGTGTCATCCGTCTTGGTATCATCACCTCGCTTTTAAATAATGCACGAGGATTGATGGGTCCCGTCATCGTCCGTGTCAAAGCGTGAGCGCGTGAAGGGAGAGAGGGGGGAAGGGAGCTTGGATAGGAGAGTACTGGCTCCTGACCTTTTCTGCACAAGCTAAAAACTGGTTGTGTTCGTAATTTTTTTTTTCTCGATTTTTATTGTTGTAATTATTTCAAGAATGGAAAAAAATGGGTTTTACTGCGCTTTCGATTTTTTTTCTGATTGTTCTTGGATTTCTAAACAAAACCGCATGAAAGCAACCATTTGTATAATTGCTGTACACGGCTCATCCACACATTCCTTCATTGTCATAGTATTACGCTGACAGATAGACAGACGGGCAGAATAACGGACAGGTGGACGGACGAACGGACGGACTAACGAACAGACACACACACACACACACACAACACACACACACACACACTGACACACACACACACACTCATTAACACACACACACACACACTCATTAACACACACACACACAAACACACAAACGCACCGACACACACTAACACTCACAATGACACCCCCCCCCCCCCCCCATTGTTTATCAATACTGCACCTGCGTGCACCTCCCACCTAGGTTCATGCAGTTGCGTGTCAGCGAGCTATTATCGTCCAGATCAGGGGGAAATAAGGCATCCCCAATCCACGTCAATAAACTACTGCTGGCAATGGCAGTGATTGGGAAGGTTGTAGCTATTTATCACCCTGTTTATGTCATTGCTCAGTTCTTGCAATTCTTAGCCTTCTCCTCTCTCGTGTACAGTGTGGACTCCTTTTCAACGCGCAAGGTTATGTATGACGGCTTACTAGCGCCAAAACCTCGGGTTACCAATATTACGTGAAAAGTAATGATTCTTCTTCTTCTTCTTCTTCTTCTTCTTCTTCTTCTTCTTCTTCTTCTTCTTCTTCTTCTTCTTCCTCTTCTTCTTCTTCTTCTTCTGCGTTCGTGGGCTGAAACTCCCACGTACACTCGTGTTTTTGCACGAATGGAATTTTACGTGTATGACCGTCAAGTTTTTACCCCGCCATTTAGGCAGCCATACGCCGCTTTCGGAGGAAACATGCTGGGTATGTTCGTGTTTCTATAATCCACCGAACTCTGACATGGATTACATGATCTTTTCCGTGCGCACTCGGTCTTGTGCTTGCCTGTACACATAAGTTGACCTGGGAGATCGGAAAAATCTCCACACTTACCCCCACCAGGCGGCCGCGGCCGGGATTCGAACCCTCGACCTTCCGATTAAGAGGCCGACGTCTTATCACCCCGCCACTGCGCCCGTCAAAATTATGATTAACACGTGTTCTGTGTAATACACAGCGAAAATGTTAACTGGCAGTGTTAATTACTTATTTTCAGATTTAGGCCTCGGTTTATTTGCGCCAAAACCATAATTAAACATGAACACCTGATAATTACACAACAACACTTGATAATTAGGCATGATCTCTTAATAATTACAATTTTTACAAAAAAATTTATGATCATTTTCAGTTCTGGCTCACACCCAGACTTGGACCAAAACTAAAAGGTAATCGTTATCTGGGGAAGAAACTTAGCATTTTTCACTGATCTTTTTGATGTTCTCGTCAAAATTGTAATTATGTGGTTTTGGCGCTAGTAAGCCGCCATAGTAACAAGAGGGAAGTTTTCCAGAGGACATAAAGCATCATGGCCTACATTCACTGTCCCTCGAGATTCACGTTGGAGAACGCGCCTTGTATTTTTAGCAATTAAAAAAACCCTGGTCTGACGAAGGATGTGCGTCTGTCTAATGAAATGGATGGCTTGCAATATAAAAATAAAAACAATGAAAAAGAGTTCATTGTCGGTGCCAACACAGTTAACATCCTATTATTTTCCCCCATCCTTCCTCCCTCTAATTGTATGACACACATTTAATATATTAATGTTTGTTTAATTCAATCAGCCCACTTCCGCTGGCCTTCCTTTTTCGTCTTCATCAGTCGTCATCGTTGTCTTAAGTATCGTTTCGTGCTTCGTCCACCATCCCCTTTTCTTCTCTTCCCAATTTCCATCAGGATTTGTATCAA
The DNA here is from genome assembly GCF_037325665.1 of Littorina saxatilis. Lineage (NCBI taxonomy): Eukaryota > Metazoa > Mollusca > Gastropoda > Littorinimorpha > Littorinidae > Littorina > Littorina saxatilis. The sequence goes on from NC_090248.1 coordinate 43,426,716, forward strand.
CAAAAAAGACGACGATGACGACGATGACGACGACAACATCAACAGGTTATAAATCATAACCCACCACTAAAAGTAACCACAGAGAAAACGTTCAAATCATGTCACGTTGTACCGAGTAACTTATACAACAGGATATTAACTCTATGGCTCCCGTGACATGGGAAGTAACTCCATCAATTAACACTTTTAAAAATCGTAGCAAAGTATCCAATTCAAGTTTTCTGAAATTATAAATGCTTAAACCTGGCATGAGGCCAGTAGAAACGGAAACAGCTGTGCGTCGTTGGTAGCATTGTGTACAGCAGGCGTTTCGTAGATCTGTACATGGATTCTCGAGCAGAAGATCGATATTGGCTGCTCCAGGGGGCAACGAGTTACCCCTACTAATCCAACACACACACACACACACACACACACACACACACACACACACACACACACACACACACACACACACACACACACACATACACACACACACACACAATTTTAGCGGAGTTAACTGGCATCGTTATGGATGGTCTGTGGAGGGATAAAGGAGTTAATCGCATGAAGAAACGGTCAGGACACAAGCCAAGACAAACACATCTTCACGAAAGTTTTCCTTGTTGCTTTCCCCGTTTGGCAGACTGTCTTGTACTTGTTCGCTGTCGATGCAGTCTCTATTAGACTAATAACTGAATATTGTTTTACAAAACAAGTTGTGACACAAGTGATTGATGTAGACCGCAACTGAATGGGAAAATTCTATTTCAACTTCAACAAGATAAGAATAATTCATCAAGTTTGATCATGAATTAAAACAATTTTTTTTAAAAGCCACAGGGTTGCCATGCATGATTATTTCAAACAAATCAGTCGTACAACGTGTTTAAAAAAAAAAGGAAAACAAGGCCAAAGAGATTAATTGTACAAACATGAACAAATAAATCGATACAAAGCACGTATATCCAGTGACAAAATAATTGACTACTTGGCGAATGCGGACAGTAGAGAAATAGGGTAGCGCAAAGTCAATTAAACGTTACATGGCGGCCATGGTGTTACATTAAATGGCGGCCATCAAGCTTCAACGCAAGGTGGCGCTCGTGACGCCCCCCAGCTGCAAGGGCAATAACTGACCTTCCCCCCTGTGCCACTAAAAGAGTTATGGTTCCTGCCTCCCTCCCTATGTCTGCTAGCGCCCAAATTATACCCGTAGATATCTGGCAGCAGCTCTCCCCCCTAATCAGTGGATGTTCGTATACCGCTTTCCCAGGACAATCTTTGCCTTAGCTAGTACTCCTTTTTTGTCTGTAGCTGTGAAGGTGAACGGTGAAAACCACATTGTGGACAAGAACGATTTGGAGTAGAGAAACTATATAACTCCTCTCAGTATTAGTTGCAGTATTAAAAAATGCTATGCTGAATAGAACAGTATAGACCACTTTTGATTAGTAGTTACAATTTAGGTAGAAAATATACTCATGCGCATTAGTCTTGAGTAAATATCATCACAAAGCGTGGACAAACAACACACAAAAAACACACACACCCACATTGTTTTGCAGTGGCATCCCCTTTATTACCTCCACAAATCTGACAAACCCCGGTCTGTAAAGGGAGCTTACTGGAGAGAGCTAAGGCCTAAAAAAAAAAATAGGTGTGGTTACGGTAACCCGACCTACCCTATTTTTAGGGGCCGACCCTATAACTTTTTATTACATTTGTAAAAAAAAAATTAAAAAAAATAAAAAACCGTGTGCAGAAAACGCAATGAAAGCGACAGCGCTCGAGTCGCACAATTATTTCCCTGTCAAGTAGGTTTAATTTGTACACATTAGGAAAAAAAGTTTTAAATAAAAAGTGATTGCCTACCTTCCTACCCTATTTTTGTTGGCTATGTTACCTTAACCACACCTATTTTTGTGTGTGTGGCCTAATAAACCGTGAATATGTGAAAGAGGGTCTTAATTGGGTCTTGAAAAGACGAGGAGGGGGGGGGGGGGGTAGAGGGAGGGGTTAGGGGGAGGGGGTTCGGGATGGGGGGGGGGGGAGGTATAAAAACTTGGGTCCTCAAAGAGAACGGTTGCCAGCTCCACCGTTTCATAGTTTTAAGGTCCTGCTAGTTTATTTTTTTCCCCATGCTGTTTAGAGCTGCTGAAAGTAAAGGCCAGTTCAATCTGGACGATTTATGCTGTTTACGCGACCAGTGTTAACAATAATTTGACCACCACACAACCGCCAGCCCGAACCCCGCTCCATCTATGTTACACCTGCACATTCTCTCTCTGCATCGATCCTAGCATATAATTATAACCACGTCGAGTCATGTCCCAAAAAGACACTAGTTCTGGGGACAGAAAAACCAAGTGAGCATAGCTCTCTCTGCATTTGACACCTCCCTTGGCTTTCGTTTCTTACTCCTCGCTTTTTGTCTTGAAGAATTCATTAACCTTTTTTCACGTGGCCGGTTTTTTTTTCTTTCTCTCCTTCGGCAAACATAGATATCGAGTATCAAAAGCTATTAATTCTTTGCCCTTTCGCGGGTAAAACAAACCCACCTAGTCTCTGGAGAAATTACTGTAAACTAATCTCCCTCAGGTTTTCCGTAAACAGGAAGAACGAAATCTATCGTGTGTTTCCGTTTAGCTCGTGTAACAAGTTCAGACAAAACTAATATTGTTTAAGGTAAACGTCAGTGTGTACACTGTTTGTAAGAGTACATGACACAAGGGAAATAACAATAGCGTAATCACAGACCTCGCACGAATTCGAAGTAATTGTTTATCAATCACCAAACTCTGTCCCTGTACGCTAAGTGTATGTTATCCTGTAGGAAAACTCACAATTGTTTTGTTTGTTTGAATGACGGGCGCAGTGGCGCAGTGGATAAGACATCGGCCTCCCGCTAATCAGAAGGTCGTGAGTTCTAAGACAGAGAGAGACAGAGACAGAGAGACAGACAGAGAGAGAGAGAGACAGAGAGACACAGAGAGAGACAGACAGAGAGAGAGACAGAGATACAGAGAGAGAGACAGAGAGAGAGACAGACAGAGAGAGACAGAGAGACAGAGAGAGAGAAAGAGAAAGAGAGAGAGAGAGAGAGAGAGAGTGAGCGAGAGAGAGAGAGAGAGAGAGAGAGAGAGAGAGAGAGAGAGAGAGAGAGAGAGAGAGAGAACAAGAACAAGAACAAGAACAAATCTTTAATTGTCTAAGGCCACAGCCCCTTACAATAGTGGTTAAAATAACAGCAATAGTATCTGCACAGTTATAAATTATAGTCACGCATAAAATTCAACAAATACATTAAAACCCTGATGACATATCACTGAACCTCATTTATAAGGGTTCGTCTCTTCTGTAGCATGAAGAACACAAATCTGCTGAAGCTGTTCATCACATTTTCCTCATTACTGCCACAGAAATACACAAGTTGTTGTTGCAGCGTCTTAGAGTTCGAGATTTTCAAATACTTTGCTCGAAGGTCTTGATAAAAAGGACATAAAAATACAACATGGTGTTCATCTTCTTTATCAGCTGTACAGAGAGGACAGTTTCTTGTCGTTTGGTTTGGTGCGTATCGAAACTTGTGAGCGTTGATTTCGGATACTCCTGCGCGGAAACGAGAAAGAGCAACTCTGTACTTAATATCTTCGATTAATTCAATGTATTTCTCTTTTTCCAAGCATGTTTTGTAACAATTATAAATGTCAAAACGTTCACTGCATTCTAAAAAGGAGAACCATTCTTGACAAAAACAATCTTGTAAACGTCTTTTAAACTCTTGTAAGAAACACTTCTCATTCCCAACAGTTCCGTACATCCACACAGCAGCAAAACCATTACAACATAAAAGACTCTGCACATGTGAGACCCAATTTGTGTGGCCCTTCGATGCCAAATTACATAAAGCTGTATATGCAATCTTGGAATATCTTGAATCAGGTTGCTTCAGCAGTGTAAACCAGTATTTCACACATCTGACTGCAGAGTTAATATACAGCGGATGTCTTCCCAATTCACCATACACAATGTTGTTTGGAGTTCGAATTGTCACTTTCAGAAACTTTTTACACGCGAACAGGTGGACCCTTTCCACAGAGTCATACTTTCCATATCCCCATAGCTCTGAACCATACAAGAGCATAGGAGCGATCCGTGCGTCAAACAGTTTGAAAAACACCTTTGCCGAATGGCAGCCAAGTCTGTTCAGTAATCTAACGATTTCGATCACTCCCTTTTTCGCCATGGTTGTCTTTGTTTCTACTGCAATGTTCCAGCTCAGTTGGGTGGAAAGGGTTACACCGAGATATTTAAACGAGTTCACAATCTCAAGACGATCTATTCCGTAGAACCACTTCTCTTTCTGTGCAATGTGCCCGCCCTTTCTAAAAACCATGACCTTAGTCTTTGTCAAGTTCACGTTCAGACACAGTTTTTCTGCAGAGCAGCGCAGGACATTAAGCTGGTTTTGTAGGCCTACTACAGTGCTGGATAACAGCGCAATGTCGTCAGCAAAAAGCATTACAAACAGTTCTAACTCAGACGGAGATAAACGTATCCCATGTCTGCCTCGTTGTATGACATCCTGTGCCAGTTCGTTGATCAGAAACGAGAAAATTGTCGGTGAGGCTACACAACCTTGCTTAAGGCCTTGCATACATTCAAAGAAATCAGTGTATTCGTTTCCGCACCGCACGCATGCTTTCACATTTTCATACATGCTCTTTAACACCTTAAATATTTTGCCTTGTATGCCTAATCGAAAAAGCACTGACCAGAGCACGGGGCGCTTAATGCTATCGTAAGCCTTACAAAAATCTATGTAGGCTACATACAGTTTGGCCTTTTGTGAAAATTGTTTCTGGACGCAAGCGTAAAGGGTAAACACATGATCAATAGTTGAGTAATTCCTCCGGAAGCCAGCCTGGCTTTCATCTAAAATGTTATTATTTTCTGACCACACAGACAGGCGGTCGTTCAGAACAGACATGAAAATTTTGCTCATCGTACTGGTGAGGGAAATTCCTCTGTAATTATCAGGGTTATCACAGTCTCCTTTTTTATGTAACGGCACAATAATGGCCTTGGACCAATCTCTTGGGTACACCCCCTTCTCGAGAATGTTGTTGAACAATTTAACTAAAAAGGGTAAAATAAGACTTTCAGACACTTTCAACATTTCATTCAACACACCATCAAACCCTGCCGCTTTACCATTTTTCAAATTTCTGATTGCTTTACTAATTTCAATTTCAGTTATTTCACTGTCAAGAATTTCGTCACTGATACCTGTATCAGGCAACTGATCGTCTTCGGGTTCACCTTCAACTGTATCGGTGTTTAAAACATTCTTAAAATGTTCGTACCATGCCTCTTTTGGTACGGAGTTAGAGTGCACCTCTTTTCTATTACATTTCCTTATTTCCTTCCAAAATTCCGTTGGTTTATCAGCAGAGAGCAATAAGTTATGAACTTGTTTTAGCCTGTACTCTGTTCGCTTTGTTCGAAGAAGGTCTTTATACTCCTTCCTGACTTCAGCGTACTTTTGCTTTGCAATCTCTTTTTCTTCTTTATCTTCTGTTTTAATTCTTTGGTAACTTCTCAGCAACCGTCTCGCAGATCGCTTCTTTTCCAAACATTCAACATCAAACCATGAGGACGCACTTCTACCTTCATCGTCACCTCCGACTTTTTTGGTCATGCACTTTGCTGACTGTAACATTGCTTTGTTAAAAATCTCCAGCCCCTCGTCCATGTCTGCGCTGATGATGTCGCACGCTTCCTTTAGCTTAGCTTTAAAATCGTCTGATTTAACACTTTCAATAAAATCATTCTTTTTTGCATCGTTCCACACAACTTTTGAGACACGTGCTTGTTTAGGGGGCTGGCGCTGATTCCCTTTCAACCCAAGCGCAAAGGTCACAGGCATATGCATTGATTCAATTCTGTCGCCAATGGTTAAATCGTGAATGTTATTAGCTAGGTCAACAGAGGCTAAACAATAATCCACCACACTGTTACCGCTATGGGAGATATAAGTAAACTTGCACGAGTTGTCCGCATTGCAAACACCATTCAAGATTTTGAGATCAAAGCATACACATAGATCGATAAGCTTTGTACCAAACCCATTTAGTGTATAGTCTTCAGTCATTCTACCATGTGAAATCGTGTCATGGTCATGACCTTGCGAGTCTTGATCAAGGAGGTCAAAAATGTTCTGCGTATCTACCTGGTAATCTAATGTTCTAGAATTAAAATCACCGCACAAGAGCGTGTGGCAATCACTTGTCATTTCTAAAACATCACTTAGACATAGCTCCACTTCATTTAGATGGCACGAGGAGTCTGTCTTTTGGTAATAAGGGCTCCCACATGGTGGCACATACACTGGCACGAACACAATATCTCGATCACCACCACACACATGTTTTGACAGTTTCAAGACTAGCATATGATCATGTGAGGAGTCAACCAATTCAACGTGCTTTGCTATGTTTTTCTTACACATCACGACAATACCCCCTGACTTGCGACCCTGATGTGAGAGCTTGATAGCTGGAGACATAAATTTTACGTAATTTTTAAAGTGTAGGGACAGATCAAAGGAGTCATCAATAAACGTCTCAATAAAACATACAATATCAAACTTTCCAACATAGGCAGAAAAATCTGTATCACCAAGCTGAGAGGCAAGACCTCCCACGTTCCACACCAAAAAAGACACTGCTTTACCCACACTAAATGTATCACTAGCTTGACGGGAACGCTGATCATGAAACCTTCCCCTGTACTCGTCGTCTGATTTTGAACTCATACTTGTATCAGTGTTTGTCCCCCTTGTGTTGTCTTTGCTCTCACGTCTAGCGTTAATACATTCACCACTCATGTGCACATGTATACCTGTCGTCAGTTGCCCGTCCATTAAAACACTGTGCAGAAACTAAAGGTTGGGGCCGGCCGTATCCCTATCTCCATGAAACAGTAGGTCGACCCCTACCTCTGCCCGTCCCTCTGGACGCTGCATGTGACCGTGTTTCACGATCACGAGAACCAGGGAGCGCTGCGCTCTCCC
>NC_090248.1:43438775-43496275 GCF_037325665.1 Littorina saxatilis
TCTTGTTGGCTGGTACAAGCCGCGCAATCACCATGCATAATCAGGTATGGAAATCAATGCTACCTGGCTGAAACAAGTAGCGCAATCACCATGCATAATCAGGTATGGAAATCAATGCTACCTGGCTGAAACAAGTAGCGCAATCACCATGCATAATCAGGTATGGAAATCAATGCTACCTGGCTGAAACAAGTAGCGCAATCACCATGCATAATCAGGTATGGAAATCAATGCTACCTGGCTGAAACAAGTAGCGCAATCACCATGCATAATCAGGTATGGAAATCAATGCTACCTGGCTGAAACAAGTAGCGCAATCACCATGCATAATCAGGTATGGAAATCAATGCTACCTGGCTGAAACAAGTAGCGCAATCACCATGCATAATCAGGTATGGAAATCAATGCTACCTGGCTGAAACAAGTAGCGCAATCACCATGCATAATCAGGTATGGAAATCAATGCTACCTGGCTGAAACAAGTAGCGCAATCACCATGCATAATCAGGTATGGAAGTCAATGCTACCTGGCTGAAACAAGTAGCGCAATCACCATGCATAATCAGGTATGGAAATCAATGCTACCTGGCTGAAACAAGTAGCGCAATCACCATGCATAATCAGGTATGGAAATCAATGCTACCTGGCTGAAACAAGTAGCGCAATCACCATGCATAATCAGGTATGGAAGTCAATGCTACCTGGCTGAAACAAGTAGCGCAATCACCATGCATAATCAGGTATGGAAATCAATGCTACCTGGCTGAAACAAGTAGCGCAATCACCATGCATAATCAGGTATGGAAATCAATGCTACCTGGCTGAAACAAGTAGCGCAATCACCATGCATAATCAGGTATGGAAATCAATGCTACCTGGCTGAAACAAGTAGCGCAATCACCATGCATAATCAGGTATGGAAATCAATGCTACCTGGCTGAAACAAGTAGCGCAATCACCATGCATAATCAGGTATGGAAATCAATGCTACCTGGCTGAAACAAGTAGCGCAGGGGCTTCTCCCTCAACACCTGAGTGTCGTTCTCGTGTTTGTCCTCATCAATATTTCACGCCAAATTCACCAACCCCTCTAACACCCTCCAGACTATCCCCCACTTCTCTCCCCTTCCCACACACACACTCACACACACACACACACACACACACACAAAAACGTACGCACGCATGCACGTACGCACGCACACTGACACACACACAAACGCACGCACGCACGCACGCACACACACACGCTCGTACGCACGCACGCACGCACGCACACACACATGCTCGCACGTACGCACACACACACACGCATTCACGCACGCAAGAACACTCACACCCACACAAGCACGCACACGCGCACACACACACACACACACACATACACACACACACATACACACACACACATACACACACACACGGACGCTCGCACGCACGCACGCACGCACGCTCACACATACACACACACACACACACACACACACACACACACACACACACACACACTCAGACATTCCATAACAAAAGCTATACGATGACAAGTCCATCAGCCGCTATAACACCTGCAGCGGGTTATGAAAACAGAAGCTGAGAGTTTTGCATTGATCGACATGCAACAGTGACAAATGCAGTGTTGATGCGCACACATAATATTATTAATCTGAGAGGTCTGCCTTCTATCTGACATTTCCTTTTCCCCTCTCCATTCATCCCAAAAGAGTAATCCGATTTGTAAATATTAGTCTGATTTTTTTTTTAAATATACAAATATCTTGAAGGAAGGTATTGCAAAGGGTTCTTGTTTGAAATTATACTGTTGACACAAAACAAATACATCGAGAAAAATAAGGTTGTGTTGGTTTGCGTAAGAGAAAGACATTACTGGCAGAGAATACATTATTCAGCACTTTTCTGTCTGCTTTGCAGCTGAAACCTGACCGGCAGTGTGTATGTGTGTGTGTGTGTGTGTGTGTGGTGTGTGTGTGTGTGTGTGTGTATGTGTGTGTGTGTGTGTGTGTGTGTATGTGTGTGTGTGCGCACGCGCGCAAGTCTATGTGTGTGCGTGCGTGTATGTGTGCGCGAGCATGCGTTCAAAAAATATCATTATTCCATAGTTTCTTCAAACGCACATACACACACGCGCGCGCGCGCGCGCGCGCAAAAACATTATTACTTTGTTGGTCACGTACAATAGATGCTTAAGGTGGAAGGTAACTACGCGCATGCTATCTGACCCGATATAATAATGTTTCAAATGTGTATACTGTAAACTTCTCACACCACATATATAACCTTCTTTCACTTCAACATTCTTTTAACTTCTTCCTTTACCTCTTTCCACAATTGTAAACTTGTTTTAACATGTGTGTGTCACCACTCATTTACTCATACCAATAATACTTCGGGGTTTGGTTTTAAGGCAATAACGATAACTGGCTTAACAAGTTGACTAACATTTGTCATGGTTTCTCTCCCTTGGCATGCCTAACTCAGGCCTCCTACACCAGGGGGCCTACTGAGGAGGATGAGGATGAGGTAAGAGTCAGAATAAAACATTGTTTTGTGAGCCCTGCGTGAGAGTAGCAAGATTTAGAATTGGTGTGCTGTATATTTGTAGTGGTCTTATGTCTGAAAGAATGAAAGTCTTATCCCTGTTGTGTAAGTATATGTGAAAACCGTTCGTCACACACATTCACTCAGTCTCGCACACGCGCACTCACGCAGGCAGGCAGGCACGCACGCACGTACGCCACGCACGCACGTACGCCACGCACGCAGGCACGCACGCACACACACACACACACACACACACACACACATATATATACGCACGCACTGACACACACGTACGCACGATAACACGCGTACGCACACACACACGCACACGCTGTATGTGCTGTATTTAGTGGCCTGTCAGAAAGAATGAAAGTCAGTCAAAATAATCCCTGTGTTATAAGTATATTAGTAAACTTTTTCAATTGTAAAGGTTACTGAGCCGAGAGTAGCAAGATTTAGAATGTGTGTGCTGGATGTCGTGGCCTTGTGTCAGAATGTGTGTGCTGTATATCGTGGCCTTGTGTCAGAATGTGTGTGCTGTATATCGTGGCCTTCTGTCAGAATGTGTGTGCTGGATGTCGTGGCCTTCTGTCAGAATGTGTGTGCTGGATGTCGTGGCCTTGTGTCAGAATGTGTGTGCTGTATATCGTGGCCTTGTGTCAGAATTTGTGTGCTGTATATCGTGGCCTTGTGTCAGAATGTGTGTGCTGGATGTCGTGGCCTTGTGTCAGAATGTGTGTGCTGTATATCGTGGCCTTGTGTCAGAATGTGTGTGCTGTATATCGTGGCCTTCTGTCAGAATGTGTGTGCTGTATATCGTGGCCTTGTGTCAGAATGTGTGTGCTGTATATCGTGGCCTTGTGTCAGAATGTGTGTGCTGTATATCGTGGCCTTGTGTCAGAATGTGTGTGCTGGATATCGTGGCCTTGTGTCAGAATGTGTGTGCTGTATATCGTGGCCTTCTGTCAGAATGTGTGTGCTGTATATCGTGGCCTTGTGTCAGAATGTGTGTGCTGTATATCGTGGCCTTGTGTCAGAATGTGTGTGCTGTATATCGTGGCCTTGTGTCAGAATGTGTGTGCTGTATATCGTGGCCTTGTGTCAGAATGTGTGTGCTGTATATCGTGGCCTTGTGTCAGAATGTGTGTGCTGTATATCGTGGCCTTGTGTCAGAATGTGTGTGCTGTATATCGTGGCCTTGTGTCAGAATGTGTGTGCTGTATATCGTGGCCTTCTGTCAGAATGTGTGTGCTGTATATCGTGGCCTTGTGTCAGAATGTGTGTGGTGTATATCGTGGCCTTTAGTCAGAATGTGTGTGCTGTATATCGTGGCCTTGTGTCAGAATGTGTGTGCTGTATATCGTGGCCTTCTGTCAGAATGTGTGTGCTGGATGTCGTGGCCTTGTGTCCGAATGTGTGTGCTGTATATCGTGGCCTTGTGTCAGAATGTGTGTGCTGTATATCGTGGCCTTGTGTCAGAATGTGTGTGCTGTATATCGTGGCCTTGTGTCAGAATGTGTGTGCTGTATATCGTGGCCTTGTGTCAGAATGTGTGTGCTGTATATCGTGGCCTTGTGTCAGAATGTGTGTGCTGTATATCGTGGCCTTGTGTCAGAATGTGTGTGCTGTATATCGTGGCCTTGTGTCAGAATGTGTGTGCTGGATGTCGTGGCCTTGTGTCAGAATGTGTGTGCTGTATATCGTGGCCTTGTGTCAGAATGTGTGTGCTGTATATCGTGGCCTTGTGTCAGAATGTGTGTGGTGTATATCGTGGCCTTGTGTCAGAATCTGTGTGGTGTATATCGTGGCCTTGTGTCAGAATGTGTGTGCTGTATATCGTGGCCTTGTGTCAGAATGTGTGTGCTGTATATCGTGGCCTTGTGTCAGAATGTGTGTGCTGTATATCGTGGCCTTGTGTCAGAATGTGTGTGCTGTATATCGTGGCCTTCTTTCAGAATGTGTGTGGTGTATATCGTGGCCTTGTGTCAGAATGTGTGTGCTGTATATCGTGGCCTTGTGTCAGAATGTGTGTGCTGGATGTCGTGGCCTTGTGTCAGAATGTGTGTGCTGGATGTCGTGGCCTTGTGTCAGAATGTGTGTGCTGGAAGTCGTGGCCTTGTGTCAGAATGTGTGTGCTGTATATCCTGGCCTTGTGTCAGAATGTGTGTGCTGTATATCGTGGCCTTGTGTCAGAATGTGTGTGCTGTATATCGTGGCCTTGTGTCAGAATGTGTGTGCTGGATGTCGTGGCCTTGTGTCAGAATGTGTGTGCTGGATGTCGTGGCCTTGTGTAAGAATGTGTGTGCTGTATATCGTGGCCTTGTGTCAGAATGTGTGTGCTGGATGTCGTGGCCTTGTGTCAGAATGTGTGTGCTGTATATCGTGGCCTTGTGTCAGAATGTGTGTGCTGGATGTCGTGGCCTTGTGTCAGAATGTGTGTGCTGGATATCGTGGCCTTGTGTCAGAATGTGTGTGCTGTATATCGTGGCCTTGTGTCAGAATGTGTGTGCTGTATATCGTGGCCTTGTGTCAGAATGTGTGTGCTGTATATCGTGGCCTTGTGTCAGAATGTGTGTGCTGGATGTCGTGGCCTTGTGTCAGAATGTGTGTGCTGTATATCGTGGCCTTGTGTCAGAATGTGTGAGCTGGATGTCGTGGCCTTGTGTCAGAATGTGTGTGCTGTATATCGTGGCCTTGTGTCAGAATGTGTGTGCTGGATGTCGTGGCCTTGTGTCAGAATGTGTGTGCTGTATATCGTGGCCTTGTGTCAGAATGTGTGTGCTGTATATCGTGGCCTTGTGTCAGAATGTGTGTGCTGTATATCGTGGCCTTGTGTCAGAATGTGTGTGCTGTATATTCTGGCCTTCTGTCAGAATGTGTGTGCTGTATATCGTGGCCTTCTGTCAGAATGTGTGTGGTGTATATCGTGGCCTTGTGTCAGAATGTGTGTGCTGTATATCGTGGCCTTGTGTCAGAATGTGTGTGCTGGATGTCGTGGCCTTGTGTCAGAATGTGTGTGCTGGATGTCGTGGCCTTGTGTCAGAATGTGTGTGCTGGATGTCGTGGCCTTGTGTCAGAATGTGTGTGCTGTATATCCTGGCCTTGTGTCAGAATGTGTGTGCTGTATATCGTGGCCTTGTGTCAGAATGTGTGTGCTGTATGTCGTGGCCTTGTGTCAGAATGTGTGTGCTGTATATCGTGGCCTTGTGTCAGAATGTGTGTGCTGTATATCGTGGCCTTGTGTCAGAATGTGTGTGCTGTATATCGTGGCCTTGTGTCAGAATGTGTGTGCTGGATGTCGTGGCCTTGTGTCAGAATGTGTGTGCTGTATATCGTGGCCTTGTGTCAGAATGTGTGTGCTGGATGTCGTGGCCTTGTGTCAGAATGTGTGTGCTGTATATCGTGGCCTTGTGTCAGAATGTGTGTGCTGTATATCGTGGCCTTGTGTCAGAATGTGTGTGCTGTATATCGTGGCCTTGTGTCAGAATGTGTGTACTGTATATCGTGGCCTTGTGTCAGAATGTGTGTGCTGTATATCGTGGCCTTGTGTCAGAATGTGTGTGCTGTATATCGTGGCCTTGTGTCAGAATGTGTGTACTGTATATCGTGGCCTTGTGTCAGAATGTGTGTGCTGTATATCGTGGCCTTGTGTCAGAATGTGTGTGCTGTATATCGTGGCCTTGTGTCAGAATGTGTGTGCTGTATATCGTGGCCTTCTGTCAGAATGTGTGTGCTGTATATCGTGGCCTTCTTTCAGAATGTGTGTGCTGTATATCGTGGCCTTGTGTCAGAATGTGTGTGCTGTATATCGTGGTCTTGTGTCAGAATGTGTGTGCTGTATATCGTGGCCTTGTGTCAGAATGTGTGTGCTGTATATCGTGGCCTTGTGTCAGAATGTGTGTGCTGTATATCGTGGCCTTGTGTCAGAATGTGTGTGCTGTTTATCGTGGCCTTGTGTCAGAATGTGTGTGCTGTATATCGTGGCCTTGTGTCAGAATGTGTGTGCTATATATCTAGGCCTTGTGTCAGAATGTGTGTGATGTATATCGTGGCCTTCTGTCAGAATGTGTGTGCTGTATATCGTGGCCTTGTGTCAGAATGTGTGTGCTGTATATCGTGGCCTTGTGTCAGAATGTGTGTGCTGTATATCGTGGCCTTGTGTCAGAATGTGTGTGCTGTATATCGTGGCCTTGTGTCAGAATGTGTGTGCTGTATATCGTGGCCTTGTGTCAGAATGTGTGTGCTGTATGTCGTGGCCTTGTGTCAGAATGTGTGTGGTGTATATCGTGGCCTTGTGTCAGAATGTGTGTGCTGGATGTCGTGGCCTTGTGTCAGAATGTGTGTGCTGGATGTCGTGGCCTTGTGTCAGAATGTGTGTGCTGTATATCGTGGCCTTGTGTCAGAATGTGTGTGCTGTATATCGTGGCCTTGTGTCAGAATGTGTGTGCTGTATATCGTGGCCTTGTGTCAGAATGTGTGTGCTGTATATCGTGGCCTTGTGTCAGAATGTGTGTGCTGTATATCGTGGCCTTGTGTCAGAATGAATAAAAGTCTTATCCCTGTTGAACAATTATATTAGTAAACCTTTGTAAGTGTATCACTGAGTGAGAGTAGCAAGATTTAGAATAGTGTGTGTGCTGTCTATAGTGTTCTTCATGTAGAGCAAAGTCACGCACTATTGTTGTTATTTTATAGGTGTATATTATATACAGTGGATCAAACCTTCATCTCAAGACCCCCATTTTAAGACTCCTTCTTCGACATAGGCATAAATAAATCCCTGCGCCTTGAATATGTGCGCGATATAAATTGCATAAAAAATAATTTTTTAAATTAAAAAAAAATTACAAAAATCCCTGCGCTTAGAACTGTACCCACGGAATACGCGCGATATAAGCCTCATATTGATTGATTGATTGATTGACAAAACCTGATTTTCGCAGACGTTTGCTTCAGAATGTCACAAAATTCACCTCCATTTCTCTTTTAAGATCGTACTTTTTAAGACTTTATCTATGATAAGAGATCCTTTTTTCAGATGTTTGCTTCAGAATGTCACAAAATTTAGCCCCATTCTAAGACTCCCTGTCTCTTTTAATACCTTTATTTCTCAGATTCAAGAGGCCTTAAAACATGAGTACCACTGTATAAGTAGCCTACGACGTCGGTGTGAAGTGAATATTGAGTTTTCGTTATTATCAGTGGTGTCTGGACTCGTTTGGCTTATTTGTTATATATATATCTATATCTATATACGGCTTCTGTGTGTGTGTGTGTGTGTGTGTGTGTGTGTGTGTGTGTGTGTGTGTGTGTGTGTGTGTGTGTGTGTGTGTGTGTGTGTGTGTGTGTGTGTGTGTGTGTGTGTGTGTGTATGTGTGTGTGTGTGTGTGTGTGTGTACGTGTGTTCGCGATGCACGGCCAAAGTTCTCGATGGATCTGCTTCAAATTTGGTAGGTGTATTCAGGTGGACCCCGGGCACAAACTGGTCGATGAACATTTTCAACACGTGCTCTGAGCGCGGCGCGGTGGCGCGGTGAACTGCGGATACGGCTTCTGTGCCAAGGGAAACAATCTACGCAATTCAACAACGTTAGGTTGCTGAAGCAGTAGCTTCCCTTCTACTTGAAACCTGCCGAGTTTTCAATGTTGGTTCAGATCCTTTTCAGCAAGAACATGGCTTACCAACCACCACCGCATTGTTCTCTCTTGCGAGTCATTCAAACTGGTCGATGAAAATTTTCAACACGTGCTCAAAGCGCGGCGCGGTGAACCGCGGTGAATACTCTGTTTCGCAATACGAATTACGAAACTAAACACTTTTTTTTCGGCTCTACTTCTTCACTTCTTTCACTTCCGCCACACAACGAAAACGAATCTAAGCAGCGCTTTTCTGCACAGGTAGTACATCTAAGTATTGCAATTCGTGTACAAAATCCCTCCCATCTTCAAAATATTGCCACTAATACTACCCCTCCCATCGTAAATATTCGTTGCAACCATTAGTCAGGAGCTTTGCCGGTGTTTCTGTGTCTACCCAGAAGCTCTACAGTAGATGGTTGGTACGACTTCTGCCTGTGTGTGTATCTGTGTGTCTGTCTGTTCGCGATGCACTGCCAAAGTTCTCGACGGATCTGCATCAAATTTGGTGGGCATATTCAGGTGGACCCCGGGCACAAACTGGTCGATGAAAATGTTCAACACGTGCTCTAAGCTCAGAAGTTTAAAGGCTCAGATGAAGAGAGAGATAGATAGACTGAGAGAGAGAGAGAGAGAGAGAGAGAGAGAGAGAGAGAGAGAGAGAGAAAGAAAGAGAGAGAGAGAGAAAGAGAGGGGGAGAGGGAGAGACAGCGAGAGAGAGACAGAGACAGACAGACAGACAGAGACAGAGAGAGTGAGAGAGAGACCTGTATGTTTGTGTGAGCGTGCAAGAACCTGCGGCGCAGAAGATTTTTTAACTGCCTAGGGGTCAGTTTACTGCAGATGACTTTATTGGACGAACGTGTGGTCAGAGTTCAGAGTGGTCAGGCCGGACATTCCCAAACTTTTACTGAAAGTGACTTTTGTGACACCTGGATCGCTTGCAAACAAAACGCCGTTTCGAGCGAACCAGTCTGAGATCTGTTTTTAAGCGAATTATTCTGACCTTACGTCGACTGGTTCTGCGATGTTAGAGGCCAGTTTAAGCACTAATAACAATAACAATAACAAGCATTAATAAAAATAACAATAACAACTCTTTATTGTCCATTTAAACGATACATTAAAATGGAAAGGCGTTTGGTTGTTTTTGTGTGTGCGTCAGTGTGTTTTTTGTCTTTTAACTTGTGTCCAGCCAACTATGTGTTAGTTTAGCCAGTCCCCTTTGTTTCCCTTTTAATTTTTTATTGCACATAAATGGATACGAAGGGAAGGAGACGAGGGTGATAAATGTGTGATTTAACATCCCTTCACCGACCGGAAAGTCTGGATAAACCTGCTAATACACACGCAGAACGCTTAAACATTTGAACAATGCAATTTGAACAACGCCTAAACACAAAATCATCCGCCTCAGTTTCACGCCACCTCAAATACACAGCTGGAGCTGTGCATACACACACGCGAGCGCGTTCCAACGCCCTGAAAACTGAAAAAGCCTGTTCGTACACACGCCGAATGTTTAAAGGTAAACTCCTACTCGTGAAGAAAACCCTTTAAGCATTAATTCCCGTGTCCTTTCATTCCAACTTGTTATGCCAGTTAAGGCCGTTCACTAGATATTCTGGATCACCTTTCGGATTAAATATTTCTTTTACAGGGATCTCGTGACCGCCACATAAGGGTACCCTCAAAATAGACCAGACAAAAACGGAAGGGACCAATTAAAAATCGACGAAAAATCACAATAGGGTAAACTTTGCACATTTTATATACGAGATGAAAGTCAAATTAATTATCTACCCAGAACATACTCTTTTGTTATGTTAACTTGCGTCTTTTGCAAGTGAGATTTTATTTAAAATTGCACCTAAACACTAAATCACACGCCCGATTGCCACGCCTTCACAATTGCACCTAAACACTAAATCACACGCCCGATTGCCACGCCTTCACAATTGCACCTAAACATTAAATCACACGCCCGATTGTCACCCCTTCACAATTGCACCTAAACACTAAATCACACGCCCGATTGCCACGCCTTCACAATTGCACCTAAACACTAAATCGCACGCCCGATTGTCAACCCTTCACAATTGCACCTAAACACTAAATCACACGCCCGATTGCCACGCCTTCACAATTGCACCTAAACACTAAATCACACGCCCGATTGCCACGCCTTCACAATTGCACCTAAACACTACATCACACGCCCGATTGCCACGCCTTCACAATTGCACCTAAACACTAAATCACACGCGCGTTCAAATGCATACTCATGCACGCACGTACACACACACACACACACACACACACACACACACACACACACACACACACACACACAAACACACGCACGCACGCACGCACGCACGCGTACGCACGACATGCACACACACACACACACACACACACACACACACACACACACACACAAACACACACACAGACTCCTCCTTTTTCCTTCTTACCGAATGTTCAAATACTGCGTAAAACCACACACACACACACACACACCACACATACACACACGCACCACACACACACCAACAACCCCCACCCCCACCCCTTCTTTCCCCCCTTCACTCACCATTTTTTTCACTCCAGAACCCCCAGGGGGGCAGGGATTAACCCCTCCCCTCCCAACGGCCACTGCAAACTTCAAAAGCATTTCTCGTGGGATTCTTACCCCTGCTTTACCGCGTACGAGCAACGAAGCGATTGAGAATTCGTTGACATACTTTATGTCCGTCCGCCTGCGTTCTCCCTTCAAACTTTTATTGTCTTTGCAAATGGCAGACTGTTGCTGTCTGGATGTTGTTGTTATTGCTGTTAGGAGGAGGAGGGAAACAAAAGAAAAATCTGCGAATAACAATGAGTATAGTTTGATCAGTGATGTTGATAATTTGTACTTGCCTTCAGTGGTGGTTGTTGTTTGATCGGAGTGGAACTGAAGCACTGCGAGACTTAGTACTGATGACTGTACCGATGCTGGCGGCTTCTGTGTACAATTTGTCATTGTGTGAGTTTCTTTTCTTTGTTCGTTGTTGTTGTTGTTGTTGTTGTTGTTGTTGTTGTTGTTGTTGTTGTTGTTGTTGTTGTTGTTGTTGTTGTTGTTGTTGTTGTTGTTGTTTACCTTGCCTGCTTTGTTTCGATGTTCCAAAATGTTTGCCTTCGAGGGAAATGTCCCAATTTTATGACTGTCTGAGTT
Source organism: Littorina saxatilis (assembly GCF_037325665.1). Lineage (NCBI taxonomy): Eukaryota > Metazoa > Mollusca > Gastropoda > Littorinimorpha > Littorinidae > Littorina > Littorina saxatilis. The sequence continues at coordinate 43,450,189 of NC_090248.1, forward strand.
GGTTGATGACAAAATGTTTTTGTCTTTGGTAACAGTGTAATAAAACAAAAACAACACGTCTAAACAACACTTAAATGCAAGCATCGTGCTGCTCTTTGGTTCCATGGTACTTTGAAGTATGACATCTCCAACTCAGTGAAAAGAGGCAGGACAGACTGATAATTAGTGCAGTTATGGTCATGGTTGTAGTAGTCATTGAAAGTTTTGGGACGATAGGATGTGTTGGTTGTATTCTCAGAATTCCTATTGCAGTTTTGCATAATCAGAGCTGGATCTGGGGTTGGGGGGTCCGGAGTTCCTGTCGCATCCCCCCCCTCCCCCCTCTTCCTTACCCGACAGACGCACCTTTTTTTTTCTTGAGGAGTTACCCGAAATACACCTTTCAAATGTTAGATTTCAACACTATCTGGGGGAGGTGGGGGGGGGGGGTATCCCCCGCGTACCCCGTCAACATTTAGGCACCCCCTCCCTCTCATACCCTGGGCCCGGCCCCACCACCACCTCAGCCCCAACTTCAAGAGCTGAGACTAAATCAACTGCATTCAAACGCATATTAGACATGACAAATAAATACCACAAGGTCTTCCAGTCAAGGGAGGTAAGCCACTCACATCATTATTGTGTAAAGCTATGCACTGCACCGTGCCAAACAGATGTGTGTATCGAGGAAAAAGCCAATCCTGCAAAAAGGTGCATGCGAAGACTACATCACTTACCACTTAGATAATTGTACTGTGCAGGACTGGGAAGCATAAGATGGCAATCTTGATAAGATGATCTAGAAGAAAAGAGGGAAAGATGCAGACAGATATATATATATATACACACAGATGCCGACGGAAATGGAAACAGGCGCATATAGACACAACACCGACACTGGCTGTGACACGCAAACGTACACAATGAAACGCACAGACATACACATTCAAACACACTCGCGCATAGACACACACGCACACTGACAGACACACATGCGCACACATAGATCAGACTGCACACAGACACACACATAAAGATACACACACACACACACACACACACACACACACACACACACACACACACACACACACACTCACACACACACACACATATATATACACACACACAAACACACAAACACATACACAAACACACACATACAAGTACACACATGTACAATACCTCAAGCACACACACACACACACACACACACACACACACACACACACACACACACACTCTCTCACTAACACACATAACCACACACACACACACACACACACACACACACATGCAAACACAGACACACACACACATACACATACACACACACACACACACACACACACACACACACACTCTCTCTCACTAACACACATAACCACACACACACACACACACACACACACACATGCAAACACACACACACACACACACACACACACACACCTCACCCCCTTCACCTCCCACACCGAGGAAATCACATCGCACAATAACACAAAACAAAATAAAATTCCACCCAAGCTTCATTTATGATAAAACGCAGACACTGACAGGAGAGCACTCCGTATAATTAGCTTTGTTTCCACCAGGCCGACCTTTCTCGTCATGCACCATTTTGTGTCAGGAATCTTCCATGCCTTCATATTTCCCTCATGACTGACGCTAAGACGGAAGGCGATGACTAAGGGGGGGGGGGGGGGGGGGGCACGTGGATGAGGGGGTTGATAGGGGCAATGGGAGGGGGTGGGGGGGGGTGTTGTGGGTGTTCATTGTACCTTTGAAAGAAATTATAAAGAAAGAAAGAACAGACATGAAATGGTAAGAAGGTCTGAAGGTCTGAATCTTAGAATCGGGATTTTAGTTTCAGGAGCTTGCAGGTTCAGATTTGGGTTTTGCCGAAACGCAGTCGCAGAACAGTTTAAATCCCTATTATTAGGCTAACACGAGAGCAGAAGTGGCATAGTGGTTAAAGCGCTTGCCTCTCACGCTGGCGGTCAGTGTTCGACTCCCACTACAGGCCAATATAACTACCCGAAATACCCGATATCCTAGGGGTCTCCAATCCATCCAGCTGGAAATTAGTATCTGAATCTATTCAGGGCAGGGGAAGGCAGCGGCAGTGAGGGAGAGGAGATTGGCACCGCCCTCAACGAGAGAAGTTGAGATCTCTAAAAATATTTCTCCCCTACGACCATAAATATTATAGGATTACCTTTTTTGTGGTCACACTAGCTTAATATTCAATAAATCAATACATGAATGAACGAATGAATGAATAAATGAATGATTGAATAGACGGGCGAAGTGGCGCAGTGGTAAGACGTCGGCCTCCTAATCGGGAGGTCGTGAGTTCGAATCCCGGTCGCTGCCGCCTGGTGGGTTAAGAGTGATTTTTCCGATCTCCCATGCAGGTCAACTTATATGCAGACCTGCTAGTGACTTAACCCCCTTCGTGTGTGCACGCAAGCACAAGCCCAAGTGCGCACGGAAAAGATCCTGTAATCCATGTCGGAGTTCGGTGGGTTATGGAACACGAAAATACCCAGCATGCCTACCCAACGAAAGCGAAGTGAAGCTGACTATTCTCTCAGAGTATAGTGTGGGGAACTCAAATGGGCAAACGAGCTCACACGTCACCAGAGTTTCTGGAACGCTGAAGAAGAAGAATGAATGAATGAATGAATGAATGAATAAATATCGATGAACTGTCTGAAGCGAAGTATATGACGAAGCTTTTAACGGGTTAATGAAAACTATAACAAAGCACACATCTCTACGCTTGTTACATTTGTTTTATTTGTGACAAACATTTTTGACTGTGGCTGACCCTTTTCGGTATCTCTTTGAACCAAACTTATTGGTATCACGACGGTTACAGAAGGAAACAAGAAATTCCTCCGAGGTAGGAAAAACACCCCCGTTGGTCAAAGGGAAATAACCATTCTCACTGCCACCAACTGAGAAGGTTATTTCCCTTTGACCATTAATATGTCCCTCTATAAGTCCTTGTAGAATCTTAATCCACCAATAACTCCCTAACCGTGTGTTTGACTGGTCCCAATTTTTGTAAGGACCGTCTCAGGAATGTATAGAACCTGTTCACCAAGTTTGGTGACGATCGGTCCGTTCATTCTTGAGATCTATATGCGAACACAAACACACAAACACACAAACAAACAAACAAACAAACATATCGACCGAATCCTATACACACCCCTATACCGGGGGTGTAAAGAGGTCACAACACTATGTGTCGGCGTCTTTTTAATACGCACAATTCTCTTTTCTTTGTTATTGTTGTTTTCTTTTTTGTTCTCACGGGTAACATGCAAAAGAGATTGGTGTTTGACATTTATGCGAGAGAAGAAAGGGCTGCGTCTCAGAATCCACAACTGAATTTTCCGTGTACACGACGGGTGCAGTGGCCGAGTGGATAAGACATCGGCCTCCTTTGCGGAAGGTCGCAGATTCGAATCCCGGCCGCGCCTGGTGGTTTAAGGGTGGAGATTTTACCGATCTCCCAGGTCAACTCATGTGCAGACCTGCTAGTGCCTTATTTATCCCCCTTCGTGTGTACACGCAAGCACAAGACCAAGTGCGCACGGAAACGATCCTATACATAATCCATGTCAGAGTTCGTTGGGTTATAGAAACACGAAAATAGCCAGAATGCTTCCCCCGAAAGAAGCGTATGGCTGCCTGAATGGCGGGGTAAAAACGGCCATACACGTAAAACCCCACTCGTGCAATAACATGAGTGAACGTGGGAGTTTCAGCCCATGACCGAAGAAGAAAAATATCATATTAAGAAGAGGTCCGTGTAAACGCTACAGACCGCTGACCCGTTTGACACGAGATCGCCAATGTTTTGTTCCTCAGCCTCCCCAGGAAAGCCTGCAGGTTTTATGACAGGCATAAATGTAATGCCCTCCCTTCAGCGTTGATGCGAGGTGAACTCCACCTCATGGCTTCGTGTCTGGATTAAGTGCACCGTTAAACTCTATCGGCCCCGCAGCATGCAGCGAGAAGCCTGCAATAAGGATGCGTCCTCCTGGAGATGTGCCTGTATCAGTAGTGCGTTTTACAGACTGCGGACAGTGACATTTTGAGTTGCGTGAATACTATCAACATTTTTTTTTTGCACTTTTTTTTTATTACTGCGACAGAAAACGTTCATGTGAGAGAGAATTATTTCAGATTTGCTGGAAAAAATTAAATAATTGAGTTATTTATTGTTCGACCCCTACAATCAGTAAGGAACCTTTTTCTGGTAAAAAAAACCAAAAAAAGGTACATAACATTCTCCCGGCGTCCCTTTTAGAGCCTCATTGACCTCAGTTGTCGTTTAATATATTATTATTATTATTATTGTGATCATTTTTTTATGCGCCTAATCTAGATATAGCCCTAGGCGCTTACATATTAATTTCTGCCGTTTGAAATGGAATATTATATATATATATATATATATATCTATATATATATACGACTAGTGTCTGTCTGTCTGTCTGTCTGTCTGTCTGTGTGTCTGTGCGCGATGCGCGGCCAAGGTTCTCGATGGATCTGCTTCAAATTTGGTGGGCTTATTCAGAGAGACCCCGGACACAACCTCATCGATGAGATATTTCAACAAGTGCTCTCAGCGCGCAGCGCGGAACCGATTTTGGTTCCACCTCAGCTATTTTGGTTCCACCTCAGCTTACCCGGGCCCCCATACCGACACACCATAGCCGCTACACCACATCACAACGCCAAAGTTCTCGGTGGATCTTTTTCAAATTTGGACACCGTATTCAGCTACACCCCGGACACAATATCATCGATGAGATATTTCAACACGGGCTCTCAGCGCGCAGCGCTGAACTCATTTTCGTTTTTGCGTTCATTTCACCATTATAAGTAACTCTTCCTTATCTTCTCCAGTGTTTGGCGTTTATCTCCCTTCCTTCGTGTGGCTTTCCCGTTCAGTTCTAAGTTACTATTACTATTTTTAGAATGTCACTGCGCTGTCCACTGCGCTGTCCACAACGCTTCCCTTGCACCCGTAAGTTGTTCTTACTGTCAAAGTGAAAAGGTCGAATCAATTTATAGCCACGCGAAAAATACACTCTCACCTATCTCTATATATTTATAGATACAGATATGCATATATATATACGGCTTCTCTCTGTGTGTGTGTGTTTGTGTGTGTGTGTAGGCAAAAACCTATGTATTATAGAGTTCTGTTTGTGATGGGGTCTAGCGGCTTTTGTCTGTCTGTATGTTCTGGCATGTGAGAAGCCACAGCAGATAATATAGGGCTAAGAAATAAGCTCTAAAATTCTCAATCCCGTTTGACAGGACTTCGCCTTTCAAAGGTGATTGTGGTGAACCGCCACGCTGTCTGTCTCTGTCGCACCGTTCACCCCAAATTCCCGTTTCTGAGGTACTATTTTTAGAATGTCACTGCGCTGTCCAGAACGCTTCCCTTGCACCCGTAAGTTGTTCGTACTGTCAAAGTGAAAAGGTCGAATCAATTTATAGCCACGCAAAAAATACACTCACCTATCTCTATATATTTATAGATATAGATATACATATTATATATATACGGCTTCTCTGTGTGTGTGTTTGTGTGTGTGTGTGGGAAAAAACCTGTTGATTGTAGAGTTCTGTTTGTGATGGGGTCTAGCGGCTTTTGTCTGTCTGTATGTTCTGGCATTTGAGAAGCCACAACAGAAAATATAGGGCTAAGAAATAAGCTCTAAAATTCTCAATCCCGTGTGACAGGACTTCGCTTGCAGAGGTGATTGTGATGAACCGCCACGCTGTCTGTCTCTGTCTCGCGATTGATGATTAATGAGATGAGGATGATTATATATATATGACTAAGTGCCAAAAGGTGCTCACAGAACAGAAGACGACTTTGTTTTACAATAAAAATGTTTCTAAAAACGTGTGTCTGCTGAAAATTGGTGTGTGTGTGGATGAATGTGCGAAGAGATAGTGGACATAATTTCGTGTGTCTGACTTGAACGGTTTTGAAGTTATCTTTGTTTAAAGTCAAAAATAACGCCAAAACCGGCCATCTGAAAAAGGACATCGTGATACCTCGTGTTTTGAATATGCCACAGAAAAATAACAAGAAGCACAAATGAATTGCATTTAGTTTGATTGAATGCCTGAAACATCGCTTTACAGACGAGACCAAACGTCAAATCTAAATCTCGAGAGAATTTTTTTTTTTCGATAACCGAATTTTAAGGTGTCGCACGCAAGATGATTCGTCATCACGGCATACATTTTTCAATCGCAGATATTTACTAAATTTCTTTTTCAAAAACTCTGGAATTGATGTCGACACGTCAAGCGATAACGGTGTATCAAACTGCTGTCTTTCAAGTAATCCAGCAAAGACTGCAGAACTTTTGAACAGCATTTTTGAAAACGATTTGAAAATTTCGTCATATCTTGCGTGCGACAAAATGTTCGGTAATTAACGGTTATTTTCTTTTAAAAACAAAATTTACATGTACAAAGATCTACTTCATTTACGGAACCACGTGACACATTCTGTGTTCAAAATTTGTGAAGAAATCACGAACCACGATTGCGCTATCAAGTGTTGAAATTATGTCGTCAACATCTTTTCAGATCTTGCGTGCGACACCTTCTTGCGTTCAACATAAAATGTCACTACCTTATCGAGTTTAATGGGTAAAACTAACTATTTGTTGTCTTAGTTTAATCTTCTTAATTAAAAGCGTAATAAAACCGAACTTCTAAGATGAATTTTAATTGAGATTAGCGAAAGAGCGGGCACGCAAGTCGACCTTAAAGTAAAAGAATGATAACACGAGCGTTTGTCGTGTTGTCTTGCGTGCAACACATTGTCCAAAAAGGAAAATGTATATTTTTCTCAGACGTTTTTTAAGTTGAAACCTTGAAACTTCACACACATTTGGGGTTTAATCGCCCCCATGCATGGTAAAAGTCTTGTTGACCCTTGTCAGATTTCAAGGTCACGGCTGGGTCACATGTGGTTCAGAAAACGGATGAAACATATTTTTTCAGAGATTTTTGAAGCTAGAACCTTCAAACTTCAAACAACGCTTTTGCTTAATGATTGTTCAACATGGAGAATTCAAGGTTGATCCTTGAGAAATGTGAAGGTCATAGCAGGGTCTCGTGTGGGTAAAAAAAAAAACATAACCTTTTTCTCAGAGTTTTTCAAAGCAAGAACCTTGAAAGTTCACATTTTTGGGCTTAATAGCCTCCATACACGGTTAAAGTCTTGTTGACCTTTGTCGAATCTCAAGGTCACATGGGCAAATCAAAAACACGAAAATGCATCATTATCTCAGTTTTTTTTAAAGGGAGAGCCTTCAAACATCACACAACTCTCAACTCCGACTTAAAGAAGTTAAGGTAGATCCTTGTCACATGTCAAGGTCACAGAAAGGTCTCGTACGGGTAAAACAAACAAAACAAACAGATAATATTCATTTTTTCAGCTTTGTTGTTAGCTAGAATAGAGGCACATGCCACCATTCCATTCAACATGACTCATAGAAATGTATGATGTATGACGTAATTGCATTGTGTGTAATGACGCGGCTGCCTCTGTAGTTATTCCAGCCTTTGAAGAAATGGCGTTTTTCCTTGCTTGGACACATTTTTCCTTTTCTTGGATGTTTCAGGAGTTTGGGTGAGTTTGGTGTATATGGTTGAACACAATTTAAAATTTGCATAAAAGTGTATTAAAATAAACAGTGGTAGCCAGTCTCACCTGTTGTGTCGACAATTTAATCTCTTTTGTGTGACCTCAACTTGACCCCTCTGAATGCTCTCAATCATGGAAATTGACCACACTTTGATTATAACCAAACAACATCAAAACTTTGGAATGTGTGAAGTTTCAAAGGTGTTGCTTAAAAGGCGTTCGTGAAAATGACAATTGTATGTGTCTGACTTCAATGCGACCCCGCTGCGACCTTGACGTTTGATTTTATCAACCAGACTTTCATCATGTGTGAATGACTTCAAACACTATAAAACTAGTTGAAGAAATTGACAATTTTTCAAAGTTTAAGCCAGATGGCACTGCTGTGACCTTGAAATTTGACAAACATTAACCAGGCGGTCACCTTTTTTAGAAAATATCCTTAAAGGATCTTTAACCTTACTGTGACCTTGGAATTTGATGAGGTTTAATTTAACTTGCGTAGTGTGCCAAGTTTCAAGGCCCTAGCTTCAAAAACATATGAGAAAACCTCATTGAAAAATGTATATGTTTGACCTCAACGCGACCCTGCTGTGACCTTGACTTTTTCAACCAGACTTTAATCGTGTGTGAACATTATACACTAGAACTGTGTGTATTTTCAAAGCTCGTGCTATAAACGCGCTGAATAAATTGAAAATATTCCACATTTGGACCAGATGTGACCCCGCTGTGACCTTGAACTTTGACAAAGATTAACAAGCAGGTCACTTTTAATGAGGTTTTATAAAAATGCTGAAAGTATGTGAAGTATGTAAAGTCTAACTGATCTAGTATTAAAACATGTAAGACGTGACAACGACAATTTTCCAGTTTGCAAAGGAAATTTAACCTCGCTGTGACCTTGAAATTCAATGTTGTTTAATGTGATGTGCACCATACCTGGAGGTCATTATACTTTGGTTGTGTGCCAAGTTTCAAAGCCCTAGCTTTAAAAACGTGCGAGATAACCTTAATGCTATGACTCAGTGCCGTTTTGAATGATATAACGAACAAAATTATCGTTATTTGTAAAATCATTTGGGTAAATTTATCTTTTCTTTTCGTAATTGGGTTCCAGCATCTGTTGTCTTAACAAAAATCACAATATCAGTCGTGTTTGTCAACTTTTATTTTTTAGCCCCTTTGTCCGCTTTTCGTGCGCACCTTTTGGCACTTAGTCATATATATATATTAATTTTTCTTCAAGAAAGGTTAGATATAGCATAATAAAATGCATCTTATCTGATTGCATTTTGAACAAAGTGTGTTTTGGGTCTTAAAATGCGATATTTAGCGTCTCCGAAATTAAAACAAAATTGCAGATATTACTTCAATGATATCGAAAGATAGTACTAGGCTTCTTGGACATAAAATTCCGTCGCAGTCATAATTATAATAATCTTTCGTTTTTCTGATTAAAAAAAATCATTGTCCACATTTCAGTAAACGAACTATTCTAGTCTCCGCGGATGTTATCAAAGTTTTGCAGATGCGAGTAACAGAGCGTTTTTGTTTGGCTGTTGCGTAACAACATGCTGTCTGCTTTTTGCTTTGCGATCATGTTTTACGGCCTCTGCCAGACTCTTTAAACTAGAGATTTGACATGCTTATGAGATCGAGAATATTACCCGGCAAAAGCAATTTGATGTTACAGTAATGTTTTGTACGCTGTGAAAGATAGTCTAGACTGCGCGGGAGATATTGGTGATAGGAAGTTAATTGTGCAAACTTACCAGCAAAACAATAGGCGTGAACACTAATGCAAAAAAATATGGCCCCAGAGAAGGGGAACACATACCCAGAAGCTATGCCGTTTAAAACTATATAATTTATGGACATTTACACGAGACATGGACCCATGGCCGGTATTTTAGAGGATGGCGGGGTTTGCATAGCTTGGTGAGATATAACCCGCACACGACAATTAAGGCAATGTAAGGCTGTAAAACTAAACTCGAAGAATACGGCAGAGATAGACACGGGTGCATTATCGTGACATGGGGTATTTACAAAAACAACACACAAAAAGTAAAAACCTCACACAAGCGTAATCACCACCCCGCCCTCCCCCCCTCCCCCTTTTCGGACCAACCGCCCCAACTCCCTCCGCCCCACCCAGGCCCGATTTAAGACTGACTTCCCTTTTTTATGGCAAGAGTGCAAAGGGGAGACAAAAGGGAAATACACAAATAAAACACACAACCAGTCAATGAAAACACAGCAAGGGAATGAAAGTTGCTGCTTTTGGCGACGTCGGTGACATTTGTTAATTCTAGATAGTACGAAGGTTTCTCTGTCATTGTCATTCTCTCATGTAGATTTATAAAACGAAAGTCAGTGAGACAATGTCAATGTTTTTCCTTGTGAATTTGATGAAAGCAAAATAAAAGATTAAGCCAAGGTAAGTTTTGGGGGCTGACTGATAAATTAAGGTACTTTGAAGGACTAGCTTGCTAGGGACGCAGGCCGGCGCTGGCTACTTTTGGGAGACAATTGCTTGAGCAGCCCCTACAATTTTGTAAGACCTTTCTTTCTCAGATTGTTTTGCTCATATCGTCTGTAAATTTACCTACATTTTAAGACTCCCTTCATTTAAAGACCGGATTTTCTTCTAATTGTGGTAGTCTCTGAGAGGGGGGGGGGGGGGTACCACTGTTCAGCAGAAACAAAACAAACGAAAAACTAGTTTCGGCAGATATCGTTAACACAATACGCTACCACGGTGGAGGTACTCAGACCAGACAATGAGGCCGTAGGCAAGAGAGATAGACAATTGCACCAGACGCGACCCCGTAGTGGTGCGGCCATACGAGATAGGCCTTGTACTTCTACACTGGACACTCCAGTCCAGACCTAGGGCCAGTTGGTCAGTCTCACGGATACAGTGAAACCCCCATTTAAAGACCCCCCCCCCCCCCCCTAAGACTAAGACTTTAAGACTTCCTCTCTTTTAAGACCTTGCTTTTTCAGACTTTCTCTTCATAGTCTCTGTAAATTGACCTCCATTTTAAGACTCCCTTCTTTTTAAGACCCGATTTTTTTTCAGATTTGTAGAGGTCTTAAAAGGGGGGTTCCACGGTAAACCAGACGCGGTCAAGCTAAACAGAAGTGCACTGATACCAAAGGGTCGAAGGTCGTTAGGGTCTTTTATTGGATAGGCTTGGCGCGTCTGCCGTGTGTTTAGGTTCGCTGTTTGTTTCCAGGGTATCGAGGTTAATTATGCAGGAATCTATAATAATATTGGGTTCAGGATCAGTTGCTGCAGATTTCTTCTTTTGTTCGCTGTCTTAGTTTTATGACGACGGGAATAATCAGTATTGCCCGGCCGATCGAAGGCCAAAGTTGTTGCTTTGCTACGGCGATTCTGTCTTTTATCTGAAAACCTCTACAGTAAATGCACGTACTATTTAATCTTGTCTTGCTTAAAGGCACAGTAAGCCTCCCGTAAATCATCACAGATACTGTCAGGCTTTTATACACAGTACAAACACCCTTCCATTTGAACGCTCACCAAACGGGAACATCCTAGGTGCCCTACGTAAAGAGTGAGCAATTTTTAAAGAATTAATTTTGCGTCGATTGCTCAGAGACAATCGGACCGTACTTGTGGTGCGTTTTGGCGCTGGACCTAACTTTTAAAATCTAAATAATAAATTGACAGCTTGTTACACAAACATTCTTAAATCACAAAAGAATTCTTTTTTCATCAAGACAAGATCAGTACAATTCGAAGTTTTGAAAGTTTGAAGAAAAAAAGCCCGGAAGCAGGGTCACGCAAGGTCGTGGTTCTCGTAGCAGACGACGGTTTATAGGCATCGCCAGTTAAGTTCCTCTGAACAGTCAAAAGCCATCGCTAGAGTTCTTGTGAACCACAGCCGTTTGTTTCGTGCATAGTGAGAGGTACATAATAACGTGCTATTGCAGATAAGCTCACATCGAGTCGCATTCAAATGACTAACTGACGACTACATTGTGAAAAAGGGAAACTGGATCACACGGGTTTACGATGGCTCTGGGGTAAGATAAACCACGCAAAAATAAATTCTTTGAAAATTGCTCGCTCTTTACGGAGGGCACCTAGGATGTTCCCGTTTGGTGAGCGTTCAAATGGAAGAGTGTTTGTACTGTGTGTAAAAGCCTGACAGTATCTGTGATGGTTTACGGGAGGCTTACTGTGCCTTTAAACAATGTACACTTTCATTCGTACAGTTTTGGTGCGGTGACCAACCACCCCCACCGGAACAAACAAATCATTTTACACTGAGTAGCAATTGACACATTTTTTTTTCTCGTGTTCATAATAAACTACACCAAAAGCCCAATTTTTTTTAAAGCTGGTTGGCCATCTTTTGCACAAACTTACATCCTTTGCAGCGCACACTGTTTTCAATTTCTGCCTCATCCTGTTTTCAAATAATGTCATTTATTTGAAGTCTAATGTGAGGTGCTTGGGATGGGTGTTTGTTTTTTTAACGAAACACTACTTTATTTGCCTTCTTGGAAAACATTGGACTTCCGGTCTCTTATGAAATTGAATTCGATCCCTCCTGAAAATAGCAAGCACCAGGGAGCTATGAAGCGCGCCTATTCCTAAATTCGTAGTCCCAGTATTCGCTCTCTTTTACGTATTTACCGAAACGATGTTGTCTTAATCGGACAGCGTCGGAACCTGCAGGATGCCACTTCTATGGCAAACCCCACAAATTCGTACAACCAGAGATAGATAGCTGACAAAATGGCAAAAATAGAAATAAACATACTCTCACGGTAAAACCATCACCTCGTTTCCAGCTGTTTGTGTTTTGGAATTTTTGGGCAATGTTGATACGAATAGTTTTTATCTGCTGCCGCTAATGTTATTCTAAAGACATTTCCTAGTCCGCCCCCTTTTTTTTTTTTTTTTTTTTTTTTTTTTTTGTAGAACGTATTCTCTGTAATCATTTTAAAGTGGCAACACCGCTCATGAAACAAGACTGAAATGTATGCACTGTTTTCATCATCGCATTGTTGTATGGCGCTTGAGAAGCATTGAATTGTGTGTGTGTGTGTGTGTGTGTGTGTGTGTGTGTGTGTGTGTGTGTGTGTGTGTGTGTGTGTGTGTGTGTGCATGCATGTGTGTGTGTTTGTGTGTATGTGTGTAATTGGCTCTTAAATAACAAAGCTAAATTAATATTTTTGTTAAAGAACATCTAACACTATGCTGAGTTACATTTGCCCATCGCTGTATTATCACAAATTTGAAGCAGTATGTAAGATAACAACTTAGCAACTCACTCAATCGGGGATATGTTGTAGCTCCAACAACTTTGTATGTGGAGGGGAAAAAATATATGAACGAAAAAAAACAGAAAAAACAAGTGTTGACCTTAACGGAGTCAAGAAGCCGCCCTTGTTAAATATGGGAGTGGGACACGGAGACAGACAGACAGACAGACAGAGGGAGGGAGATTTTTTTTAAATGAATAAATTATTTAAAAAATTTTTTTAAAGTAAATAAATACATTTTAGAAAGAATTAATTTAAAAAAAATTAAATGAATAAATCAATAAATAATTTTTTTTAAAATTGACCGAGCTCTTTACACGTGGTGACATGGTAGACAAACAAACACCTGAAACCCGGACAAACAGGCAGAGCAAACCAGTAAGCACCCTTTACAAGGGGGCTTAATAATCCAACGCATGTTCGCATGCTGTCAGTGATACTGATAGAACGAGACCCGAAGGGAAGTAACTCATTACCGCCTCTTTCCAAAGTAAATGACGTACACACTTTTGCGCCACAGTACCAATGATATTACTCATCTTCTTCTTCTTCTTGGCGTTCGCAGAGGTTACACGATCAGTCCAGCACTGGTGATAAATTTTGTCGTTTTCTCCAACTCCTGTCGACTGCCATATAGTTTGGTCTGCAAGGGAGTTGGTGACGGCCACACTTCTTTTCGTTCCTCATCTAGTAAGGGACATCGCTGTAAGATGTGTTCCGCTGTTTGGTCTTCTTGACCGCAGGTACAGGTTGGTGATGGCGCCAGCTTGAACTTTTGGTTCATGTGAGCATTGAGCCTGTTGTGGCCAGTAAGCAGCCTGATGAGGTTGACTTGCTGCTCTCAAGACAATGTGTGGTAGTCATCTCTGTTTGTCCTTGGCCTCATCAATGCCTTGATGATTGTCTTCTGCTCACTAAAGCTGACACTGTTTTCAGGTTGGTCTTCCACGGCTCCTTCTTTCGCCAGCTCATCTGCCCTTTCATTTCCTGGTATCCCACAGTGTGCTGGTATCCACTGGAGGACAACTCTTCTGGTTTGTCTGACCATCTGTAATGCTTTGGCCAGCTGTGGGAGTTTGTCGTTCTCTAGAGCCTGAAGGACTGAAAGGGCGTCCGAGAGGAAGACAACTTGGTAGCAAGGGTCTGCGGAGTCCTGAACCAAGGAGGCGGCCTGCATGAGAGCTTCCAATGGTATTACTCATGAACGGCCCATACTTTCTAAAGAAATGTTCAACATAAAAAGTATCCTTCTACACAACTCGCGCCATCCAAATAGAAATAAACAAAGTAAAATGCCTTCTTTAATTCAAAAGTGGGTCGTCCACAACCCACCACATATAGACTGTACGTGTAGTTCAAATGACGTCACTGTTTATTTGTTTATTTACGGAATAATTCTTCAAAAATCGGTCGTTATGAAGGATCTATGGTGTTTGAGATTTACATGAAGTCTCGATCAAAAATCCATGTCCCACCCCATATTACCAAAGGGCGGGCTTCTTGACCCCGTTAAGGTCAACACTTGTTTTTGTTTTTGTCCGGAGTTCTAATCCAACGGATGCTGTCAGTGATAGAACGAGACTCGAAGCGAAGTAACTCGGAGTTCTGGGTGCGGGAATTCCCGCAAACGTACGAGTCTCTCAGTGGGTTTCGTCCCCTGGCTCGGTTTGAAAAAGCGTTAAAAGCTAATATCTTCATTTTGACTACCGTTAGGAATGTAATATTTTGCATACACCCGTCTAACCCTATTCCTAACAATTTCACGAAATTTGAGCTTAATTGACCCAGAGATACAAGTCTTACCCGACAAACACCGACCGACCGACCGCCCGCCCGCCTCAAACAAACAAACAAACAGACAGAGCAAATCCAGTAAGCCCCATTATACTAATGGCGGCTTAAACATACTTCAATTACCCCTTTAGACCATGAATGAGACGACGATGCTACACAGTCTAAAACCTTTTAGCTCTGAGATATTGTGAAATCCGAATATTTCCTGTTTGCAATGCATTCTGGGGTTTTGTTTTCTCTGTTACCGGAGAAAGAATCCTTTTCAGTAGCAATTTACGATGAACCCGAGACGTATTTGCGATTTTTGCATTGCGGAAGCAGTGTCTCAAATAAAGAATTCCCAGCCTTGTTGAAGGTGACTTGAACGCATCGATTTGGAGTCGGTTACCTAAAAAGGACACTATAAGATGTTTGTTTGGTGGCTTGTCGGCAGACCAGCTTTTTACATTTAGTCAAGATTTGACTAAATGTTTAACGTTGACCGGGAATCGAGATGAGGGTCTGGTGTATGTGTGTGTGTGTGTGTGTGTGTGTGTGTGTGTGTGTGTGTGTGTGTAGAGCGATTCAGAGAGAACTTCTGAACCGATTTTTATGAAACTTCACATGAGAGTTCCTGGGTATGAAATGTTTTTCATTGTTTTTTTCTAACCAATGTTGTTGAAAGTTTGGTCAAGTAATCTTCAACGAAGGCCGGACTTTGAAATTGCATTTGATGAAGAATACGATGCAATCAATTTTGAATCTGAAAATATATACATACGTCATGTTTGCTCTAAAAATGTGATCACAATTAACGATCAAAGGTTAATTAGGTACTACGATTAAAACAATTCATTCCGTGAGTTCGACAGCTTGACTAAATGTAGCAATTTTGCCTTACTCTGTTTGTTGTTCTGAGGGGACCATATCGTCTTTTGTTTCATCTTTATCGACAAATGCCGAGCTCAAACCCTCCCACCACCTCGATATGTCACATATGAACAGTGTTTTTTGTTACCCAGCTGGTTATGAATGAAGACTCGTGAAAATTATTGCAAAACTTTTTAGATAAGTGAACTGGGGTTTGTACAATAGAAAGACTAGCTAGCAACACCTGTGTGTGAAATAAAACCCTCTGTGGTTTTTTTTCTTCTCAAGATTCCGCACGGACTCAGACGTTTTTCATGAAAACTGCATGCATTGTCAATTCTGTTAGCGGCTCGTTACAGTATTATGTTGGTTCGCTCCTTTAATTTTCAGTCTTACATACTTCTTTTTCTTCTTCTTATTTAACAGAATAGCTATATAGATTTTTTCATGAGGGGAAAAAAGGCCATTAGGTTTCCTCCCAAATGATCCCCCGTATCATTGTTGGTCTATTAGCTAATCGGCAAACGAGAAGGTCAGCCAAGAATAATACAGTATAATACTCCCTCGATAATGCTGTCTCTCTTTGTCTCTGTCTCTGTATATGTATTTCTCTCTCTGTCTGTGTCTGTGTGTCTGTCTGTCTCTTTCTCTCTCTCTAATACCATGTAATACTCTCAAACTGATGCTGTCTCTCTCTGTCTCTCTGTCGTCATCTCCCTCTTTGTATATCTTTTATCTCGCACACTGTATGTCTGTCTGTCTGTCTGTCTCTTTCCCTCTCTCTCTAATACCGTATCAAACTCCCTCACTCATGCTGTGTTTGTCTTTCTGTCTGTCCGTGTCTGTCTCTCTGTCTGTCTCTCTCTGTCTCTCTCTCTCTCTCTGTCCCTCTCTCTTTCTCTCTCTCTCCCCCGTCTCTCTTTCTGTTTCTGTTTGTCTGTCTTTCTCTGTCTCTCTTTCTTTCTCTCTCTCTTTCTCTCTCTCTCTGTCTCTGTCTATCTCTCTCAGTCTCTCTCTCTCGCTGTATTTCTATCTCTCTTTCTCTTTCTCTCTCTCTCTCTCTCTCTCTCTCTCTCTCTCTCTCTCTCTCTCTCTCTCTCTCTCTCTCTCTCTCTCCCTCTGTCTCTGTGTCATTCGTTCTCTATTAACCTTTAGCCGTAAGCAAATCATGTCTGAGTCTCTCCCTCTGTCAGTGGATGTGTGCATGGTCACTATTTTTTCTTTGTGTCTACCAATGTCTGTGAGCATCTTTCCGAGAGCATTTTGTGGGTTTGCATGAGCCACGGGATTGATTTGTGCTTCACATCCTTAGAAACCAATCTAATCAACCACAACATGACACTAATAGGTGCTTGAAGCTGAAATAGGCGTTGGCAAGAAATGTGTGTAAATATAAATTATTGGTTAGTCTTCTGTAAAATTGGGAGGTCTTTGAGCTGATCTAGCTCTTTTTAGTCGATCCTCCCTGAGGGACACACAAAAATAAAAACACTCGCACGCACGCACGCACGCACGCACACGCACGCCCGCCCGCACGCACGCACGCACACACACACACACACACACACACACACACACACACCATGCACACACACACCCACATACACACCCACACACTCACACACACACACACACACAGACACACACACACACACACACACACAAGCACACATGTAGTTGATTGTGCAGGATCGATGCTTTTCACGAGGACTCATACCCGCATTCCACACACCTCTGTGTGGAATGGGGGTAGGCCTATAAGAGGATTTTACGGATGTTGAACCGCCAAGACAGAAACGCGAGCCTGAGGGAGAGATAGGGAAGTGGGGATGAGCATGTACTTCTAAATCGTCATTTCTCTAACATCCAGGGGTGGTTTGCATGATAAAGTGCTTACCTGGGTGGAAACCGAAGACGGGTTCGCGTTGGTTGACATCAGAAACAGATCTCAATTTCAGCATCGATATAAATACTCTAATTATATCTCTGATTTCAGTCAATGCAACCCAGCGATTGGTTCTCTCCTAGTTGGGTATCATAATTATCTCGCCCATTTGGCCCTAGTACCAAGAATTAGCTTGTCTTATCGCCCGGTTTATGTCTGGCAAAATCACGGTGATATCTTCCTGTATAATTGTTCTAGACAAGGATAAGCAGACAACAGGGAATGGATTATTGGGATTTCGTGTCTCTTAGCCTGTGATGTAGACTGTCGATCTGGGTTTTTACGGTGTGATCGGTGTGATCTCTTCATTTTGTGTCTGTCTGCCTGTCTGTCTGTCTGCCTGTCTACCTGTTTTTGTCTTTGTCTGCCTGGCGGTACCTGTCTGCATGTAGGGGAAGGGCCCCTAATATGGACCACTTTTTACAACTTGACTAAATGTTTTAATATAGAGGGGGAATCGAGACGAGGGTCGTGGTGTATGTGTGTGTGTGTGTGTGTGTGTGTGTGTGTGTGTGTGTGTGTGTGTGTGTGTCTGTCTGTCTGTCTGTCTGTCTGTCTGTCTGTGCGTGTGTGTGTGTGTGTAGAGCGATTCAGACCAAACTAGTGAACCGATTTTTATGAAATTTTACATGAGAGTTTCTGGGAATGATATCCCCGGACGTTGTTTTTCTTTTTTTCGATAAATACCTTTCATGACGTCATATCCGGCTTTTTGTAAAAGTTGAGGCGGCACTGTCACACCCTCATTTTTTAATCAAATTGATTGACATTTTAGCCAAGCAATCTTCGACGAAAGCCGAACTTCGGTATAGCATTTCAGCTTGGTGGCTTAAAAATTAATTAATGACTTTGGTCATTAAAAATCTGAAAATCGTAAAAAAAAATTAAAAAAAATTATAAAACGATCCAAATTTACATTCATCTTATTTTTCATCATTTCCTGATTCCAAAAACATATAAATATGTTATATTTGGATTAAAAACAAGCTCTGAAAATTAAAAATATAAAACTTATGATCAAAATTAAATTTTCCAAATCAATTTAAAAACACTTTCATCTTATTCCTTGTCGGTTCCCGATTCCAAAAACATATAGATATGATATGTTTGGATTAAAAACACGCTCAGAAAATTAAAACGAAGAGAGGTACAGAAAAGCGTGCTATCCTTCTCAGCGCAACTACTACCCCGCTCTTCTTGTCAATTTCACTGCCTTTGCCACGCGCGGTGGACTGACGATGCTACGAGTATACGGTCTTGCTGAAAAATTGCATAGCGTTCAGTTTCATTCTGTGAGTTTGACAGCTTGACTAAATGTTGTATTTTCGCCTTACGCGACTTGTTCTTTATTGCTGATAGCTAGCTGGTTTTCTTGCGAAGAAGTTTCATTTTGTGGTTGGTAGTCCTTCTCTCTTAGTTGAACCGTTAGGCCTAATTAGAGTGAAATAGGTTTGATAGACATTCAGCAAAAATTAAATACAGAAAAAAATCACAAATGGTCCATATTAGGAGCCTGGGCGCCCAATATGGACCAGTGAAGCGGCCTTTACGAATTACTGTAAAAAGCCCCCTATACTTCAAAATAACATGATACAACTTAGTGTGCAAGTCAGACTAATTCAAATATGCTTTAGATTTAGCTGTTTCGGGTTGATGAGAGCATTATTTGAAGCACACCAGGAAACTGAAGAAGCTTATCAAAAACAGAGTGAAAATAAGTGAAATTATCAACTTCCACAAAAAAAAGACTATTTGTTATATTTTTTTGAAATCTCGAGGGCTAGTTATAGGTTATTTCCAGCAAGCTTCTTAATGAATTTATTAAAATTGCCTTTAGCTTTTATTTTCTTCGATTTGTTGAAGGTGGTCCATATTAGGGGACTCACACATACTTTGAGGTTTTGCTATTAATAATTTTTTTGTTTGCAGTAGAAACTCGGGGTACACACTGCTCATATGAAACAAATACTGTCTTAGCTGTCATATATAGCCATTTTTGTGTGATAAAAGCTTTGGCTGTGGACAGAAACGAGTCTGTTTTAGGCGGCAAATTTAGAGTGAACGCTGCCAAAAGTGAAAAAAAGCAAAAAAGCCTAACGGTTTTGAGGTTTGTGTTTCTGCAACTGTTTTGACATGTGAAACTTATCCAGAGAGGGTGAATAAAGCGAATGAAATTGTTTTGAGCGCTCTAGCGCCGTTAGCTTGTCAGAACAGGAGGTGGTCCAGATTAGGAGCCGGTCCATATTAGGAGCCTTTCCCCTAGGTTATGTCTGTCTGCCTCTGTTTTCCTCTCTCAGTCTTTGTATGTCTGTCTCTGTCTCTGTCCACCTCTCTCTCTCTCTCTCTTCACGCATGTGCATGTGTGAGTGTTTGTATTTCTTGAGGTTGGTAAAATGATGTGTGATTTGTGATTTATCGTGGGATGTTTCTTTCGTGCTGGGTTCAATTCTTCTGGGCTGAGGTTATCTGTCTGTAGGTACTTTTCGTATTTCGGACGGTAAAATAGACCTTTTTCACTTAAATTTTGGCGCATGCGCTGTGAAGTTTATTGTCAGATCTACCGGAACTAGGGGGCAAAAGGAAAAATCGACAACGAGGCTTGGTGCAAAGTAAAGTGCGGAGACGACGAGACAAACTGTTGTGTTTACAACTGCAAGTGCAACAGTGGAATGAAGAAAGAGAAATACGGTGGACAGAATTTGTCATTGTATGGCTTTCCGATGGGTGCAAGCTGAGTGCGAAGGCGCAACAGCGAAGGACGCGATGGGTGCAAGCAATCCGACGACAGGGGTTTGTCGTACCATTGAAAAGTCTGCTCGCGTCACTTCGTGTCTGGCAATGGCACGGCTTTCAACGATGCCAACTCCTTTGACTTCGTACCCACCCTTAATCTTGGATTTGAGAGAACATCAAGAACAAGTGACTCTAGCAGAAGGACAAGGTACTGGTCGGAGACGTGACTTTGTCCGCTGAAGACCGACGACAAGCAAGCGGTTTTGCTTCCACCCCCAGTGTCAACGCTGAAAATATCATCGGATCTGGAAGAGACTCAGAGCCAAGTAAGCTTTGTTTGTTTTTATTAATTTATGATCTGCTGACTTCAAATTGTCTTCCTACATCAGTGTATAAGACATTTAACATGAATCGGCAGCCCAAAATGGATGCATAGGAAGGGTCACGAAACAAATGCAAGATTTTAGAAAACAAACAAACAAGATCTAGACATATGTCGACAAGCCGCGTGCATGCAATCAACCAGAGATCTGTTGCTACAGTATCTCTGAATCAACCGACTCTTGAATCGAGAAGATTAAGGAGGTTACTTGATACAGATAGTGATGCAGTTTTCAAGACATCGATAAAGCTCATGCTGAATCATTTTTTTTATTCCCAGAAATGTACCATTGAATTGATGCAACAACAAAAATAGCACTAGATTTCTACAATTTTGATTTTGCATAGAACACTCCAAAATAATTTCCGGGGAGCATCTCCCGCACCCCTAAGTTTTTTTTCAATTTCAGGAGTTATTTCCCTCATGTATTTTCATGCTTAAATGCTGTGAGTGTGATGCATGTGTAATCTGATAACAAGATCATTGATGCTAATTCTATTGCTAATGTATACATTTGATTTTGTATTTACAGAAGCAGCCATTCCTTTGCCCTCCGCATCTAGTGAGAGCTTAGGACCAGGGCCAGATCATGCCTTTGCAAAGAGGGACACGACTACATGTGAGGGTATTGTTATTGGAACACAGACTACCTCAAGTTGGCAGAGCTGCAGATGACAATTACATAACAGGCCTCTGTGATTAATCGTCTGACTGAAGATGTTTCTGGCTTGAAGAAAGACAACATGAAGGTGAAGGAGAACATACGCTCTTTTTCTGTTGATTCTCTACTGAAAAATGACACTGCAGTATGGTTTTACACATATGATGATCTTTCTGTATGCATGTACCTACTTCGTAAAAAAGGCATGTCTACATTACTGGGTTGATGAGCTGCCAAAGGCCACATCACTCCAAAGAGCAAGAAGCTTATTTTGTCATGTAATGGTTTATATAATTTACTCTGGTACTGTATAGAATAAAGGGCCCATTAGGCCACAAAAAAAAAATTGTCTGTTTCTGGTAACATGGCTAAAAAAAATAGGGTCGGTAGGTCGGGATTTTTTTTTTTTTTTTTTTGTTTTTTTTTTACCCCAAAATGTAAACCAATAAAACTAACTTTAAAAATCGCGCAAAGAGACTGGATTCACTATGCATAGAGACAAGACACTCAACACATTTACAAATCGTCAGCGGACTTTCGTTTTCACACGTTTTTGTTGTTCATTTTCTCACCCTGTCCTTTACCACCCCCCCAAAAAAAAAATTTTTTGAGTTTGGAAAAAAAAAGTTTAGGGTCGGCGCCGAAATTTAGGGTCGGTCGGGTGACCAGAAACAGACAATTTTTTTTTGTTGGCCTTATCAATCAAATCTCTGGTCTGGTCTGAATTTGTTTCATAAATGATTGTATGTGAGCTTACGAACATAACGATTCCCACTTTAAATAAATGCGATCAAGATAATTAGGTAGACAACATGTCAAGAGACGTTTATTCCTTATTTCTTGTTATAATTGAAGGATATTATTATGCAATATACTGCTTTGTTTTTTAAAATGGCTTCAAATTGTCTCCCTTGTACCGACACTTTAGTACACAATTTGTGCATTCACTTGAGTTATTTCTTAAAGAAAATTACCCCCCAAAATTATTCAAAACAGTCTTTGACATATCTACAGTTTAATTAAAAGAAAAACTGTATTTTATTTTAAGTGATAAATAAATATAGACAAATCTTGGGACTGTGCACAAACTGATCGGCTTGAACTCAAAAGTCGCAGCCAAGAATCTTCTGCAACTTTTGAGTTCAAGTCTGTCAGCTTGTGCACGGTCCCACAATCAGTTCAAAAAGAATTTTCCTTGATATAGCCTTGAAAAAAAAAGTAAGTAACAAATTTTGTACAAACAAATTTGTTCAAGGGAGACAATTAGAATCATGTTTTTTAAAATCGGTGAATTGCATTATAATTTCCTCAAAAAAATAACAAATAACTGTGAAATAAATTGAAAAAAAAGTGCTAACATTATTACCTTGATCAGATCGATGTGTATGACAAGGAATTTCTATGTTTGCTGATTTGGTTGTCCGGTAATGACTTTCATGCACAGGGCTTCTAAATTCACTCGCTCAAACGCTCATGTCTGCACCAACATTCACACACGTCCATATTCATAAGGGATGGTGACAACACGCTCTTGAACAACAAACATGGCACAAAACGAATGAACATTTCAAACATTTCGCTATTGAATGAAATCATCAGTACATGGATATCAAATCATAAAACATCTCACGTATACCTCCTTGCCATTCCGAAGTTGAAGAAGAACACAGTCCGGCATTACACACACTACACTTTCATCACTGAGAATCGCTGTTCACAACACATGTCCTCGGGTCTGATACGTTCTCCGAATAATGCACACAAGTCCTGGATGATGGTATAGTCCGTACGAAGCCAAAACACTTCTTACTATCCTCTGACACAAGTTCTTATCAGCTTCCACAATCTTCTGTCTTAACTGCAGGCATTTAAAAAATTAAACCTGAACTCACACACAGAGGTGACAGCACTACGTACCCTCCCTCGCTGTAAACAAAGTACTGATTTTACCTGTCCATATTGAAACTACATACATTTTTCACTTGACAGAACAGTTAACTGTTGCTACCAACTTAATTAACTGGTATTGGAAAAAAATATCACACCTTGAAAACCCTAGTTCAGTATATCATAACTATATGCAGCCTTCAAACGGTTGGTACCGGTTGTTGAAGATCTCTTAGTCGCGCTTCCTGGCATCCGGACTTCTTGGGTCAAAATTGAGGCCTTGAAGAGTCGTCCGGGAAAACTTGTCTTGTCTTGAAGCATACCTGAAAATGAAATTTTTTTTTTTTACTTGACACTAAAGCAAATCTTATGCTGGGTACAAATGCTAAAACAAGTTGCGCCAGTCTGTCAAACATGTATAACGATACTGAACGCAGTACATTTCACAAGGACAATGCTTAGCTGAAAACCAGCATCCACGTCGAATAAGGTAAATGGCAACCCAGCATAGCGCAGTAGCAAAACTGTCCCACAGGAAATCACGCTTCCCTGTGTTTAAAAAAAATCTGTTTAACTTTCTAAGCTTGTAGCCCTGAAAGTAAAAAAAATTTGCACTAGCCTCTGGCTAGTGATTCTGAAAACGTACCAGCCAGAGAGCAAATTTTACGAACCAAACCAACAATTTGATTTAGCATCTTCACTCGCATTTGGCGAGTAGATGAACACTTCTACTCACCAGTTGCATGCTTCTACTCACTATGGCGAGTAAAATACTTGCCACTTTCAGGGCTGGTTTGTTTTTAACCTAAACATAATGTTGTAGTTTTCCAGAAATTGCTCTACACACAAACATACACCACCGCCCTGGTCTCTTGACTAAATGTAAAATGCATAGTTTTTTGATGATGCACTTTATAAATATCACTGTTTCTCTTTCCCCAGTCTTGTAGCTGTTGTAGTTAACAAGCTCTATATTTTAACTTTGAGACTTATGTTCTGAAAAAAATAGATCACACTCTGATGTAAACCTCTAGGTAACGCAACCCTAATTTCCTTAATATTAATTATTATACACACTTACTTAACAATTTGTATGTCATCGAGAGCAGCTGGTGCAGTTTTCTTGGCAGCATGCCCCTTCCACATGCATTTGTAGTGTGTACAAGTTTTGTCTGCTGGCACAGTGTCGATTCCTTCAGCCATGTAGTGTGAAGCAGCAAAAAGTGTGGCAGCCACATGGTTGCAAGACTGTCCTTTCTGGGTAAAAACAACAACACACAATCAAATTCCGTTTGTGTCATCTTGATTTTCCTTAGCCTGCTAATAACAATTAACTTTATCTTTCCTAGGAATTCCTACAGAGAGCTTGTAAGCGCATGCTGTTGATATCTATAGATAAAATATATACCGGCTCAGAATGGAATTTGATCTTACTGCAGTGATAACCTTCATTGACAAGAGGATTCACAAACACATGTGTACGTACACATTTAAATAAAACTCCGCACTCAGGTACCTGGTATTCTATTGAACATGCCTAGCCAACATGGCATGGTCTCCTGGAGATACTGATTGAAATTACATTAACATGCTGCTCATAACTTTGTCAAAAAAGACAGCTTTTGCATGCAGACATTTTCAGTAGAGAATTATGAATCTCTGTGTGTGTTTGTCACGTTGTGTGCCATGCATTATATGACTGAGTATGAAAACTGATTGTGTAAGATACCAAGTAACGCAGCCATCAAGTTAATCCCACAAAACATACAAGGCCAACAACACTTACCCAGCAATACACTCGCAGTAGGCTCCAAGTGCCTGTCCGGTCAGCGTCCCCCCACAACAGCATACACTTCGTTGCGAGTCTGCTTCATTGACGTCAGCACACTCGCTCTGAGTCTGATCACCACAGTTGCTTACTAGCTGTTGTGCCATGCAGAAAGACATTTTATGCACACAGTATGTCTATCGTTTACACCAAGGTTTTGCATTCTTTGCACTGGATGCGTCGTATAACTTGTCGAACGTCGACGCAGTAGTATCAGTAAGAAAGTTGATCCAGAGATCTGTAGATCTGTGGTCGATCACCTCTGCTTCGCTTATGTAGGGGAAGTTCGCCAAGTCTTTCGTCCATATACCACCAATAGCCGTTTCAAACCATACCTTCGTGCATGTCCTTGACTTTTAGTTCATGATTTTGAACAAGATAATCCGTTTTCTTGCAGAATTTCTCAAAGTAATCCTCTGGCAATAGTACTTCGAGCACCGACAGTGAAAGAGGTATTTCAGGCTGCCCCTTATTTCCGGTTATCAGAGAGAGGCTGCCGTGCCCTAAAATCTGATTGGTCGAAACGCTGGGGGCAAAGGTTATACGAAAAAGGTCTATTAACCGTGATTATTACAAATCCCAGCTTTCCGAAAGTTATGCTGGTTTTGGCCAGCCCTTACTTTCTGGCTCTCGCACAATTTCTCGTCTCCAGAACCTATCACGTCAGCCGCGTATGACGTCCACTGTCTTCCTTGCGTCACTGATGACGCAGATACCACTCGGAGAAGAGAATGACGAGTAGTGGTATGACGTCTACTTTCTTTCATTCGCTCGGCTTCCTGATAGTGGGGCTCGTATGTTGCAGACGCACTCATAAATCATTCACATCTTGCAACAAACATGATACTTTGTGATATTGTTCCTTATAATTATTTAAGGGATTTCAGATACAGAGCCACTTCAGAAATCGTGTTTTTTGTTTTTGATAGAAAATAAAAGGCTGCATTTACAGCAGACGAAATTCGTACCAAAAGCGCTCAGCAGTAAATATTCTTAACTCAGCAAATGTAAAATTCAATGGTTTACCATGCACCAGAAGTTTTCTGCTGATAACACATGCATGACATAAATTCTCTTATGGGTATTTTTGTGTTCTGGTATTTAATTTGATCGTTTTTAGAATTTTATATATCCGCAGCATGAAAATTCAAGATGGCGGCCTCCGCAACATTGCGTGTTTTGATTTGAGCGAAAACAACGTTTCTGAAGGTAAGTTTTCAAGAATACGCATCCATTCACCAATGGCACATCATTTTACTGTTTAATTCTCCCCTGGGGTCTGTTATTCATCGGGTGAAGCGCTGAAATGCAGAGACTTTGTTTAATCTTGCAATAGCTCATCAGCTGGATTGTGATGCTGATAGATCTAGATCTATCTGTTGATTACAAGTAAGGAAATCATGATCGCCACGCTGGTGATTTTAAACAGATTAAACGAACTTTGAATAAAAGGCGAGGAGAAAGAGATTGTTCATGGTATGATAAATGATTAGTCCTGCCTACGTTAAGGACTGGCATAAGGTGGGGAGGAGTAGAGTCAAAAACTGAGTGAGGGTAGGCCAGATAGTAGGATGACCAGCTGGAGATAAAAACACTCCACTCCCCCTGTCTTTACAGTGTTGTGATCAAACTTTCAAAGACGGTAGGTAACAGACAAAAGCATACAGTGTATGCTAATCAAATGAGATAAGTGGTTTTGAAAAATGAAGAGGTACCGCTCTTTGAGTTTTACAATTTTGGTTTGTTGCTTGTTTCTCATCCTTTTGCTTATTTTAAGTTGACCGTGCATTGGTGTGAATTTTATTTTTACAGGATATATACAAGAGTTACACCACATGCCGGTTCCTGGGAACAAGCGTTCTGCATTTATTCCGGTGCCACAGAAGGGAGCTGATTTCACAAGTACTACTGTATGAAGGTTTGTTACCTAATACATCTTAACAGTAAGATTTTTTTATTTGTATTAATTGGAACATGTTTGCACATCATTTGTAAGCGACCTCTGTGAATTTGATGGGTTTAACGTACGAACCCTCATTATGGTCAACATTCTGTTAGCGACTGTTTGAAGCGAATAAATGTAGCGGTCAGAAAGATTCCAGAATCAGTTGGGTCACTGGAAACTGTGTTTGTTTTTTAACCTGAAACAGTAAGAATTATACGAATTCATGAAATACAATTTTCTTTCATTTTGGTCTGCTGTGTGAAGACTTGCTAACCCGGCTTTGACCGACTCTCTGAGATAGTAAACATTATTCAAATACATTCAAATAAAAATGTCACTTTTCATCTTTTGTGTGAAGGGTACCCCAGGCTGATTTCCTGCACCATGGATGTAGAGGAGGCCAGACAGCCTGCTTCTCATTCCAGCTGTGTTGCGTTTTTTTCTGCTCGTGAAGTGTATCGCCACATTCCCAAAGCCATTGCCATTGGTCAAGAGAAGTCACCCTGTCTGCCCATTTTGCATAGCCTTACAGGCTGTGACACTATGTCGTTCTTCAATGGTATTGGGGAATCAGAAGGCTTGGGAAGTATGGCAAGCATTTGAAGACGTCACTCAAACTTTCTTCAGGTTGTCTGCTCCTCTTTGTAAGCTGAGTACCACTGACAGGGCAGCACAAGAGCTTTTTGGTGTACATTTGTAGGACAAAACCAGCAACGTACTGGGTGTAAACAGTGCTAGACGGTACCTCTTCAGTAAAAAGAGCTGCCAAATTGACCATAATCCCCTTACAAGTGAGGTGCTGCTGCAGGACATGAGATTGAGAAGAGCCATCTACCTATTAGACTTCCAAACTCTGTGGGCTGGCAGTTCAAGGCTGGAAAGTGGGAGTCATTCTGGACGAGCTTTCAAGAGGTATCCAGCGTGTGCCGAGAACTCATGAGGTGTGCCTGCAAGAAGAGCTGTACAACAAAACGCTGCAAATGCTGCTAAGAAGGACTGCAGAGCACAGCTCTATGCAAATGTGCTTGCATGCCTGTGAAAACTGTCAGCATCTAAACTGTGCAAAAATATTATTGCACCCATTTTCATACCCCAACTCAAACTTTTATTCCTGTGTCATTTTATTCAAACTGTCTATGCCATTAAAGGCTCGCATCTTCGCTATCTGGCACATTTTTTTTTTAACATCATCATTTACGCCGTCAAAATAAGGATACCCTTGACGTGACAAAGACATGTGGCAAAAACTTCGGGTACCTTTTAAAAAGCCGACGACAATTCCTGAGGCACAACTGGGTCACTGTTGTATACGAAGAGAAAGTCAACTTGATTATCCATCCAGAACAGGTTGTTTTATTTCGCCATCTTGCATATTTCTAGTGTTGTGCCATTGTACCTACTGATGTATGTGTCGATCTCACGGATGAGATGTTTATGTGTCAAATTTGAGGGATACCCAAGTCAACTAAAATCCATGTATTTTAGCAATGACCAAGTGGGTTGCGTTGAAACTTTCAGGAATGTGTGTCTACGCACGAGGCGTAGTTCAACCGTTTGAGTACACTTTCAAATCTTCACGAAATAATATTTTAAAAACTGCCACAGGTTTGTTGATTTACATCCCACATATTTTTGACTTCGCATGTATATATGACAGATGGTTGTTTCAAGTACTGCCAAAGTTTCTTTTGAGTATAGACACTTGCCGGAATGTGCTAGTTGTGTAAACACATGAGAACAAACAACGTTTTCGAAATACAGCGATTATGAATTTTAGTCGACTTTTGAGTTGATACATTACATTTTTATCAGTTTTTTTTGGGGGGTACCCTTATTTGGGCGGCGGTCAAATTTTATCTTAAAAGTGTTCCAGTTAGCCAAGTTGAGTGCCCTCAATAGCATACATTGAATATAACAGCACAGGAATGAATGTTTTCGTTTTGGTATGAAAATTGGTGCAATATATTTATTTTTGCACAGTTTAGGTAATCCACAAATTCTTCAACCCTGCCACCCACACCGTCCAATCATTCTCTGCACCAACAATACATGTATTGTTTTGTTTAAAAATGTGTTTGTGTTAGTTTCTATTGCAAGAGAATGTCTTGTAGCATCAAAAATGCCTAAATACCCTTTTATTGGCGGCCATTTTGAAAATTGTAAAAAAACTACTGATTTCTTAATTTTTTCACGGTGGCTCTGTATCAGGTTTTGTTAAGCAAAAGCAAATGTCCATTTACGCCAAATTTGCTGTTAATCACATGAAGTGAAATATGCCTAACATACCCAACCGTTTACACTGGCGGCCATTTTGAAAAATTGTTTAAAAACTACCCATTTTTTTATTTTTCGCGATGGCTCTGTATCAGATTTTGTTAAGCACATAAAACTCTTCATATTTGCTTAATTTGGTGTTTGTTGCATGATTTGAATGATTTTGCAACATAGGAGCCCCACTATGACGAGTGGGCGTAAACTGATAGAACTATCAAGATAATAAGTTTTGTGTGAATATTTGTTTGTCTGTTCACTTAAAAGATCGTTGGGTCGAAATATCTGTGAATGTATTGTTTTGTCAATAACAAACGTTCCAACAACCTACCTTTCTTGTTTTTTGATTCTGAATTTTGGAACGTTGGCAGTCTTTGTTTTTGGGTCTACTTTCTTTTTTTCGTCATCAATGACACATATGCCACGGGGAGAATACAATGACGAGTAGTGGTATGACGTCCACTGTCTTTCTATTGTCATCAATGACGCAGATGCTACTCTTTTAGGAGAAGAAGATCGAGAACGACAGGTGAGCGACAGCACACACTCCTGCAGCAAGATGATGTCAGACTGGTGCCAGTGTGCAGTGACCGTGGGCTTCACTGTCAAAAAGATGTGGCTCTTGCTGCCTCACTTCCTCCTCACGCTGTCCGTCTGCTTCATCCTCTACCTAGACTTTCTCTTCTACCGCCGCAGCAAACTAAACCAAAAAGAACGGGTCCTAGAGAAAAAGATGATGAACAGACGCCTCGTGAAGAGCGGACAGTTCAAACGATCAATCACTGGCATCGATCCAGAGGTGCTTGGCTCTATGACTATGTCCATCGGAGAAGACGCAGAGAAGCAGAAGCAGACAGTAGTGGGTGCGAACGAGCAGAAGAAGACAGAATCGGGTACAGAGATGCAGCAGACACCGACACATCCGCTGCCAGACGCGGCTCATGTCATCGCCGGTGAGGACGCCGTCTAGATCTGCAAAGGTCGTTGTGTCATGTTCTGGTGTAGCCTAACTTACAATGTACGGTTGGTCGGCAGAAGAAGTTCAATTTGGATGTGGATGGTGGTTATCTGTGAGAGCTTCATGAAGGAAAGAATGACAGTGACCAGATCAGATGTGGCACGTTATATCCCATGTGGCTGCTTCATATTTAGTGTGAGCAAGGGGTAATTAAAAGAAGTGTATAATGAAAAGAAAGAATTTCATAATCCATAGCAAACAAAACAAGTCAATCGCTTAAAAGCGTGCAGGCTCTCAGTCTCATGAACATTAAAAGAATATTTGCGGACTTTTACTTGATACTGCTGCATCAGTCCTTGATGAGCATTCTCCTTGGAGTGGACGAACAGTGGCAGACATATTTGAGAAAAAACTTCATCACAAAAAGGTTTAACTTATGACAAATAACTCTCAGTTACTCTTGTTGCGCATGTCGTAGAGCGCTTGTATCCCCCCCCCCCCCCCCCCCAGATGTTAAATACGAACTGTTATTGAGGTTCAGCGGGAGAAAGGGTGACAGTGATGTACTTTAAATGCATGTCGCAGTTGAAATATGCCCAGACCTAAACATTCGGTAGCTTTTCTGATCTCAGGGTCACCAGATAAGTTACACTGAATGCTTTTTTTAATATTTTTTTTTCACTTATTTATTTTGTTATTATATTGCACTGAATGCTTGATAAAAGGATTATAAATATAAATGTTTAACATCATGGCACAATATACACAAGCTTCACACATAAATTCAACTTTGGTTTGACTTCTTTTCTGTCTGTCTAACATTTATTTTTGCTAAACAACGTGCGCATAAAAAATAATAAAATAAAGTGCAAATATGCAAATCGTCATCATCATCATCATCATCATCATCATCATCATCATCATCATCATCATCATAGCAGTCGTCGTAGTCGTCGCTATTGTCATGTAGTCATCACCATCATCATCATCGTCATCAACAAAACAACAACAGCAACGACAACAAAAGAACAGTATAAACAGAAGAGTAAAGCGTACTGCATAAAATACATTAACAGCTATTGTGTTTTCAGCGTAGCAATAGGGTCCGATATTTAGACGAGACAAGTATAACGCTGAAAATACAATAGCGATTATATAGCTGTTCTGACCTTTATTTGTTGTTCCAAACTTACAAAATGACAGTTTTTGCGTCGATGCGTTGATCTCAGATTTTGATAGCAGACGCCGTTTCTTATGCGCATTAATTTTGCGCAGGCGCCACACTGACTTTGGAAAAAAACTCGATTTGACAACACAGCTTTTTATTAGTTCATTCGTATACAACAAAAAGAAGTTTGAGTTTTTGAGTCACTTGAGAAAAAGTGACTCTATGTAATCGGTCAGTGTTAGTCTGTCCGGCCGGCCGTCCGTAGACACCACCTTAACGTTGGACTTTTCTCGGAAACTATCAAAGCGATCGGGCTCATATTTTGTTTAGTCGTGACCTCCAATGACCTCTACACTTTAACGATGGTTTCGTTGACCTTTGACCTTTTTCAAGGTCACAGGTCAGCGTCAAAGGAAAAATTAGACATTTTATATCTTTGACAAAGTTCATCGGATGTGATTGAAACTTTGTAGGATTATTCTTTACATCAAAGTATTTACATCTGTAGCCTTTTACGAACGTTATCAGAAAAACAAGGGAGATAACTAGCCTTTTCTGTTCGGCAACACACAACTTAACGTTGGGCTTTTCTCGGAAACTATAAAAGTGACCGGGCTCAAATTTTATGTGAACGTGACTCATTGTGTTGTGAATAGCAATTTCTTCCTGTCCATCTGATGCCTCATATAATATTCAGAACTGCGAAAGTGACTCGATCGAGCGTTTGCTCTTCTTGTTTAAATTTTGAACAAGACTACTTATGAAGAAGACCAAAACACAACATCAACGGAAAACTAGAAACAACTGAAGAACTAGGATGCAACAAGGGGAGGAAAAGAGAACAGCTAATCCGTACAAAGCGAGCAGACGGCAGCGACGTTTTCAGTTTGGGTGAATGGCATTTATACTTGTCTCGTCATGAAGCGAATTTTTCAACCTCAGTTATAAACGACTATATCAATGTTAGTGCCATGGGTTGTACATCAAAACTTCAGAAGGGAAGTGGGGTATTTAGTGTGGAGTTACGAGATAAGAAAAGCCGAATGCAAAAGTTTGTGTCTCTGGTGTCAGTCGGCAACTGTGAACTAAGCTCACAGGCACACAAAAACGGCTGTTCCGTTTTACTCCCCGGTTTGTACTACTGTTACAGTCCTGTTTACCCTTACGATTTTGGCGTAATTTATTACGATTTTCTGCAAAAAATACGCCATTCCGCTATCCGTGTCAAGACTACAATTTTCATAAATAAAATAAAAATTAATTTTTTTTTTTTAATTTTTTTGTTATTAATTCACATGTTTGGCATTGTTTTTTTCAATGGCAAAATGGGGTGAAAAAGCACAGGACTGACCAAAGATCATGTCTGTCTAATGATTCTAGTGGTGAAGTCTCGCCCTCACTCATTCGGCAAGCGCAAGTACAGTAGAGAAGCGCTTGACACACTGAAAAAGGCCTACTACGAGCAAAAGAAAAAGAATCGGTGATGCATGTGCTTTTGATGTGATCTTCTTTGAAATTATGATGACTACAAAAATTGACTGATGTGTTTTGTTTGTGAATGATGGATATATGTGCATGATTGCGTTTCGCTGACACAGTTGTCATGTGCGTTGTAATTGGCGACGAATGCTGGATGATTACTATTTTTGTGCCAGGATTACTATTTTTGGGGCTGAGCATTACTCCAAAACACTTATGGGGGTAAACAGGTTTGAGTCTACATCTTTCGACTTTGGGCATTTTGTGGTGTTTAGGGACAGAAAATAATAGGTTTAGTCCTGTTTCATCGGGAAGTTAGCAGAAAAGGGTATGCTATCGACATTTGTAAAGCTGAAAAAACATTCCCGAGAAGAATTTCAAGTTGTCAGTGTATGCTGTTGTCGTCGGATTAGTGAAACATCGTGTGGTACAGATGGGTAAACCGGAACCATGCGTCTTTGTTATTGACAATATGCTTTTGGATATTGGCAAAAATGGCCGACTTCCGTAGCATTATGCTTTGATGATCGGAAGAGACCATCCAATCACAGCCCCCGAATTCCCCCACGTGTCCATCAGAATAGCTATATTATGTTATGAGAATACTTTAACTTTAAACTCAAGGATGCAGGACAATAAATGATTCTGTTGTTTCACCGAAAGTGTGTGGTCTTGAATAGCATCAAAATGCTGAAGAGACAATAAACAATAAAAACTCACCAACCAACCTAAAGTATGGCAGCATTGGAATTAGAAGCAAATGTGATGAAAAACGAATAAAAAAAACCATAGGGAGCCGAAAACAATTAAGAAAAGAAGAAAAAAACAGACCGGAAGGTTTAAATCTATTACCGATGCAGGTTCTCGTTGTGTTCTCAAAGGTGAGGCAGTGGACGAATTTCGATCAATCTGCTCGCTTTAGCGACCAGCGAAAACTCAACAAGCGTGTTCTGTGCATGTGTGTTGACTCTGGCTGTTGAATGTTGTGGCCCGAGCAAAGTTGCGTTGTTGCATGTGATTGCTGTTTGCTCACCCCACAGACGGAGTGCAGACACCTTGCTTTCTCCCTTTCTCTGTCTCTGTCTCTCTCGGTGCACCCTCTGTCTCTCTCTCTCTCTCTTTCTCTCTCTCTCTCTCTCTCTCTCTCTTTGTCTCTGTCTCTCTCCGTGCACCCTCTCTGTCTCTCTGTCTCTCTCTCTCTCTCTCTCTCTCTCTTTCTCTGCACTCTCCTGGT
This sequence comes from Littorina saxatilis, assembly GCF_037325665.1. Taxonomy (NCBI): domain Eukaryota; kingdom Metazoa; phylum Mollusca; class Gastropoda; order Littorinimorpha; family Littorinidae; genus Littorina; species Littorina saxatilis. Next base: position 43,484,317 of record NC_090248.1, read on the forward strand.
GCTCTCTCTCTCTCTCTCTCTCTCTCCCTCTCTCTCTCTCTCCCCCCCCCCCCCCTCTCTCTCTCTCTCTCTCTCTCTCTCTTACACGACAAGCGATGCAGAGGAAAGAAATGTTGGTGACAGGTTCAGCTTTAAAAATATGTGTCTGCATTTATTTGCTTGTCATAGCAGTGAATAGCCTACAACTAAGAAGCGAATTGAATGTTATTCTCTAGGGACAGATCAACGACGCCTCTTCCTTAAAAGCCTCCCACCCTTTGTGCAAAAATGCGGAGGAATGTTTTTAGATAAAATCCTGGACTTTAAAAAAAACACCAAGCGTATGCCGCAGCGTGTCCACACCTACATCAACAGGAATTTGTATCATGAAAAAAGAATTGTACATTCACATTCAGATCGAAACAGTTTGGAAACATATTTTGGCACCACATCCACGGGTCACCATATTCACGTGAACTGCCTTCCTGTGAAGGAAATCAAACGGCTAACAACTGAGTCAGGCCCAGTTAGCATTTGTATCCTCCACGTTTCACGAAAGCCAACAAGATACACGTGGAAACGTGAAAATGGGTGTTGCACGGAGTGGACAGAGCTCATAAACCAGCGAACAGTTAACTTCGTGAATCGTAGCTAGTTTAGTAGCGCATATGCATTCATTCACACTTCCCTTGGATACTTATCAAACTCCTTTGTTCAATTTCAAAGACACACTCCTTCCCGAGTGAACAGTTCGCCTCATTCCCCCCCCGCGGGTTTGGGGGAAGAATTTACCCGATGCTCCCCAGCATGTCGTAAGAGGCGACTTACGGATTCTGTTTCTCTTTTTACCCTTGTTGAGTGTTTCTTGAATAGAATATAGTCAATTTTTGTAAAGATTTTAGTCAAGCAGTATGTAAGAAATGTTAAGTCCTTTGTACTGGAAACTTGCATTCTCCCAGTAATTATAAGGTAATACATTGTACTACGATGCAAGCCCCTGGAGCAAATTTTTGATTAGTGCTTTTGTGAACAAGAAACAATTGACAAGTGGCTCTATCCCATCTGCCCCCTTTCCCCGTCGCGATATAACCTTCGTGGTTGAAAACGACGTTAAACCCCAAATAAAGAAAGAAAGTTCGCCTCATAGTCTCAGATCTGGCTATGCTTGGTCACACAAATTAACAGCGTCTGTGCATAGTGGGAATCGTTTGATGAATTAATTTCGTAAATGCCACTAATTCATAACAAAAATGTCGACTCTCCACTGGAAGCAATGAGGGTGTGGATTGTTGGTATGTACCCAAGTGGGGGGATAGGCAGATCTGGGGCCAGTTTCATAAGATAGCAGTGAACCGACTGACAGTCGATCGACTGCCCAGTCGATGGACTGTGGTTGATCGCCGGGTCACCGAAAAGCGCGTTTCATGAGCGAATCACCGTCACCCGCGGACAACCGCAGTCGACCGACTGTTCAGTAATCCGAATGGCCAAGTCGAGGGCTAAATTTAGCAACATTACCACTTCCGTTTGCTCATTCGCACGTGGAAATGGCCGATTTCGAAGAAAAACCTAGTCTCGGCCCGCTCAAAATAACAATGACCGAGACTTTTAGTAATTCCTTCGCGTGACGTCTAACCCTCTTACGCCATAATGTGACGTCTTCAAGACATAACCCTGACTTGTCTCCTGGATTACTGCGTCATGATAGATACATTTCGAAGAACAATCACAAGGTTTGGCTCACAATCCCAAAAAATGTGAGCATTCTGCCATTGACTGTGCGGATAATTACATTTATTTTCGGTTTACCGCAGTAAGCCGAACACAGTGTTGGGGGAAGAGCATCACCGTGTTTGGCCGACTTCCGGTGAGACGACCCGCAGTCGGCCGACTGAAATTTTGTTCGTGAAACCCGATAACGTCGGATTACTGTGGTTCTCTCGGACAACTGCAGTTGGTCGACTGTGTTTCTGGCTTATGAAACTGGCCCCTGAGGGGGGCCCGGTAGCTCAGTTAGTAGAGCACTGGACTTGTGATCGGAAGGTCGCAGGTTCGAATTCGGGCCGGGAAATGTCAAACACACAAATGTAGGAACAGAAAATCAAGTTAAATGAGCTTTACTTACATTTTTGGTCTCGCGTATTTGTCAGAATTGCCCCCAAAAGGACATAATGGCTTGAATGTTTCAATATATCTTTACAGCAACAAAACAACGACAAAACAAACAAGCAACAGAGAGCACACAGAGGAGATTTTTCATGAAAACACGTTTTTTTCTGTGTGCCAAAAATATCCACAAAGCGTCATTTGTTGTTTAATATCCGCCCACAACGAAGTCGATCCGCTCACATTACGTGGTACCTGTCACGAAGGTTCAGATTTGGAGGAATTGCCGTCCAGAAAAAAACCACATTATTGTAACGTCAAATGTAGCCACAACTCTCTCGCCATCATGGCCAAACTCCAAGTTAGCCCTCACCCACTCACCATCCCCCACCTCTCTAATTTAAATTGAAGACCTGGGGGAAAAGGATTACAAAAAAAAGGACTTCGGCACACACAAATTGAATCTTCAAAAGGAACCGGGCGCAGGTGCATGTTAAGACTTAGCTTGAAGTTGTAGACCTAGAAATCGGTCTTCGCAACACACGAGCACTTTCGAAAGGAAGCTTATAATTATACCCTTCTATGTCGGCGGTTAACGATCCCCACATAAAATTCGGAAAATCCAGATCAATATACCAGACAGACTTAGTACCTGACACCGTCTCAAGCTAACAGGATAAAGTGGCGAGGCTTGTGTTCGGGGGTCGGTGTCCTCTGTAGAATGTGTTGACTCCGTGGTAGTGAGACTGAGTTTGGTTGTTGTTTTTCTTTTTGTGCGTGACACCATGCCAAGTGTTTTTTGTTGATAGTTCATCGCTGATCAGGTTTTTTAGTGGCGTTGTCACGTCGCTTCCCTAAGAAAACTGCACGAGTTGGTCTGTATTGGCAATTTGGCTGGTTCTTGGAAAGCATCTTGGTCGCTTGTAAATCCGGTCAAATTTGGAAGAAAGGGGATTTAGAGCTCAGTTGCTCTTGCGAAATGGTTAGATAAGGCCTATCTCAGAAAAGGGGATTTAGAGCTCAGTTGCTCTTGCGAAATGCTTAGATAAGGCATATCTCAGAAAAGTTTCTCTCTCTCTCTCTCTCTCTCTCTTTCTCTCAAACACACACACATACATACACACACACACACACACACACACACACACACACACACACACACACACACACACACACACACACACACACATTTTTTGGGGGAATGTCATCTTTTGTTGATTTGTTTTGTTGTTTTTGTTTCATGTATGTGTGATACGTATCATTCTGAATCGGCTCTCTTCGTAGCAAACGACTATCAGATGATGGAGTCACTTTTTTCCTGCACAATCCTTGCGGGCAACAACTCTTTCACTTAGCCTGTATAGCAATGTTCCTCTACTCGTGATTCTCTCACGCAGGCCAGTTCCTTCTGTCCCCCAGTTGGGGGATAGGAGATCAAGCATCACGAGATTTGTTTGTTTGTTTGTTTGTTTGCTTAACGCCCAGCCGACCACGTAAACCATCACAGATACTGTCAAAATTAATTCTTTAAAAATTGCTCGCTCTTTACGTAGGGCACCTAGGATGTTCCTGTTTGGTGAGCGTTCAAATGTAAGGGTGTTTGTACTGTGTGTAAAAGCCTGACAGTATCTGTGATGGTTTACGGGAGGCTTACTGTGGCTTTAAGAAGGACGCCTTAGGTCAAACAAAATTATATTTTAGGGTTTAGGGTAACGTGACCCCCCAAAAATAGGGTCGGTAGGTCGGCTTTTTTAAAAATTTTAATTTAGTCGATTTTAAAGGAGGTTACTTCCCTTAGTCTCGGTATGGTTCGCAAAATGAGCCAAAAGTTGTGGGGGGGGGGGGGGGGGGTCTTTTAGAAATAAAAACAAAAGTGTTAGGGTCGGCGGGAAAAAATAGGGTCGGTTGGGTTACCCTAAACCAACATATACTTTTGTTTGGCCTTAGTGATAACTGTGTGAGCGAGTTGAGCAGCAGAAGATGACGGGCACTGTGGCCTTGTGGATACGACGCCGGCCTCCTATGGGGTAGGTCGCGGGTTCGAATCCCCGGTGGGTTAAGGGTGGACATTTCTCCAATCTCCCACGTCAACTTATGTGCAGACCTGCTTGAGCCTTATATCCCCCTTCGTGTGTACACGTGCGCACGGGAATGATCATGTAATCGATATCAGAGTTCGGTAGGTTTTTGAAACACGAAAATACCGGCACGGTTGGCCTAGTGGTAAGGCGTCCGCCCCGTGATCGGGAGGTCGTGGGTTCGAACCCCGGTCGGGTCATACCTAAGACTTTTAAATTGGCAATCTAGTGGCTGCTCCGCCTGGCGTCTGGCATTATGGGGTTAGTGCTAGGACTGGTTGGTCCGGTGTCAGAATAATGTGACTGGGTGAGACATGAAGCCCGTGCTGCGACTTCTGTCTTGTGTGTGGCGCACGTTATATGTCAAAGCAGCACCGCCCTGATATGGCTCTTCGTGGTCGGCTGGGCGTTAAGCAAACAAACAAACAAAACCCAAACACGGTCATACACGTAAAAACCCCGTGGGAGTTTCAGCCCATGAACAAAGAAGAATGAGAATCAGCAGATGAACTCTGTTCTAAATCCATGGAGCAATTATTTTACCCACATGCCATCAAATTCCGTAGATTACACTATGTAGCGTGGAGAGCATATGCACTGGTCCTATCAGACAACAGAGCTACATTTGGATATGAATAGGTTAATGCATGCTTCGCCGTAGTTTTGACAGTCTCTAAAGTTTAAAATCTCTGTGAGACTACACGTTGTTTTTTTGTTATCAAACCAGGCCCAGTTATTCACTTCAGTTTTGTATTCTTCAACAGCACATTATGGGGCTTTCGTGCCTTCCTCCATGTGTGGGAGTAGGGTGGAGTGGATTTCGATGAAAAAGAAATAAGTGTGCAATTGGACGCCTGTTTTGGGAAAGCTAGCACAACGCCCCTCTCATGTTATATAAACGAATTACCGTGTGATAAATCCACTAAGGAAAGCAACAGAAGAAGAAAAAATCTGCCAAGGGAAGTAACTGTTATCGTTGACCTCATGCAAATATTGACGGGTCAGAGAGATGCCCGTCTCGATTTGCGACATCGTGTTTGTCTCCCTTCTTCCCAGTGGCTTGAGTTTTCTCCCTTACCGGTGTTCTTCACTTACAGAGGCGGGTTTTTACATGGTTTAACGTTTGAAGTATTTTGGTGTTAATGCTGATTTCGAATGAGCGTGTGAGTTCAAATCTGTTTGTCTTTCTTGTATCCCTCTATCTGTGTGTGTGTGTGTGGATGGGGAGGGGATGGTGGGGAAGGGAGGACGAGGTGGAGGGGGGGGGGGGGGGGTGATCCAGGGCAAAACGCATGTATCTGTTTATTGTTGTGACCCCCTCCCCCCTCCTCCTTCCGTCTGTTTTTATTGAAGCATAGTTTTGCTGAAAAAAACTAATTGTACATGTATACATAATAACAAATTCTCAAAAAATCTATTGTTCAAATGTCACATAAGAACTGTTCAATAATATATATTTGTCTGAAAATAAAATTAGTATAATAGAAGATCGCTATTTTAAGTTCCTGTCAGCTGTGCTAACTTTCTTCTATTGAAAACTCTTTACTTTAAAAACAATTCTTTTTCAGAGTTACCCCTCAAAGAAAACAAAAAAACAAGTCAGCAACCTGACTCGATCTGTTACCCTCCGTGTAAAAATAAAGAAAAAATTGAGGGACCGAAATAATTTCAAAAAATAGATATTCCACAGCCTATACAAAAAAAAGCAATCCCACGAGTAGGTGGAACAAAGGAGCTTCGAATTCACACAACAAATTTCTGCAGCTCAAAAATCTCTGGGGGGTGCCTTTCCGGCTGACGCAAAGGCCTATGCCCGCCGTGGATCGATTCGCAGAAGGGCAGACGCCGTGTAAAGCCTTGAGTTGATTGTTCGAGGTACACTGCACAACGCCTCAAAAATCTCGACACATCTGCTAAAAATGTCTAAACATTCTGCAGCAAAGGTCAGAAGCTTAGCAAAAAGGCCCTTCGCTGTAGCTCGACACATTTCTCTGTCCCGTTGTCAGCGCGTCGTCTCTGTCGTGTGTGGAAGTGTGAGCGTTTTGAGTCGGACTGGAGTCGGATGGGTTAGAGAGATTAGGAGACGTGGAAAACGCTTCTTTTTTTTTTTTTTTACATGCTTGGCGGCTGTACACAATTTGAGATAAGGAAAAGTGGAATATTGGTAATATTATGATTTGTGTTGCCTATTATTTGAACTACGCGTTTTGTCTCTGACTCGACTACGGTGGATCACTTTCTTCAGCCAAGGTCACTTTCAGTCGAAGTGCTGGCATAATGTCTCGCTTTTCACCCGCCTCAGTGACGTCATTTCAAACCGTTTACCCCCCCCCCCTTTTCTCTTTCTCTCTCTCACTCTCTCTCTCCCTCTCTCTTTCTCTCTCTCTTTCTCTTTCTCTCTCTCTCTTTCTCAATCTTTCTCTCTCTTTTTCTCTCTCTCTCTTTTTCTCTCTCTCTTTCTCTCTTTCTCAATATCTCTCTCTTTTTCTCTCTCTCTTTCTCTCTTTCTCAATATCTCTCTCTCTTTCTCTCTCTCTCTCTTTCTCTCTCTCTCTCTCTCTCTCTTTCTCAATCTCTCTCTCTTCCTCTCTCTCTCTCTCTCTCTCTCTCTCTCTCTCTCTCTCTCTCTCTCTCTCTCTCTCTCTCTCTCTCTCTCTCTCTCTCCCAATAGACTACACCACAACTGATTCATACAAAAAGTGGCTCAGTCACACCAATATACACCAATACAAGGTGTGAGCTGACCGGCGAAAAGGCAAACGCCAAACACCACAACGTCAGTATGCTCTGAAACAACTTGACTCGAAGGACGGAGGCTGAGAAAGTCAGACAGACTAAAGGACCGAAACAAAAACAAACGCGGCCGCAAGTCTGAGGTAGAAAGTAATATCAAGAGAGTAAACAGATAAAGATTGGAAGACTGTGACATACAAAAGAGAGAAAACAGACAACATTAAAAGACTGGGTCAGAGAAACAGAGAGAAAAACAGACAGGTTTGAAGCCAAAGAGAGTGAAGAAGCCGGAGAGAAACAGAAAAAAAGACAGACAAAGAAAAAGAGGTAAAGCCAGACAGAGAGTGAGACGGAAAGAATTAGAGAAAAGCAGATCGACTGAAAAGCAAAGAAATAGTTAAAGAGACATACAGGGGTGAAGACAGACAGAGAGAAAGAGAGAAGAAAAATCACAGAGAGTGAGACAGAGAGTGAGACAGAGAGTGTGACAGAGAGAAATATAGACAAACAGAGAGGCTGGAAAACAAAGACAGAGGGAAAGAGATATACATTTGTAAAGACAGACAGAGAGAGAGACAGACAGACAGACAGACAGACAGACAGAAATACAGACACACAGACAGACACACACAGAGACAGATAGACAGACAGAGAGACAGACAGACAGAGAGACAGACAGACAGACAGATAGACCGACAGACAGACAGACAGACAGACAGACAGACAGGGGCTGAGTATTGGGCGGGTTAGCACCTGTCTAGTGACGGGGAGTTACACAAACATTACATGACTGCTTGCCTCCCGCCCAGCCCCCGGCTTCCTTCCTCCACAAATTGTTCCCCTGCTCAAACTTCCCCTCTGCGGCTTTAAAGAGGCAACAGTCCCAAGCGTCTTCACGAGGACAATTGCTGTTTGTCATAAATCAATTTTTTTTTCTTTTCATTTGCTGTGTAGTGTAGACTGCACATATTTCAAAATAAAAATAAGCACAGACCAATGCGGGCGGGCGGTCAGTCGGTCGGTGTTTGTCGGGTAAGACTGGGTCAATTAAGCTCAAATGATGTGAAATTGTTAGGAATAGGCTTTGTTTTTTCTATGCAAAAAATTACATTCCTAACGGTAGTCAAACGGAAGATATTAGCTTTTAACGGACAAACCGAGCCAAGGGCGAAACCAGGGGACGAAACCCACTGACGTGTGCGGGAATTCCCGCAGGTTACTTCCCTTTCCCCTTTTTGGTTCACTGATCTATATTTTTAGATCAGTGTGTTGCCATGCTTTTGTTCAATTTCATTTTACGTGCTCCGATATTTGGATGCTTTGTTGGGCGGTAACAGTGGAGTTTGTTTTATTGGTGTGTGTGGTTCTATGGTACGGACTCGTTTGCCAAATAATGTTTTGGTCTTATGTTATTACTAGCATTTTGTTTCTCACTTGGACTCTATATATTCTATAAGAATCAGACAGTGTAAAAGTATTACCATCGACATACTCAGTTTGCTGAAAAATAACTTTGATTTGAGTTATCTCCCTTCCTTAGGAACGTTTTAGAAGATAGTAGAGATTCAGGGCCAAAAACATATAAATATAAGAATAAGAATAAGAATACTTTATTATCTCATAGAGAAATTCAGGGGTGGTACATAACAATAATACAAACAAGACATTGATTTTACATAAAACATATAGCACTATATAACAGGGCAGGTTATAGAAACACCTCCCACATACCTCTCTGGACATTCCTTGCGTTGTTCTTACGCATTATAATTATTCGGATTAAAAACAAGCTCTTAAAATTAAAAAATACAAATTGCTACTCTCTCTCTCTCTCTCTCTCTCTCTCTCTCTCTCTCTCTCTCTCTCTCTCTCTCTCTTCTCTCTCTCTCTCTCTCTCTCTCTCTCTCTCTCTCTCTCTCTCTCTCTGAATATGGTTTGAAACAGTTTTGCGTGACTTTAAGGTCGCGGCCGGTTTGGAATCCGGCCCGGGACGGACACGGGTCAACTGTATCCATGTCCCACCCCCGTTTCACCACAAGGCGGCGTATTGACCCGTTATGGTCAACCCTTGTTTACTACGATTTTGTCTCAGTGTCAACACACTGCCTCTCCTCTTTCTGTCTGAACACTATGGAACCTCGCAACAACTCCTGTTAAAGTTTGGGGAACCTTTCTTGAACCCAGCAGCAAAGCCAGTAAGTTTTTCTCCTCTGTTGTTTGGAGACTGAAATTCTCTCCAAAATTCTTGAAATAGAGATTCTTTTAAATCAACTCTCTCTCTTAGACAACGAATTATTTCTGTCATATATATGACAAAACTGAGATATAACTAAACTACCTCGATGGCAGCAGTGACCATTTAGAGCCATAGTTTCAATTGTTAATACACTAACACTATTATGCTTGGCAGACATATATTTAATACCGCACGGCACACTTGTAACCAGTACTAGCATTTCGAGGCGATGCACAACAAAACTTGACAATATCGGCTTTGCCTGGACACGCGGCAGCTTTGCCGACTTAGTTGTTGGTGATCATCAAAACCGGCCATGAGTCTGCACTAATGAGCAACCCGACCGAAGCGCTTTATAGAAATTAAGCGAAGAACCAGATATGAAAGAAAAATGATTCATGTGTGAACTGAATTTCTGCCATCTCTGTTCATGGGATGAAATTGTTGTAAGTTTTTAGTCACAGCTAGACGGAATCAAGAAAACAAGAATGGTAGTTTATTTTCTGTGATATTAACAAGAATGATCATTGCCAGACTGCTCAAAGTGAGATTTCAACGTGCAGAAACGAAGGCAGAAACCACCGCTTTAAAACTCATGGTCTCAGTCCACATCTTTCTTGTTTTCCCTCAGTCATTGCTAGATCGAAAATTAAGAATGGGAGGTTATTTTCCCTGTAGTGAAGAAGAATCATTAATGCTAGTCTGTTCAAAGTGCGATTACAACCTACACAAACGAAAGCAGAAACCACCGCTTTAATCTCATGGTCTCAGTCCACATCTTTCTTGTTTTCCCTCAGTCATTGCTAGATCGAAAATTAAGAATGGGAGGTTATTTTCCCTGTAGTGAAGAAGAATCATTAATGCTAGTCTGTTCAAAGTGCGATTACAACCTACAGAAACGAAAGCAGAAACCACCGCTTTAATCTCATGGTCTCAGTCCACATCTTTCTTGTTTTCCCTCAGAACCTCGTCCTCCCTCCTCCCTCCCTTCCTTCCTTCCCTCCTTCCTCCACCCCCGTTCCCCTCTAACCCCACTCCCCACCTTTTTTCTCCGTCTCCTCCTCTTTTTTGGTCCCCAAAGCCTTTACTTTCTCCCGTCTCCGCTCTAAGCCCTCAGTTCAGCTCGCATCACTCATCTCTCAATCACCTTCGCTAACGTCAAGTGTACATCCCCAGATCCCCCAGTGAACAGGGGGGGAAGGAGAGAAACTTTCACCGGTATAGGGCAGACATGCACCGCTAACCAACCTACGTACCGCTAGCAAGCTATCTTCTCTTTTTTGCGTGTGGGGGTGCATCACACCTTGCCTTTTGACTCCGCAAAGGATGGAGAAGTGAAAACCAGTGCGGATAAACTTTTTTCAGGCGTTCTCGCCGATTCAGTGTGAGTGTTGTCTCCTTCTGTGGCCGGGTGTGCGCACGGCAAATATTTGGAATATGGTTTAACACATTGTTCAGGACTGAAAAGTGTGTGAAGTGTGTGAAGTGCCAATGGTGTTTTGAAGTACCAGTGGTGTTTTGAAGTGCAAATAGTGTGTTGAAGTGCCACTAGTAGTGTTCTATCGGCGTTGATGCTGGAAACAGCCTCACAGACAATGGCGTTACCTGTGGGATTCCATCATTCATAGAGCAGACACGTGTTTCAACATGGAACTAACCAGATGCACCAACCTTTGATGGCGTACAGCGGATTACAAGCGCTTTCACAGTCGATCGAAAAACAAGGTAGGCCTGGATCCATGTGGTTGCTGGAAGTCTTGTAAACTTGTGTGGGGGTAAAATTCAGTTTTGGTGTATCCTTGGTTACCTCTCTCAGTCGACTAGGAGTATGCGTTGTAGTTTCGTCACATGGGATAAGGGTTACGGAAAGATTGGATCAAATGATTAAATCAAGCCTGTTTCTTCGTATCACGAATCTTGGTTTCACAGAGTCGCACCAAAGTAGCCTGGTTCTTTCCGTCTCAGTTACAGTCTAACCGAAGCTGAGATTCTACCCTCTTTGGTGTTACTAGCAACAACTGTCTTGAATTTGGGACACTGAGCTTGAATATTATCCAAATCATTGATCAAATGATTTATCATTCAAGCCTGTTTCTTCTTATCGTGAATCTTTGTTTCACTGAGTCGCATGAAAGTAGAATGGTTCTTTCGGCCCGTCTCGTGAGATTCAGTAACAGTGTTACTTGCAACAACTTTCTTGAATGTGGGATACTGATCTTGAATATTATCCATATCATTGATCAAATGATTTAATCAAGCCTGTTTCTTCTTATCGTGAGTCTTGGTTTTACTGAGTCGCATGAAAGTAGAATGGTTCTTTCGGCCCGTCTCTGAGATTCAGTAACAGTGTTACTTGCAACAACTTTCTTGAAATTTGGGTCGCTGCACTTGAATATTACCCAAATCATTGATCAAATGATTTAATCAAGCCTGTTTCTGTTTCTCATCGTCAATCTTGGTTTCACTGAGTCGCATCAAAGTAGCGGCTTGGTTCGTTCCGTCATTCAATAACAGTGTTACTTGCAACAACTTCAATTGTATAATTTGGGATACTGAGCTTGAATATTACCCAAATCATTCATCAAATGATTTAATCAAGCCTGTTTCTTCTCATTGTGACTCTTGGTTTCACCGACTGAGTCGTATCAAAGTATAGCCAGGTTCTTTCCGTCTCTAAAATTCAGTAGCAATGTTACTTGCAACAACTTTTCTTGAATTTGGCAGACAATGAGCTTGACTATTACTCAGTGAAATGTACGTGTTTGTTTCAGCGTGTTTTATTTACTTTTCGCTGAATGAAATCGTTTCGCACAACAAACAACATTAT
>NC_090248.1:43503737-43593737 GCF_037325665.1 Littorina saxatilis
GACACAACCATACAAACACACGTGCTCGCGCGGGCACACAACACAGACTCAGACACACAGAGACACACACGCACACATACACACACACACACACACACACACACACACACACACACACACACACACACACACACACACACACACACACACACACACACACACACACACACACACACATAGCTCATAGTTCTGCAGATGTAACAAAGCGATCGAGACCATGCTCATCGTTAAAGAAACAACATAAGCATTGCATCTGTACTCCGACAAAAACATAGTACAGATCCTTGTGTACATTTTTGGTGTAATAGCTTGTGTTAATTGGATTGCATGAAAGTAAGACTGAACGTCCATGCGAACAGTTTTGTCAATATTTTGAGACAATGAACCCATATTGAAATATGATTGCATTCAACCCATTGCGAATGTCTTCCCTCACTCTCCATAGCCTAGCTGCCCACCCCCACCCCCCTATCCCTCTCATCTCCTCTATCCCCCGACGCCTCACTTCTGTCGGTCATCCATTGTCATGTTTATCGGGCATCGCCTTGTTCAAGGTCGTCTTTTAATTAAACAAATAATAAAAAATTGAAATCCTGTTTATGTGTAAATATAGATGGCTTTAGTGTCATTTTGAAATGTCACTGACCGTGTGTATGTGTCTGAACTAAACAATGTCAGTAAGCAAGAGAGGTATTCATACCCTCCCCACTTCCCCCGGGCTGGTAGGTGCGTGCGTGCTTTATTGCCTGTGTGCGTGTATGTGTGTTACCCGATTCATATACACCAATTTAAATTAGACACTGTTATCGCTTGTACAGTATGTATATTTCTTTGAGAAGAAGAAAAAAATGGCCCACAAGATTCAACGAGTATCATTACTGTTAACTTTCTTGTTCCATTTTAGTGCCTCCTGCCATTGGTAATTTTGTTATCCCCTTGTCCAGCTTCGTTTCAGTGACTCAACAACCCCCCCCCCCCCCCCCCCCCGCTCTTCCCACAGCCTCACCCCCATGCCCCCTGGATTTAAGCGAGTTGTATTATAGCCAGAAACGAGAGCGGTGTAAATTGGGCTTATTTCAAATGTCTTCTTCTTCATTCTTAACGCATTTGTGCAAGTAAGAATATCTTTAAATGAAATCCTGTTTGTATTTTGTTATCCTTGATATTTTATTAAGGAATCCTATCCTTCGATAAACCTATCTGCCATATTTATAAATCTATTGTTCCCGTTTTAACCTTTACTTGTCTGTGTGGCGTAGTTCATTTTTTTTATAATAAGGACAAGATGAAAATGCTTGATATTGCCTTTAACCTATACACATGATTGAATTGAAGTATGTTTTCATATTGTGCTCAGTTGAATCACTATACACTATAACATAGCTGTGTAAAATAATCATGAACGAAATCTAGGAGCAAGAGTTATATTCTAGTCATTTCTGTACAAAACAAATCGTAGACATTCAGTTCATGACTGCAGATCGTTAGTGATGGGTGCATGTGATGAATAATTGTTTTCAGCATTTCGCATATGTGACATGTTTGTATTATGTATGTTTTCAGCATTTAGCACCATGTCATGTTTGTATGCGTGAACTGTTAAAGAACTTGAACAATGAAAAAACTATTTGACCGTTTTAAAGAGATACTGACCATTGTAAAAATCCTTTTTTTTCTTCATATAAACGCAGCTGTCAACTGCAATGTCCCCCAAACAGTTCGTTCTCTAATCACAATAATGTACATGTATACTTTCAGGCCAGTCATGGTTTTTAAGGTTCATATTTAATTCTGTGCCTTTTCTCTTTAAAGTGGAGCTAATACAGATTTAAAACCTGTTTACATTTGAACATAGACAATTCTTTTTTCAAGAAAAATCAAGGCTCATTTCTAAAAATGTATAGATGAGTTTCAAATCTGAACCGATAAGTATTGGCAAACACTATTGTGCACAGCTTATTGTCAACGCCTGTACAGATCTGTAATTGCAAGCAGAACAGTTTTAAATGCACAGCCTCCATCCATTTCACTCCAATTTGTCCTCCTCTCTCTGATGGACAATATTGGTTTAATTGAAAAGAAGGCTGTGTTATATGCGGTGGTTTGTTGCGACTGCGGGGTCTTTTGTTCTTTGACTGTGGCTGCATGATTGTAGATTCATATGACAGGTACTTGTGCTTTGTACAGATTAAAGATTTTGTGGCACATCAATGTGTGTGTGTGTGTGTGTGTGTGTGTGTGTGTGTGTGTGTGTGTGTGTGTGTGTGTGTGTGTGTGTGTGTGTTTGCGTGTATGCGTGCCCAGCCACCCACATACCCCCCCCCCCCCCCGCTTTACATATTGGCATGAATAATTTCCCCACATACATTCCGCTCAAACAAAGCAGTACACGTTGAAGTCAAAACACCAACAGAGTTCAAAGGGAGATCATAACGTTTCCCGATAGAGTGCTATTTGACAAAATTGCCTCCCTTCTTTGTGAACAAAATGCAACGTGCAACGCTTTCTTTCCCTTGATCTCAGGTGTGTCCATCATTTTCGTGTGCATTCCTTTCCGATTTCGCATGAATCAGGTGGGTTGCCTTACGCATAAGACTTTCAAAACTCATGTTCTGGTTTCTTAATCGAAATGGATTTCACACACACGCACAATCGCACACGCACACACGCGCACGGCACACACACACACACACTCACACACACACTCACACACACACACACACACAGACACACACACACACACACACACACACACACATACACACACACACACACACACATACATATATATATATACAGCCCCACACACACACACTAACACACACACACACACACACACACACACACACACACACACACACACACAAAGTGGGAAAAACAGTAAAACTACTCATTATGAATCGATAGAGGTAAAAACACGCATACGACGTAGACGAAAAGGAGAAACAAGAACAAAACAGCGATAGGTAAGAATGTCCATCCCAGTAAGTTCGAACCGTTGACTAATTAACCCAAATAACTGTGTGCTTATCTTTGGCTTTGACTTTATGCACTCCATGGTGCTTTTAAGATACCTTCTGGTCTTTGTGAACCACCTTAGGCCAAATCAAAATATATGTTGGTTTAGGGTAACCCGACCGACCCTATTTTTTCCCGCCGACCCTAAAACGTTTTTTTCATTTTCTCAACAACAAAAAAAACAACTTTTGGCACACTTTGCGAACCATACCGTGACTAAGGGTAGTAACCTCCTTTAAAATCGACTAAATAAAAATTTAAAAATTAAAAAAAATCTTGTTTGGTCACGTTACCCTAAACCAACATATCATTTAAGTTATTGAGACATCCCAGTGCACTAAGGGATTTATAGAGCAAATCGAGAGAATTCATTATTGAACGAAGCGCATAGCGCTGAGTTCAATAATTATTTTTGAGGTTGAACTGTCTTACGTACGCCCAAAATGATCTGCATTCTTTGTAGATGTTTCACTCTGCACATAAAGCAGCCAGGTGAGTGTAAAATGGTATGTGTCCAAGCGAACGGCTCGTTCCATCCCGTGTAACATCCTGGACAGGTCTACATGCTCGTTCACACCCCGTGTAACATCCTGGACAGGTCTACATGCTCGTTCACACCCCGTGTAACATCCTGGACAGGTCTACATGCTCGTTCACACCCCGTGTAACATCCTGGACAGGTCTACATGCTCGTTCACACCCCGTGTAACATCCTGGACAGGTCTACATGCTCGTTCACACCCCGTGTAACATCCTGGACAGGTCTACATGCTCGTTCACACCCCGTGTAACATCCTGGACAGGTCTACATGCTCGTTCACACCCCGTGTAACATCCTGGACAGGTCTACATGCTCGTTCCACCCCGTGTAACATCCTGGACAGGTCTACATGCTCGTTCACACCCCGTGTAACACCCTGGACAGGTCTACATGCTCGTTCCACCCCGTGTAACATCCTGGACAGGTCTACATGCTCGTTCACACCCCGTGTAACATCCTGGACAGGTCTACATGCTCGTTCACACCCCGTGTAACATCCTGGACAGGTCTACATGCTCGTTCCACCCCGTGTAACACCCTGGACAGGTCTACATGCTCGTTCCACCCCGTGTAACACCCTGGACAGGTCTACATGCTCGTTCCACCCCGTGTAACATCCTGGACAGGTCTACATGCTCGTTCACACCCCGTGTAACACCCTGGACAGGTCTACATGCTCGTTCACACCCCGTGTAACATCCTGGACAGGTCTAAAAGCTCGTTCCACCCCGTGTAACATCCTGGACAGGTCTACATGCTCGTTCCACCCCGTGTAACATCCTGGACAGGTCTACATGCTCGTTTCACCCCGTGTAACATCCTGGACAGGTCTACATGCTCGTTCACACCCCGTGTAACATCCTGGACAGGTCTACATGCTCGTTCCACCCCGTGTAACATCCTGGACAGGTCTACATGCTCGTTCACACCCCGTGTAACATCCTGGACAGGTCTACATGCTCGTTCCACCCCGTGTAACACCCTGGACAGGTCTACATGCTCGTTCCACCCCGTGTAACATCCTGGACAGGTCTACATGCTCGTTCCACCCCGTGTAACATCCTGGACAGGTCTACATGCTCGTTCACACCCCGTGTAACATCCTGGACAGTACAGGTCTACATGCTCGTTCACACCCCGTGTAACATCCTGGACAGGTCTACATGCTCGTTCCACCCCGTGTAACATCCTGGACAGGTCTACATGCTCGTTCACACCCCGTGTAACATCCTGGACAGGTCTACATGCTCGTTCACACCCCGTGTAACATCCTGGACAGGTCTACATGTTCGTTCCACCCCGTGTAACATCCTGGACAGGTCTACTTGCTCGTTCACACCCCGTGTAACATCCTGGACAGGTCTACATGCTCGTTCACACCCCGTGTAACATCCTGGACAGGTCTACATGCTCGTTCACACACATCATGCCGTGTGCGTCTAGATTAAAACACAGGAGTTTCCCCATTCTTCAATTTCGTCAAATTTGCCAGAAACTCCGTTCAAACGGTCAGATCTTCTTCTTCTTCTTCTTCTTGTCGATCACACGTCAAAACTGTAAGACCGGACAGCGAGACAAATGATACTGTCTTCCCCAGGTCCTCCTTTCCTCCGTACAGCTGGCAGCGGAGGGGGAAAACGGTCAGATCAGTAGTATACCTTTAAGACCACTACACTACATACACTTGCATTACAAGGATACTACAGTACTTTGATAATTTCCCAATAGCGAGATTTAAGAAACAGCACGTTTCGTTTTGCAGCTCGTTTCGTTTGGTGAATGAGTCACCCCGCGAAACGGAACGTGTAACGAGACGGCATAGGCCGCAGACAAGATTTAGATGTATTCACGTTTCGTTTCGGAATGAAAGGCCGGGCATGGCAGGATATGATCCGCTGACTGGGCATGGCATAATTTCAACTCCACGAGTCAATAAAGGATTGACATACTCGCATTGCACGCACAAGAGCTTCACATTTTTCAATTCATGCACCTGATCACATACGAAGCCAGAATAAAAATTCGATGCGATGACCTACTTCTGCTTCGCCATTTGCTTTCTCACCATGAAGTTGGATAAATGTACCAGGATCAGCACCCTTCAAAATATTTCAGTTCACAACAGTTGTCTACCTCCAATGAACACATTCTCAGCGCTGAAAGACTGTGAAAGGGTTGATGAATCTAGCAATGCATAAAATGGCCAACAAATAAAACTGTTAGTGTGCAAAAATACTCACAAAAGTTGACGAAATATTGTTCGTTTTTTGGGGGTGGAAAACGTGACTGCGTTTTGACGTTCCACGTTCCGTTTCAGTTGACCTTCACCTTTCCAGCGAGAGACCCCCGAAATAATGACGTTTACCACAACTTCAAAACGAAACGTCCCAACGTTTCGTTTCTTAAATCTCCGTCCGTTCCACACGTATTGTTTTCTCGCATGTCGACCTGTGTGAATGAGGATCATTGATATACAGTGGGTCGTGTGTGTGTGCTTTTTTCCTTAGTTGTTTCCACTAGTTCATTAATTTATTTCTGTCGCACCTTTGCAAGTTATGCCTGATTTAGACCTGGATATGTAGGAATTCGACCAGCGTTATTGAGGATAGTTGTTGTACAGTTGGTTTAAGCGTGTTTTATTCATTTTTCTTTGATACACGTTTCAAACAATAACAACATTAAGAAGGTTCACAAGCAGACTGCTTATGGACACGTTCTAAAAAGGATAATCAATACACATTCCGATAACAAAACAGTTGAACAGTTGATCTGTGTGGGTTGGTTTTTTTAAGATGTGCTCACTAGTTAATTATTTTATTTATGTCGTACCTTGATTTTAACCAGGATATGTGGGAGTACCTATAGATTGTCAGGTAACTTTCAACATCAACTTGGTATATCTCCAACAGGTGGCCGGTTGCACGAAGGGTCTGCTTAGCAGAGGTTTGTAAAACGATTTTGGATCAAATGAGAATGTTCTCACAATCTGACTTTCAAACAAGACTTTTAAACTATTCACAAAATGGACAGTCGTATGTATTACCGACGTACTGTACCATCAAAAGGGGAAGTTAATATCATCAGTCTTCAAATAATTATTATTTCCTGTGAAAAAATAAATCAACAGAAGAACGATAACAAATCCAGTACTGTTTATACGTTTTTCACGTTTTCCTTTGTTTAAATATGGAAGTTTAGAGAAAACGACAACCCATTAATTCGAAGAAATGATAACCTGTATGAAGTTGACTTTGGATAAGTTAGATATTAACTGTTACACAAGTATAACGCAGTACCAGTCCAATCTACAAATGTAACCGCGTTCCACACAGTCCCATAGGGTAGTAAAAACGGCAAAAAAGCAATAACTTTTCAATTCTGCAAAAACTATTACAGACACAAAGACCCTCGCTCGTTCACACTCTCTCTCTCTCTCTCTCTCTCTCTCTCTCTCTCTCTCTCTCTCTGTGTGTGTCTCTCTGTGTGTCTGTCTCTCTCTCTCTCTCTGTCTCTCTCTCTGTCTCTCTCTCTGTCTCTCTCTCGCTCTCTGTCTGTCTGTCTGTCTGTCTATCTATCTGTCTGTCTGTCTCTCTCTCCCTCTCTCTCTGTCTCTGTCTGTCTCTCTCTCTCTGTCTCTCTCTCTGTCTCTGTCTCTCTCGCTCTCTGTCTGTCTGTCTGTCTATCTGTCTGTCTCTCTCTCTCTCTCTCTCTCTCTCTCTCTCTCTCTCTTTTCTCAACACATACGCTAAGTTCCAAACTGAGACTAAGTAACCTATTTCAAACGCTAAAACCGCCATCATGTTACCTGCCCTAGAACCGCGATTGCAACATTTCAAGTTATTCCTGGCGGTCGAAGGAATGGGTCCGCAACACCATTCTCTACGATTGTCCTGACCTTTGTGACGGAGATACAAAAGGGTCATGTGGTCAGATCTCTCCTGATTCTCACACTGATTCTACTACGCTCACTTCTGGCCCCGCAAGCGACATACTACCTTCTCCACATTTCTTCTTCTTCTGAACAAAACGGGTAAGTTGAGTGTTCATTACAATGGGTTTGTTTTTTTTAATGGTTTTAGCGTGTTTTTATTTACTTGTGTTGATGTATACAATCGTTTCACACACACAAACAACATAAAGAACGATAACAAGCAAAATGCTTATGGACACGCTCTAAAATATGTTTACAATTACAATGTTGCTTTGTATCTATATTGTCGAAAAAAAAGGTTGTACTTTATAGAAATACAAGAACAAATTGACTGCCAAAGTTCCAAAATTCTGAATAAAAAACCAAGAAAGGTTGTCATGCTTGTGTCTTCTGAGCTAGTTTCTGGACAATTTGTCAGACTATACATTTTTTTTCGGTATTATAAGTGTTTATATATCTGTTTACTTAAAAGACCGCTGGGTCAAAGATCAGTGAATCACTGAATGTCACGTTTCGGTTTTTTGATTGTGTGCTTTGCATGTCTATCAAGGAACAAAAACACACAGAGAGAAAAAAAAGTAAAGAAAACATTTATAATGGAATACATATGTAGCATTTTACAAGCAAAATTGAGCAACATTTTCATTATGACTAACAAACAAGTCGCGTAAGGCGAAAATACAACATTTAGTCAAGTAGCTGTCGAACTCACAGAATGAAACGGAACGCAATGCAATTTTTCAGCAAGACCGTATACTCGTAGCATCGTCAGTCCACCGCTCATGGCAAAGGCAGTGAAATTGACAAGAAGAGCGGTTTAGTAGTTGCGCTGAGAAGGTTAGCACGCTTTTCTGTACCTCTCTTCGTTTTAACTTCCTGAGCGTGTTTTTAATCCAAACATATCATATCTATATGTTTTTGGAATCAGGAACCGACAAGGAATAAGATGAAAGTGTTTTTAAATTGATTTCGACAATTTAATTTTGATAATAATTTTTATATTTTTAATTTTCAGAGCTTGTTTTTAATCTAAATATAACATATTTATATGTTTTTGGAATCAGAAAATGATGGAGAATAAGATGATCGTAAATTTGAATCGTTTTATAAAAACTTTTTTTTTTTACAATTTTCCGATATTTAATGACCAAAGTCATTAATTAATTTTTAAGCCACCAAGCTGAAATGCAATACCGAAGTCCGGGCTTCGTCGACGACTACTTGACGAAAATTTCAACCAATTTGGTTGAAAAATGAGAGCGTGACAGTGCCGCCTCAATTTTCACGAAAACCGGATATGACGTCATCAAAGACATTTATCAAAAAAACGAAAAAAACTTTCGGGGATATCAATCCCAGGAACTCTCATGGAAAATTTCATAAAGATCGGTCCAGTAGTTTGGTCTGAATCGCTCTACACACGCACGCACGCACACACACACATACACCACGACCCTCGTTTCGATTCCCCCTCTATGTTAAAACATTTAGTCAAAACTTGACTAAATGTAAAAACAGGTATAGATAATTAAGTAGATAACGAGCTCTTGTCTCAAAGAAAATGTCTCTTTCTGTTTGTTTTATTTTGATGGTTTCCTTTCTTTCCTTTTCTATATATTTGTTGACCAAAACAAAGAGAGAGTCGATGTCTCTTGAAGCGTGTTTTCATGTTGTATAGTGTTTACCTTATTTAACTTTCAGAAAAAAACCAGTATTTGATTCACCCACGCATTCTATAAATAACAGAATCGACTGATAAGAAGAGGGCAAAGGTCATGTCATAGTTGCAAAGCATGACGACCCTACTTTTGTCCACCATTTACACTGGCTGTTTTCTAATCTTATCATGAATATTACGTTTAGAGGTTGCTTCGCCGGGAAGCGTTTGTTTCTTTGTGTGTGTTTTTGTTGTTTTACTTGAGAGTGAACATTAGTTTTTGAACTTGACGCCTGAACTAGCAATATAGAGAGACTTACAGACAGACAGACAGACGGGCGGACAAACACACACACACACACGCACACACGCACGCACGCACGCACGCACGCACGCACGCACGCACGCACACACACACACACACACATTTTTTTAAAATCGTTTTTATCGGTGTGTTTTTTTTAAACATTGTAACGTTTTCTTTTGTCAATAATTAAACGTTCCATTAACCTGCAATTCTTGGGGTTTTTTAATCTTAATTTTTTCATTGGATGTTTCAGCCCATCACCATGAGATCGGTAGCACTCATCGCCATGTTGGTAGTCATGGTCACGTGTCAACCCCATGACCTCCAGGCTAAAGCCAGCACCATGGCTCCCCCTCCGCTTGCTTCCTTCCCTCGTAGGCATCTTTGTTGTTGTTGTTGATGGTGATGGTGATGTTGATGGTAGTGGTGGTTGTTGTTGTTGTTGTTGTTGTTGTTGTTGTAGTTGTTGTTGTTGTTGTTGTTGCTGCTGCTGCTGCTGTTGTTGTTGTTGTTGCTGTTGTTGTTGTCTTGCTGGTGTTAGTGTTGCTGTGGTCTTGTATGTGTTTGGTACCGCTGTTGTTATAGCGATGATGAGAACTTTTGGTGTGACAGACAGACAGACAAGACAAAGGAAGACAAATCTCAGAGAAAAAAAGCAACAACAAAATAACAATTAAATAGAGCTCGAAACACCGATCAAACAGCTCATTACCACAAACAGTCAACAATCTGTTTCTTTCACCAAAAAGTCAGAATGGTACCAGAAAAAAATCTAAGAAACTGCATCTGATTTTTACAAATGTGAGAAAGTAGAATCAAGACAAGAGTTTTTGACATTATTGTGCAAGGATATAAACATATTCAGAACATGTAAAAAGTGAGAAACTCAATTGATAATATCCAACACAAAGCCAGACTGATAGCGGTGGCTGCCTATGTAATGTGTATGATTGTCACTCCAAGGGCCTATCAGTATCACTATCTGGTCCGATTCTTTCTATCCAGATCATTTTTAGAGTTCAAAGGGAGATACCAGCACCACCTCCATCATCTCTCTCTCTCTCTCTCTCTCTCTCTCTCTCTCTCTCTCTCTCTCTCTCTCTCTCTCTCTCTCTCTCTCTCTCAATCACAGCTCCCCTCTCTTTTCCTACCTCCCTCTCGGACTGTTTCTACAAGGCGTGAAATAACGACGTACACGCATCATTTCAGCGTCAATGGTAGATTCCACTCAGATGGTGACAGACACCAACGGACCTCCAGCCCTCACGGACAGCACTGTCGCCCCTATGGTCACTGACAGCTCAGCAGCATCTATTATGATGACGGACTCTACCGCCGCTCCTGTGGCTACCGACTCTACTGCCGCCCCCGTAATTTCCACGATGGCTCCTGATGTCAGTTCAGCCGCCCCAATCTCTACTGAAGACCCGTCTACTACTGCCGCTCCTGTTGACACCACTGCTCTTCCCCCTGCTACTACTCCTGCTGCGCCAGTTAACTTCTGTGAGTCATGTTCAGAAGTGTTTTTCTTGCCGAGTGAGGTTGAGGTTTTATTTAGTAATGTTAAGGTTTTCTGTGAGTGATGGTAAAACGCAGAGTCCCTCCCGTGAAAGCAGTTGGGCTCCCCATCTCAGATCTGGTCAGGCTTTTACATGGGATAAGACCATCCCTCCACTTGGTCACATACCAACAATGAACAGCCTGGGTGTTACATAGGATAAGACCATCCCTCCACTTGGTCACATACCAACAATGAACAGCCTGGGTGTTACATAGGATAAGACCATCCCTCCACTTGGTCACATACCAACAATGAACAGCCTGGGTGTTACATAGGATAAGACCATCCCTACACTTGGTCACATACCAACAATGAACAGCCTGGGTGTTACATAGGATAAGACCATCCCTACACTTGGTCACATACCAACACTGAACAGCCTGGGTGTTACATAGGATAAGACCATCCCTACACTTGGTCACATACCAACAATGAACAGCCTGGGTGCTCTCTGTGCTCACAGCGGATGGTGTGGGTCGTGTACGACCCATACTATAGAAGAAGGATTTAAGGGGGCAGGGTCACCCAAAATCCGGTACCAAAATTGCAAAAAAATGTATCTCAGGTTCTATTGGGTATTTTTACTTCAAATTTGGCCAAGACATACAGGAAGGGTTCTAAAATAAATCTGTACAGTCTAATTGATGATATAACTTTGCTTTTTTAGTAAAAATGTAGAATAAACATATATTTTATATTGTGCGAAAATAAAAAAAGCCATAATTGTCAGAAACATAGTGGCTTTGGATTTATATCAGCATGTCTGATTTTTTTCATGACTGCTTTTGACTGTCTTGCCTGTGGCTGGTACCAAAATCGTATTTGTACTCATCAGAACTGTTATCATAACGCATGGGCCAAATTTTCGAAAAAATATTAGTACAATAATAAAAGACAAATACCTGTATTTTCTCTGTTTACTTTCAATCTGCTTGATTTTAGTACCGGCCATAGATACCACATCAAAGAATAAGTGTGCAAAATTTCAAGACAATTGGTAAACATGTAATAAAGTTATAAGAAACAGAGTGTGCCTGATGCGCGATTTTTGATGAAAGTTTCGCGTGCAGATTTTTTTATGTAATTTTGTGTTGTGTTGACACACACACATACCTTTTTTGAAAGCACATATCTCACGAATGCCTTTGTGTATCGAGAAAAAATAAACAGTGTCTGAAAGAGGAGAAATCAAACTTTAAAATAAGCCTAAACACTTTTGTGTTTGCCAAAAAACCGATTTTTTTCGATTTTTGATGAAAGTTTCGCGTGCAGATTGTTTATGTAATTTTGTGTTGTGTTGACACACACACATACCTTTTTTGAAAGCACATATCTCACGAATGCCTTTGTGTAGGGAAAAAATATAAACAGTGTCTGAAAGAGGAGAAATCAAACTTTAAAATAAGCCTAAACACGTTTGTGTTTGCCAAAAAACCCGATTTTTTTCAAAATCTGGGTGACCCTGCCCCCTTAACGTAAAACAAGTATGGGTTGTACGTACACGACCCACACCATCCGAATAGGTGTAAACTCCTAACCGCTTCTTTGCAGAGTATGGGTCGTACACGACCCAAGCCATCCGAATAGGGATAAACATCGTAAAATCCTTCTTTAGAACCATATGGGTCACTCACGACCCACATCAGCCGGACTGCCTTTTTTCAAATTACGTCATTGTTCATTTGCTTGTTTACAAAGATAATCCTCCAGAAAGTGGTCGATTGGAGCTTACAATGGTGTTTGAGGATTACATGAAGTCTTCATCAAATACTCCCAATAGTTTCAGAGATATAGACACTTGAGTGATGCTCTGGGTCGTCAAAACCCCAGGAAGCAAGGTGAAGATTTGAATGGTTGATGGCTGATGACATTGTTAGACAGAGATAGCTCAATGATCTAAATATTGCTGATTCAATTACGTAGACTTGGCTAATAAGGCTGGGCTAATGTGTGAAGCGTACTCTCTGGTCTTTTAAGTTTGACGAGGATCTCTCGGCCACCTAAAAGGTTTTCACCTGGCTTTCTTTTGTGCGAGTGTAACCTAGTGGTCGTGCAGGTTTGTTTCTGGTGACATAAATACTAGCTCACCGTGTTGTGTATCTGCAGACGCCGATATGGAGTCTGATCACTTCAAGGTCTAATCTTGATTTTCTATATCTGAGATCATTCAGATCTTCAAAGACATCTCGGAGTCAGATTTCTTCACGGTGTAATCTTCATTTTATCTGTCTGCAGTCCCCAACATTGACAAGATCATTGAGATCTTGCAAGACCTTTCTGAGTCGGAGTTCTGCATGGTCTAATCTCGATGTTTTCTATCTGCAGACAACGACGTCGACAAGATCATTGAGGTCTTAAAAAGCATATGGGATTCGGGGTTCTTCACGGTCTAATCTTGTTGTTTTTTATATTTAGTCAAGTTTTGACTAAATATTTTAACATCGAGGGGGAATCGAAACGAGGGTATGGTGTATGTGTGTCTGTCTGTCTGTCTGTCTGTGCGTGTGTGTGTGTGTGTGTGTAGAGCGATTCAGACTAAACTACTGGACCGATCTTTATGAAATTTGACATGAGAGTTCCTGGGTATGAAATCCCCGAATGTTTTTTTTATTTTTTTGATAAATGTCTTTGATGACGTCATATCCGGCTTTTCGTGAAAGTTGAGGCGGCACTGTCACGCCCTCATTTTTCAACCAAATTGGTTGAAATTTTGGTCAAGTAATCTTCGACGAAGCCCGGACTTCGGTATTGCATTTCAGCTTGGTGGCTTAAAAATTAATTAATGACTTTGGTCATTAAAAATCTGAAAATTGTAAAAAAAAATAAAAATTTATAAAACGATCCAAATTTACGTTTATCTTATTCTCCATCATTTGCTGATTCCAAAAACATATAAATATGTTATATTCGGATTAAAAACAAGCTCTGAAAATTAAACATATAAAAATTATTATCAAAATTTTTTTTTCGAAATCAATTCAAAAACACTTTCATCTTATTCCTTGTCGGTTCCTGATTCCAAAAATATATAGATATGATATGTTTGGATTAAAAACACGCTCAGAAAGTTAAAACGAAGAGAGGTACAGAAAAGCGTGCTATCCTTCTTAGCGCAACGAATACCCCGCTCTTCTTGTCAATTCCACGGGCACTGCCTTTGCCACGGGCGGTGGAGTGACGATGCTACGAGTATACGGTCTTGCTGCGTTGCGTTGCGTTCAGTTTCATTCTGTGAGTTCGACAGCTACTTGACTAAATATTGTATTTTCGCCTTACGCGACTTGTTTCTAATTATATTTAGTCAAGTTTTGACTAAATATTTTAACATCGAGGGGGAATCGAAACGAGGGTATGGTGTATGTGTGTCTGTCTGTCTGTCTGTCTGTGCGTGTGTGTGTGTGTGTGTAGAGCGATTCAGACTAAACTACTGGACCGATCTTTATGAAATTTGACATGAGAGTTCCTGGGTATGAAATCCCCGAACGTTTTTTTCATTTTTTTGATAAATGTCTTTGATGACGTCATATCCGGCTTTTCGTGAAAGTTGAGGCGGCACTGTCACGCCCTCATTTTTCAACCAAATTGGTTGAAATTTTGGTCAAGTAATCTTCGACGAAGCTCGGGGTTCGGTATTGCATTTCAGCTTGGTGGCTTAAAAATTAATTAATGACTTTGGTCATTAAAAATCTGAAAATTGTAAAAAAAAATAAAAATTTATAAAACGATCCAAATTTACGTTTATCTTATTCTCCATCATTTGCTGATTCCAAAAACATATAAATATGTTATATTCGGATTAAAAACAAGCTCTGAAAATTAAATATATAAAAATTATTATCAAAATTAAATGTTCCAAATCAATTTAAAAACAGTTTCATCTTATTCCTTGTCGGTTCCTGATTCCAAAAACATATAGATATGATATGTTTGGATTAAAAACACGCTCAGAAAGTTAAAACGAAGAGAGGTACAGAAAAGCGTGCTATGCAGCATAGCGTAACCACTACCCCGCTCTTCTTGTCAATTTCACTGCCTATGCCGTGAGCGGTGGACTACGAGTATACGGTCTTGCTGCGTTGCATTGCGTTCAGTTTCATTCTGTGAGTTCGACAGCTACTTGACTAAATATTGTATTTTCGCCTTACGCGACTTGTTTTATTTATCTGCAGACCCCAACATCGATAACATCATTAGATCTTCCAATGCATCTCAGAATCGGAGTTTTTCACGGTCTAATCTTGATTTTTATATTTAGTCAAGTTTTGACTAAATATTTTAACATCGAGGGGGAATCGAAACGAGGGTCGTGGTGTATGTGTGTGCGTGTGTGCGTGCGTGCGTGCGTGTAGAGCGATTCAGACCAAACTACTGGACCGATCTTTATGAAATTTGACATGAGAGTTCCTGGGTATGATATCCCCGAACGTTTTTTTCATTTTTTTGATAAATGTCTTTGATGACGTCATATCCGGCTTTTCGTGAAAGTTGAGGCGGCACTGTCACGCCCTCATTTTTCAACCAAATTGGTTCAAATTTTGGTCAAGTAATCTTCGACGAAGCCCGGACTTCGGTATTGCATTTCAGCTTGGTGGCTTAAAAATTAATGAATGACTTTGGTCATTAAAAATCGGAAAATTGTAAAAAAAAAATAAAAATTTATAAAACGATCCACATTTACGTTTATCTTATTTTCCATCATTTGCTGATTCCAAAAACATATAAATATGTTATATTCGGATTAAAAACAAGCTCTGAAAATTAAAAATATAAAAATTATTATCAAAATTAAATTGTCCAAATCAATTTAAAAACACTTTCATCTTATTCCTTGTCGGTTCCTGATTCCAAAAACATATAGATATGATATGTTTGGATTAAAAACACGCTCAGAAAGTTAAAACAAAGAGAGGTACAGAAAAGCGTGCTATCCTTCTTAGCGCAACTACTACCCCGCTCTTCTTGTCAATTTCACTGCCTTTGCCATGAGCGGTGGACTGACGATGCTACGAGTATACGGTCTTGCTGAAAAATGGCATTGCGTTCAGTTTCATTCTGTGAGTTCGACAGCTACTTGACTAAATATTGTATTTTCGCCTTACGCGACTTGTTATATTTAGTCAAGTTTTGACTAAATATTTTAACATCGAGGGGGAATCGAAACGAGGGTCGTGGTGTATGTGCGTGTGTGTGTGTGTGTGTGTGTGTGTGTGTCTGTGTGTGTGTGTGTGTAGAGCGATTCAGACTAAACTACTGGACCGATCTTTATGAAATTTGACATGAGAGTTCCTGGGTATGAAATCCCCGAACGTTTTTTTCATTTTTTTGATAAATGTCTTTGATGACGTCATATCCGGCTTTTCGTGAAAGTTGAGGCGGCACTGTCACGCCCTCATTTTTTAACCAAATTGGTTGAAATTTTGGTCAAGTAATCTTCGACGAAGCCCGGGGTTCGGTATTGCATTTCAGCTTGGTGGCTTAAAAATTAATTAATGACTTTGGTCATTAAAAATCGGAAAATTGTAAAAAAAAATAAAAATTTATAAAACGATCCAAATTTACGTTTATCTTATTCTCTATCATTTGCTGATTCCAAAAACATATAAATATGTTATATTCGGATTAAAAACAAGCTCTGAAAATTAAATATATAAAAATTATTATCAAAATTAAATTGTCCAAATCAATTTAAAAACACTTTCATCTTATTCCTTGTCGGTTCCTGATTCCAAAAACATATAGATATGATATGTTTGGATTAAAAACACGCTCAGAAAGTTAAAACAAAGAGAGGTACAGAAAAGCGTGCTATCCTTCTTAGCGCAACTACTACCCCGCTCTTCTTGTCAATTTCACTGCCTTTGCCATGAGCGGTGGCCTGACGATGCTACGAGTAAAATGGCATTGCGTTCAGTTTCATTCTGTGAGTTCGACAGCTACTTGACTAAATATTGTATTTTCGCCTTACGCGACTTGTTTTTCTTTTTCTTTGTATCTGCAGACCCTAACATTGACGAGATCATTCAGATCTTCAAAAGCATCTCGGAGTCGGAGTACTACAAGAAGTTGAGCTACGACGACCAGATCCTCTTGCTGGAGCTGCTCAGTGGCGGTGAGGTGGGCAAGATACAGGAGGTCATGGACAGCCAGGGCTACGAGAGACTCTTCAACTTTGTCTACAGTAAGATATAACACACTATCACACAGTACGATACACTACGATACTATGCAATGCAATGTAATGTAATGCAATGCAATGCAATGCAATGCAATGCAATACAATACAACGTTATGCAATGCAACGCAATGCTATGCTATGCTATGCAATTGCAATGCAATGCAATGCAATACAATACAATACAAGAGGTCATGGACAGTCAGGGCTACGAGAGACTCTTCAACTTTATCTACAGTATGGAATAACATAGTATGATACAGCACAATACGATGCAATGCAATAGTAATAATAATAATAATGAGGATATTTATATGGCGCAAATTGTAAAACAGTTCTCAGCGCCTCACAAAAACATACATAAAGAAATTATTTTGTACACAATTCCAACTCAAATAATAATGCACATCAAAATATACTAATACACTTAAAAAATCAAATGCAATGCAATGCAATGCAATACATCAGAACTTTATCGTCGGATCGTGGTTTGCAAAGAGACATCGCAAAACCTACCACTATTGTTCTGAGAGCGTTATAATACCGACAAGAAAATTGATTGATTAAAATCAACATGGCCGAAGCAATGTTTTCATAAAAGAAGTGGTATTGTACGGGCACATGTTGAATTTGGGTTAGCCTACATGTATTGCAGAGTATTTGAAAATCCGTAGGCATAAAAACATGCAAAGAAGAGTGATAGGTCCCTGTTGTGAATTTAGTCAAGTGGATAAATTGATTACTTATGTTTCAGACTAGTTTTGCTGTTACAGCAGTCCCTCTCATGAACTTGGGCCAGTGCAAACCTGTCCGTACATTGTAGGTGGCCGGTCACGGGAGAGCCCCCCCCCCCCCCATCACACACACTCAGGCACACTGACGGACTGAATGAGTCTTTGCTACTGGTGAACGTGCTCTACTTGACCTAAAACAATAAGGTCAAACTACTACAACTTATAACTGAAAGGAAAAAAACTGTCCTGTAAAAACGGTGTCAGAAAAAGAGAGATAAAAGAAATCCTCAAATTCCTGAGGATACAGGCACCCCATGAAAGCAGCCACGAACATACTCACAGAGGCACACATGCTTGTGCAGATACTTTGCAAAAATATGAATTGAAAACCTGCATAATTATGTGGTAATTTATTTTTGTGTGTGTGTGGCTTTATTGAATACTTCGGGCAGTGACTTTTCCCTGTCCAGTTTTCTCTTTCGTCTCTCTTACCCCTCGCTTACCCACCCCCCCACCCCCTTACCCTCCACTCCCTTTACCCAGCCCCGACAGCACAGATTTGCAGATTACAGGAAGACTGCTCCTCTTCAATTATATCCAGGGATCTTCCAGCTGTCTCGACCATAAGCCAAGTAGTTGAGTCTTATACCCCCTTTCCACACAACCGTTCTAGGTCCCGTTCCCGTACCGACCAAGGATCGAACTGTGCGGACACGGGAGGGATCGGGACAGAACCGCAATGAACGTAACTGATCGTTAACGGAACTGCTTTGAATGGTATGGTCGGTAGGGACGGCTGAGTTTGGGCTGCATGTAATGGAACCTCAACCCATTGGTAACGGAACGCTTGGATCATTAAAGGAACTTAAAACAACGGTAACGCAACGAAAGTGCTCTCACACACTGAGTTGTCATACCCGCATTCCACACATCCGTTCTAGGTCCCGTTCCCTTACCGACCAAGGACGGCTGCCACTATGGTCAGACGCTGCTGAAAGATGCCAAAAAACGGCCGTTTGCGCAGCGTTCCATTGTTGTGGCAGCATTCCTTGGTTGGTACGGGAACGGGACAAAGAACGGTTATAACTTTTGACACCGACAAACTGAAGAATGAACAGATCTATGAGGTAACCGTCTCAATGGTCCCGGCTCAGGAAACAAAGAGTATATATGGCCTGGGGCGATTGTAGCTTCCCTTCTTCGTGTCCGATAGACAAGGACAATAAATAGTAGAGCATAAAGCAATTTCATGTTGGCATCTTCTCCACTGAAAGCTATAACCCAAAGACTGAAGACCAAAGTGCTTTATCCCACTTCTGACCCGAATCACCCCCTTCCTGCTAGGTACACGTGCACTCAAGTTAACCTCTGCTTTGACCTGTGTGCCAGGAGTCGGATGAGAGAGAGAGAGAGAGAGCTAGAGCGAGAGCGAGACACACACACACACACACACACACACACACATAGACAGAGACAGACATAGAAAGACAGAAGCGGAGAGGCTCAGAGGGAGACACAGACAAAGACATACATACAGAGACAGAGACAGAGAGACAGAGAGAGGCACAGAGAGAGAAAGAAAGAAAGAGAGAGAAACTGAAACTGAAACTGAACTTTATTTCCAAAGGATAGAGGTTTTAGGCAAAGCCTAATCTTACAACCTGTCCCTTATACAAACACTTAATACAGACGCACATAATATAGATAGTAAAATTGACAAGGTTATTGTTACTTACAGACGTACATAATGTAAATA
Organism: Littorina saxatilis; assembly: GCF_037325665.1. Classification (NCBI taxonomy): domain Eukaryota; kingdom Metazoa; phylum Mollusca; class Gastropoda; order Littorinimorpha; family Littorinidae; genus Littorina; species Littorina saxatilis. The sequence goes on from NC_090248.1 coordinate 43,523,415, forward strand.
GTAATAAGAAAGGGGTTATGGTTTTGTATACACATTCAAAAATGGGAAAAACAATATAGGGTGGAAATTGCAGCATAGTTGCAATAATGCATTGCATATAAACATCCAAAACAACTAATAACAAAAGGGAGAAAACAAATGTGGGGAGGAATTGTCCCAATCATTCGCATGTATATCATTATCAATACATACACATAAAGAACAAATCAAAATACAAACATAACTTGACTAAATGTAAAAAGCACTAAAATATCAGACATGAAAAGTGTTCTATTTACCCATTAAGCGGGAATGAAACTGGCGCCTAAACGTTTTCACAGAAGAGGCATTTCGGAGGTGTAGGGGTATGGAATTCCATAGAGACGCTCCTGAGAAGGCTAAACTTGACTTATACAAGTCTAGACGAGGGATGGGGGGAATCAGGTTCTGGGACCCATATCTTTTTGTGGCATGTCTGAAATGTGATTTTAAATATCCAGGAACATTATTGTTAATTACTTTGTACATAAAGACAGCCTTGTTTAGCGTCAACTGATCTTTCAAGGGAAGGAAATTAAGGAGCTTTAATTTATCATCTGTTGGCTTATTTGACTCATGCAGAATTAGTTTTGCAGCACGGCGATGAAGAGAATTGAGTCGTTTGAGATGAACATCACTGCAGTTATCCCAAAGTGTTGAAGCAAAGTTGATATGGGGCATTATGTGAGCGTAATAAAACAACTTGAGTGCTTCCACATCAGCATAATGTCTTAATTTAGACAATAAGTACAAATTTTTAGATACTAATTTGCAAATTTTACTCAAGTGAGTTTGCCATTTCAATTCTTGATCAACGGTAACCCCTAATAATTTATGCTCTTTAACTTGTTGCACTTGAGTTGAATCAATTGACAGTTGAAGTTGTAAGGGTTTTAATTGGTGTTTTTGTCTAGTTGTAATCACCATACTTTTCGTCTTAACAGGGTGAATAACCATTGCATTAGTGGTGCACCATTCTGTCATCTCATCTATACTTTTTTGAAGAGATTGGTTGACGGCTACCAAAGACTTCTGACTGGTGTGGATTGATGAATCATCCGCAAAGAACTCACATCTTACTTTCTCATCTGACACATGAAGAGGTAAATCATTTATATAAATACAGAACAATATAGGTCCTAATACAGACCCTTGAGGCACACCACTTTTGACAAAATCATTCGACGAAGTTTTACAGTTGATGAATACATATTGTTTCCGTTTTGAAAGATATGATTCGAAGAAGGCACAAGCAGAGTCATCTTTTAAGTAGCATTGTAATTTCTTTAATAATAAGGAGTGGTCTACAAGGTCAAAGGCTTTTTTAAAGTCCAGGAATAACGCTCCTGTTACTTCGGACTCATTAATAGCTGATAACCAAGTTTCACATAAAGAGCTGAGAGCAGTGTGGCATGAATGCTTAGAGCGAAATCCAGACTGAAATGGATGAAACAAATTCATTCGTTCCATATATTCCAGTAAATATTTCTGAATATGCTTCTCCAAAGGCTTAGATAAAACAGGTAAGAGGGAAATTGGTCGAAAGTTGTTAGGGTCCGTAAGATCCTTGCTTTTTGGGAGTGGCACTACCTTGGCACATTTTAAAATAGAGGGAAAAACGTTTTGTTGTATGCCAAGGTTGTAGACATAAGTCAGTGAATCAATTATGTATGGTAAAGCAAGTTTGAGCAACCGGACAGGAATCTTATCGGGACCCATTGACTTTTTATTCGCCATCTGTTCTATCAGTTTTCCAACCTCGTGGACAGTAATGGGTGGAATAGAAAACGTTTCGTTTTGAGTCAACTTTCGTCCACAAAATGTTTTTAATTTTTGTAGAGAGACATCAATATCAAGGGACTCATTCTGCGTGAGACAGGCTTTCAGTTTCTCTGCGAGCGAAATAAAGTGTTGATTAAAATCTTCTGGAGTTATTTGTGACGGAGAATTGGTCGATCTCTTTCGAGATTTATCAAGAACTTCATTCATTGCTCGCCAAATTGTAGAAGTATCTCTCTTATCAGAAAGCAATTTATTAAAATAATCTGCTTTTGCTTGCCTTACCGTTTTCAAAACTTCATTCCTTTGTAATTTGTACTCGCTTTTCATGTTATGTTCTTTAAAGAAATCACGCAACGCCATAGCCTCAATAATGTCCGATGTCAACCAAGGGGGCAGGTGGGGATGTTTCACCCTATGCTGACGTAGTGGAGCGTGTTTATCAATAATGGAACACAAAATCTCATGGAAAAGATTGCAAGCATCATCTGCGTTACTGCAATTAAATACGCTTTGAAATGGCGCTCGATTAAGATCACAGAAAAAGGCAGACTCGTCAAAGTATTTAAAACTTCTGTACTCGATAGTTGTATGACCTTTATGCTGTGATTTGGGCAATCTCAGAACAATTGAGCAAAAAACAGAATAATGATCACTGAAAGTGGAGTGTACTACTTGAACATTTGAAACAGTGGTCTTATTATCAGTATAAATGTGATCAATAAGGGTAGATGAATTATTGGTTTCTCTTGTAGGGGTTTTAACTAGCTGGTGAAGACCAAATAGAGCAGTGGTTGAGCCCCAAGTTGTTTGGGGTCTCTGTAAATTAATGTTAAAATCACCAAGCAATAGTACATTCTCATCACGACGCTTTGCTCTGTCCATCATTAAAACAAAATCATCATTCCAACTTGTTGTTTCAGCAGGATTCCGATATATATAACATATTAACAAAGGCGAGGATTTACCATTTTTCAACTCCACCCACAAACATTCCACATTTTCATCTTCAAGATCGGCCCTTCGCTTCACAATGCCAGCAATAGACCGATGGACATACAGAGCAATACCTGTTTGGCCAGTTTGTGCACTATCGCGTCGTAAAACATAGTAATTTGGAATATCAATCAGGCTGTCCGAAACACGCGAATCTAGACGTGTTTCGCAAACACCAAAAAGATGTACGAGCTGTGGTTGTTTGTTCAAAAATACACAAACATCAGGCACTTTGTTGACTAAATGGTAAATGTTCAAATGCCCGATACGGAGAGAAGAATCCGCCGTTGACATTAAATAAAAGTGTAATAATTATTAGAACAATTTAACAGCAACAACAAAATATGCAAAAATTCAAGCACAAAATGGGAAGAAGATTGAACAAACAAACAAAAAAAGAAGAGAAAGTGAGACAGTTGCGCAGCCCTAATGACTCACATACACGCGCACACACAAACAATTACTCTGATATAAGATCAAAATTAATGAAGGGAAGAAACTTGACCAAAAATTGAAAAATTAAAGGGAGGTTACAATCAGTGAATCCCCAAACCTAGGACAAGGGCCTTTGCAAAAATACGAAGACAATGCAGTAAACAGAAGCGCAGCCGCCCGGTCTTCACTTTGTATATAATAGGAAGGGAGGCGGAGGGGGCACGATTATGCCTCAAACACTGAATCGAAGATTGCGTGGCCGTAACCGGTTTCACACACTGGAGGCAACAAGGTCCGTTGTACAGCAATCCAGGTCAACTAAGAAAGTGTAACACAGTGTCTTAAACAACAGCCAAACTCACTTTAGCGAGCTCAATGTTCTGATGAAACACATAATGTTCTGATGAAACACAAAATGTTCTGGTGAATCAATTAATGTTTTCATTAAACACACGAGTACGTTTGACACCGCAAAACACAGTTAAACCGCGGTAAACGTCGACACAATTCTGAAGATTTATATGTTTGAAGATCAGAAAACAAATCATCTGGGAAGGGAACAGTCACAGTGCACCAGCACGTGTTTTAAAGTCCGGTCACAAGAAAGGGAACAGTTTTTGATTGGTTCTTGCTCTTTTCCTTTCCTCCTCCTCTCTCTCTCTCTCTCTCTCTCTCTCTCTCTCACTTATTTCTTTCACACTCAAGCATGTGCGCGCGCACGCACACACACACACACACACACACACACACACACACACACACACTACTCCACTCTCGTTAAACAGATCATGGCAGGTGTCAAGCGACTTGAGGGCTACTTGCCCAGGGAGCGGTGAAGTGTGACGATGGGGTGACCCAGGGCGCTCCATATTGTCTGTGAGGAGCAGGGTAGCCAGGTGCATAGTACATGGGAGGTGGGTAAGGGAATGGAGTATAGTAGGGATTATACATTGATGAGAAAGGCATATGTGGTGATGGGGGCATGTGCTGAGTGTGTCTCACAGGTTCATCACTCATTGCTTGATGTTGCAACCACATGGGGAGTGGCGGCTGTCCGGTTGACGGGTGTCGCTGTGGTGCCTGCTGCATCCGCTCCTGGGTATGCAGAGTCTGCCACGGGGCCGGACGAGCAGCAGGCTTCTGGTTGCGCTGGTCCTGGTCGCTGTGCTGTCGCTCGTCTGCCATGTTAGAAGGGGCGACTTGGGATGGTTGCTGCAGGCCTTGTTCAGATGGCGACGTTCTTGTGTTCTGTTTGGTCACACTGGCGTAGGATGCGTGTTCCTTTTTAGTGTCAGTGCTTGCTTCATAAAGCACCGCTTTTGCGTCTCGCAGCAACAATGACAGTCCTCTCGCGGAATAATGGACTTTGTCCGCAAGAAGGCCAGGGTTTATCTTCCCTTGTTGGTCTCTTTTCCAAACGGACTTCAGAGACAGAAAGGATACGTTCTCTCCACAAATGTTTGCCAGTTCACTGTTTATCTTGGAGATTTTTTCATTCCTTTTGTGGTGACTCTGCGGTGGGATGGCTGCGACAAACGTTGTGGCTGTGGGGAAATGGGTGGCAATGGCTTCTAATAGCTTTTTGTACTCCTGTACAATGTCAACATCTTGAGCCCCATAGTCATTAGTGCCAACATTTAGGAGAAGTTTCCCTACTTGTGGGAAGATAGCTCCTGTACAAATAATCTGTGTTAGCTGTGCTATGTTTACTCCTCTAAATGTTCTAATCTGTGTTTGGCCTGATCTGTCTAGCCGTCTCCTGTCTATGTGTTTCAGGTTTGAGTCTCCTATCAGTAATGTCTTACATGACGGGGGGAGACGCAATGTCGGTGTATGGGGCACATAGTCTTTCTCTGACAGAAGAGCATTGTAAACTCTTTCCTGCTTCGGGGAGGTGGGCGGCGACCCAGTATCAGACACTGTCCGGTCCAAGGATACAGTTGGCACGGTGGAGCGACCCGAGGGTTGAGCGTAGCGCCCATTGTTGATCAATGTCTGAATTGGCTTCGCATCAGATTGCCCGGAGACGTCACGGTCGTCTGCTTGCGGGTGGTTGGGCGAAGTTTCATTACGGATGGACTTTTTATCCAAACGTTTAAGTTCTTTGATTTTGTCTTCAAGTGACTGACATCGTTTGCGGAGAGAATCTGTCTCTTTGTCACTGGCCTCTTGACGTTCTTGCAAATCCAGCAGCTTTCGTTCATGCTGCTGTTCAATGACACGGAACTCGCGTGACACTTGCACTTTGTAGTCACGGAATTCGGTGACCAGTGCGTCTAGTGTGTCCCGTAGATGCAGAAGTGATGACGTGTCCGTTTCGTTGTTGTTGAGGTTGGTGTTGGTACTGTCAGTGGTACCCGTGGAAGCTTCGTCATCAATAGCAGCGCTGTCAGCACAGCTGACCCCTGGATCGGCACTGCCGTTGGTGATAGCAGCCGCCCCGACACCACTGACACTAGTAGTACTGGTACCGTCCTCGCTACTGACAGTGGGGGCTGTGCTGAAAGCGGAGGTGTCAGTTTCAGCATTGCAGTTGTCGGTGTTGGTACCGCTGTCCCCAGCAGTAAGTGGAGGGGGGACAAGGGTGTTGGTACTGTCAGTGGTACCCGTGGAAGCTTCGTCATCAATAGCAGCGCTGTCAGGACTGCTGACCCCTGGATCGGCACTGCCGTTGGTGATAGCAGCCGCCCCGACACCACTGACACTAGTAGTACTAGTACCGTCCTCGCTACTGACAGTGGGGGCTGTGCTGAAAGCGGAGGTGTCAGTTTCAGCATTGCAGTTGTCGGTGTTGGTACCGCTGTCCCCAGCAGTAAGTGGAGGGGGGACAAGGGTGTTGGTACTGTCAGTGGTACCCGTGGAAGCTTCGTCATCAATATCAGCGCTGTCAGGACTGCTGACCCCTGGATCGGCACTGCCGTTGGTGATAGCAGCCGCCCCGACACCACTGACACTAGTAGTACTAGTACCGTCCTCGCTACTGACAGTGGGGGCTGTGCTGAAAGCGGAGGTGTCAGTTTCAGCATTGCAGTTGTCGGTGTTGGTACCGCTGTCCCCAGCAGTAAGTGGAGGGGGGACAAGGGTGACGTCCTTGAAAGCTGTGGTCACGGCCTCAGTGGTGACGGAGGACAGCTCGGCCATAATGTGGACAACAGCCTGCAGGCGTTGGAACTCGTCCTTCACCCACGCGATGCACTGCTTTCCCTGTACCAGTATTGTGTTTGTGGCGTAGATGTGTATCACAAGTAGCTTGTGACCACCACTGTACAGACGCACTGTCGTCTGCACAACATCTGGAGGGAAGGACACCACAGTTAGTGACTCGGAATCGTCGTAGTCATGATGGACTGGGTGTAGTTTCTTTTCAATCCTTGAGAAATCCTCCCAGGTTGCTTCATAGCCCTGGGATCGTAAACTAACAAGGTATCTGTGTCGCAGCACAGCTTTCCAAACTGGAAGAAGCTTGCTGTCGCTTTTAAAAGTTATTTCATTAGGGTCTCTTTTCAGTTCAATCACTTCAAGTGATTTGTGCATGCGAGACCTAGTAATAACGCTAGTCATCTTGGCCGGCACGTTGTTCCCTATCCCATACTTAATTAAACATCTCGTGTCGAGTTCTGAATTGGGTCGGTAGTACGAATAAGTTTTGCATTGTTCTCCATGCTGACAACTGCAGCAGAGGATGCCGCAATTCAAGTTGTCGGTTCAGCACACATTAGCACTTGTACACACTACACAGTACAACACCACAGACATAAAAAGGGTAGACCGCGCGTGCTAGCCTCTCGCTAAAGAAACTGACTGCCATCTTTGGCACCGGGGGACAGAATAGCGGAGCGAAAGGCTTGTAGCGCGCGTGTTGCGCTTATCTGATCACGGTGCTTGAGTGGAATGTGGCTCGCACCACTTGTTCCCTCCGACTACTAGTGGTAGTATAGACCCTCAAGCAGTAGGATCCAGGTAGAATAAGCACTTTATCTCACAAATCACACAATGTTGCCATATGTATCGTTCACATTTAGATAATGTGCACAATAAGGAACTTTTAGCATCAAAATACACTGTTGTACATATCCTAGAAACACAAGCAATCCATTTTGAAGCGGAGAGCAACCTAGGCACGTCCGTACCGGTTGGTCGTTGGCGAGAGAGAGAGAGAGAGAGAGAGAGAGAGAGAAACTGTAACTGATCTCGTGAGAACGGTAATAAAACGAGACATGTCAGCTCTCCGAATGCCTTGCAATAGATGACCGCTCCTGCGGCCATCAAAAAATAAAATACAGAATACATACATTAAAATCTGTCCGTCTGCACCGCTGGCTGGCTTTTTGTCTCTTTTTTGTACAGTATGTCTCAGCATGTGCACGCGTGGGATGTCTGTAGATGTGAATCTAATTTATATGTGTGTTCGCCCGCTCTCTCCTCCGGCAAGGCTTTGCTTGTTGATTATCTGTCTTATTGTATTTTTCAGAAATTCCCCTGAAGTATTTCGACAGCCTTATGAACTTCATTTTGGCGGTAAGTGACGGCATTCACAAATAGATAAAATATTTTAAAAAAAGCTTTACATTTACACACAAAAGGCAGTGTCACACGCACATTCCGCAAATCAACACATAATAAGATATAATACCGACACATGCACAGCCCACCGGTGACCTTAACCTTCACCGTGCTTCGTGGGTCGTGCTTTTGAATTGTGCCAAAGTTTATACAATACTAGACGATTAAGAGCAATAACTCTGTTGGTATCCAAAGGCCTGCGTAAGAGTTGCGCAGCTTGATTCCGAAGCAAACATAGGCCTATCTAATGGACTTTTTCATAACTGGCGTGTGAATCCACAAATTCAATTTTTGGGGGCATGAATCAGTGTTTTCCGTCAAATCTATTTTGAGATTTTTCAGTTTGCCTCGAGCTCGGGTGAAAGCGAGGTAACTTCGTCAAACAGTGTTGAATACGCTTGATCTCTGATCAACATCAATATTCTAAATTTTGTTGCAGAGTATTCAACGAGAAAAGAGCATCAACGCTGCTATGACATCATAGAAACAAACTTCAGATGCATGTGCATACACCGGGCATCGTTTTCTGATTGCCTCGTCGACACTTTGCGAAATGAAGTCATCAGGATTTGTGTATTTCATAAAAATTTAAAAAATAAACCGCATATTCATCGTTTTCTCCTGACGTAGGCCATCTAATCAACCGTGAAAATTCATCGAATATTTATTATGAGTGTTGTTTGTATACCTCTGGCAATAAAGTATTACCAATCCAAGTGTGTGTTCCTTGCATGGTCTTATTTGCGTTGTGATTTTTCTGACGTCCTCATCTGATATGAGTAGGGGAAGGTTGCATGCCTATGGCCAATAAAAAATATATGTTGGTGTTGGGTAATGTGATCAAAACAGATAGAGTCGGTAGGTCGGCTTTTTTTTTAAATTTTTTTTATTTTTTATTCAGTCTATTTTAAAGGAGGTTACTTCCCTTAGTCTCGGTATGGTTCGTAAAATGTGCCAAAAGTTGTGAATTATTTTTAGAAATGAAAAAAAGTTTATGGGTCGGCGGGAAAAAATAGGGTCGGTCGGGTTACCCGAAAACAACATATATTTGTATTTGGCCTAATATTGACCGGCGCCTAATATGGACCACCTCCGGTTCTGACAAACTGACGGTGCCCTAGCGCTCAAAACAATTCCATTCGCTGTATTTACCCTCTCCGGAAACCTTGCACAAGTCAAAACAGTTGCAGAAACACAAACCACAAAACCGTCAGGCTTTTTCTCTTTTTATAATGATAATAATAACGGGTATTTATATAGCGCCTTATCCGAAGTTCAAAGCGCGTATGCCGTGTGAGATGGAATTTTTTTTACACAATATATCACGCATTCACATCGACCAGTAGATCAACAGCCTATAGGCGCTGCATCCACCTTTCACGGCCTATTATTCCAAGTCACACGGGTATTTTGGTGGGCATTTTTTATCTACGCCTATACAAGTTTGCCAGGAAAGACCCTTTTGTCAATCGTGGGATCTTTAACGTACATACCCCAATGTAGTGTACACGAAGGGACCTCGGTTTATCGTCTCGTCCGAAAGACTAGCACTTGAACCCACCACCTAGGTTAGGAAAGGGGGCAGCGTTCACTCTAAATGTGACTCAACGGACTAGTTTCTGTCCACATCCAAAGCTGTTATCACACACAAATTGCTATATGTATGACAGCTAGTACTGTATTTGTTACATTTTAGCGGTGTTGACCCCGAGTTTCTACTGCAAACAAAAAATAATAGCAAAATCTCAAAGTATGTGTATGTCCCCTAATATGGCGAAAAAAAAAGACAAGCTAAACGCTGGTTTCATTAATTCATTATGTCTGAGCGAACGACGAAGAAGAAGAAGAATTAATTCATTAAGAAGCTTGCTAAAAGCAACCTATAACTAGCCCTCGAGCTTTCACAAAATATGACAAACAGTCTTCTTTTCGTGGAAATATGACAGCTAAGACCGCATTTGTTACATTCTAGCAGTGTTGACCCCCTGTTTCTACTGCAAACAAAAAACAATAGCAACATTTCAAAGTATGTATGTGTCCCCTTATATGGTCCACCTTCAACAAATCCAAGAAAATAAAAGCTAAAGGCTATTTTCATTAATTCATTAACAAGCTTGCTGAATGTAACCTATAACTAGCCCTCGAGATTTCAAAAATATATACCAAATAGTCTTCTTTTCGTGGTAGTTGATAATTTCACTTATTTTCCCTCTTTTTATATTTAGTCAAGTTTTGACTAAATATTTTAACATCGAGGGGGAATCGAAACGAGGGTCGTGGTGTATGTGCGTGCGTGTGTGCGTGTGTGTGTGCGTGTGTGTGAGTGTGTGTGTGTGTAGAGCGATTCAGACTAAACTACTGGACCGATCTTTATGAAATTTGACATGAGAGTTCCTGGGTATGAAATCCCCGAACGTTTTTTTCATTTTTTTGATAAATGTCTTTGATGACGTCATATCCGGCTTTTCGTGAAAGTTGAGGCGGCACTGTCACGCCCTCATTTTTCAACCAAATTGGTTGAAATTTTGGTCAAGTACTCTTCGACGAAGCCCGGGGTTCGGTATTGCATTTCAGCTTGGTGGCTTAAAAATTAATTAATGACTTTGGTCATTAAAAATCTGAAAATTGTAAAAAAAAAATTTTTTTATAAAACGATCCAAATTTACGTTTATCTTATTCTCCATCATTTGCTGATTCCAAAAACATATAAATATGTTATATTCGGATTAAAAACAAGCTCTGAAAATTAAATATATAAAAATTATTACCAAATTTTTTTTTTCGAAATCAATTTAAAAACACTTTCATCTTATTCCTTGTCGGTTCCTGATTCCAAAAATATATAGATATGATATGTTTGGATTAAAAACACGCTCAGAAAGTTAAAACGAAGAGAGGTACAGAAAAGCGTGCTATCCTTCTCAGCGCAACTACTACCCCGCTCTTCTTGTCAATTCCACGTGCACTGCCTTTGCCACGGGCGGTGGAGTGACGATGCTACGAGTATACGGTCTTGCTGCGTTGCGTTGCGTTCAGTTTCATTCTGTGAGTTCGACAGCTACTTGACTAAATATTGTATTTTTGCCTTACGCGACTTGTTATATTTAGTCAAGTTTTGACTAAATAGGGGAATCGAAACGAGGGTCGTGGTGTATGTGTGTGCGTGCGTGTAGAGCGATTCAGACCAAACTACTGGACCGATCTTTATGAAATTTGACATGAGAGTTCCTGGGTATGATATCCCCATACGTTTTTTTCATTTTTTTGATAAATGTCTTTGATGACGTCATATCCGGCTTTTCGTGAAAGTTGAGGCGGCACTGTCACGCCCTCATTTTTCAACCAAATTGGTTGAAATTTTGGTCAAGTAATCTTCGACGAAGCCCGGACTTCGGTATTGCATTTCAGCTTGGTGGCTTAAAAATTAATTAATGACTTTGGTCATTAAAAATCTGAAAATTGTAAAAAAAAAAAAAAATTTTTTTAAACGATCCAAATTTACGTTTATCTTATTCTCCATCATTTGCTGATTCCAAAAACATATAAATATGTTATATTCGGATTAAAAACAAGCTCTGAAAATTAAATATATAAAAATTATTATCAAAATTAAATTGTCCAAATCAATTTAAAAACACTTTCATCTTATTCCTTGTCGGTTCCTGATTCCAAAAACATATAGATATGATATGTTTGGATTAAAAACACGCTCAGAAAGTTAAAACAAAGAGAGGTACAGAAAAGCGTGCTATCCTTCTTAGCGCAACTACTACCCCGCTCTTCTTGTCAATACGGAGATTTAATAAACGAAACGTCGGGACGTTTCGTTTTGAAGTCGTGGTAAACGTCATCATTTCGGGAGTCTCTCGCTGGAAAGGTGAAGGTCAACTGAAACGGAACGTGGAACGTCAAAACGCAGTCACGTTTTCCACCCCCAAAAAACGAACAATATTTCGTCAACTTTTGTGAGTATTTTTGCACACTAACAGTTTTATTTGTTGGCCATTTTATGCATTGCTAGATTCATCAACCCTTTCACAGTCTTTCAGCGCTGAGAATGTGTTCATTGGAGGTAGACAACTGTTGTGAACTGAAATATTTTGAAGGGTGCTGATCCTGGTACATTTATCCAACTTCATGGTGAAGAAAGCAAATGGTGAAGCAGAAGTAGGTCATCGCATCGAATTTTTATTCTGGCTTCGTATGTGATTTTGTATAAACAAAGTCTGTGTGATTTATTTGGACTGAAAATAATCAAAGTATGCCCGATTCTGGACCACCTCCTAGGGTTTTTTTTCCCCATTCTGATCGAGGACAGACGTGATAATTTCACTTGAAGATTTATCGCCCTTCCTTCATTCCGAAACGAAACGTGAATACATCTAAATCTTGTCTGTGGCCTATGCCGTCTCGTTTCACGTTCCGTTTCGCGGGGTGACTCATTCACCAAACGAAACGAGCTGCAAAACGAAACGTGCTGTCTTTTGAATCTCCCTAATTTCACTGCCTTTGCCATGAGCGGTGGACTGACGATGCTACGAGTATACGGTCTTGCTGAAAAATGGCATTGCGTTCAGTTTCATTCTGTGAGTTCGACAGCTACTTGACTAAATATTGTATTTTCGCCTTACGCGACTTGTTACATTTAGTCAAGTTTTGACTAAATGTTTTAACATAGAGGGGGGAATCGAGACGAGGGTCGTGGTGTATGTGTGTGTGTGTGTCTGTCTGTCTGTGTGTGTGTAGAGCGATTCAGACTAAACTACTGGATCGATCTTTATGAAATTTGACATGAGAGTTCCTGGGTATGATATCCTCAGACGTTTTGTTCATTTTTTTGATAAATGTCTTTGATGACGTCATATCCGGCTTTTCGTGAAAGTTGAGGCGGCACTGTCATGCTCTCATTTTTCAACCAAATTGGTTGAAATTTTGGTCAAGTAATCTCCGACGAAGCCCGGACTTCGGTATTGCATTTCAGCTTGGTGGCTTAAAAATGAATTCATGACTTTGGTCATAAAAAATCTGAAAATTGTAAAAACATTATTTTTTTATAAAACGATCAAAATTTACGTTCATCTTATTCTCCATCATTTTCTGATTCCAAAAACATATAAATATGTTATATTTGGATTAAAAACAAGCTCTGAAAATTAAAAATATAAAAATTATGATCAAAATAAAATTTTCCAAATCAATTTAAAAACACTTTCATCTTATTCCTTGTCGGTTCCTGATTCCAAAAACATATAGATATGATCAAGTTTTGACTTAATGTTTTAACATAGAGGGGGGAATCGAGACAAGGGTCGTGGTGTATGTGTGTCTGCCTGTCTGTCTGTCTGTCTGTGTGTGTGTAGAGCGATTCAGACTAAACTACTGGACCGATCTTTATGAAATTTGACATGAGAGTTCCTTGGTATGATATCCTCAGACGTTTTTTTCATTATTTTGATAAATGTCTTTGATGACGTCATATCCGGCTTTTCGTGAAAGTTGAGGCGGCACTGTCACGCTCTCATTTTTCAACCAAATTGGTTGAAATTTTGGTCAAGTAATCTCCGACGAAGCCCGGACTTCGGTATTGCATTTCAGCTTGGTGGCTTAAAAATTAATTATTTGTATTTTCGCCTTAAGCGACTTGTTTGTTTTTGTGTTTGCTTGCTTGTTTTTGTTTGTTTGTTTGTTGTTTTCTTTGATTGTTTTCTTTGTTTGTTTCTCTGAGTGTCAATGGTAAAAAGTATATGGAATTGAGAGCACGTCAAAAGACATACCGACGTGGTTGTTTTTCAACTTGCACATTCACCCATGCACGCGCGCACGCACGCACGCCTGCCGTTATTGTTTGCGACTTAGCAGTGATAATACACCAGTTAACAGTGTCGGCGTTTACATGGAACGAAGAATGAAAGCGGAAGAGGAAGAAGTACAAAGCGGAAGAGGAAGAAGTACAAACACACTCGCAAAAGCGATCTGCGCACGCGTTCAAATCAAAGGAGAGAAAAAGGAAAATCGCGTGTTTGTATACCCGATGTAATCCTTAGAACCTTTACACTTTTTCTTCGAACACTCAAAAGCAACTTCTAATGGAAGGGCGCTGGTTCTGTGCGACGCTTATTTTTCGAGAAAGGTGTGACTGACGAAATACAGGACGTCACATTCCAAATAAGCACAACTATAATTATTGCAGGTGGAAGCCGCTGAGATTGCATTTCTTCGGGAGGTTTCCGCAAAAATAGATATTACGCCGCTAGTGCAAAAGGCAGTGAAAGTGACGAGCCTGTTTGGCGCGGTAGCGGTTGCGCTGTGCTTCATAGCACGCTTTACTGTACCTCTCTTCGTTTTAACTTTCTGGGCGTGTTTTTAATCCAAACATATCATATCTATATGTTTTTGGAATCAGGAACTGACAAGGAATAAGATGAAAGTGTTTTTAAATTGATTTCGAAAATTTTATTTTGATCATAATTTTTAATTTTCAGAGCTTGATTTTAATCCAAATATAACATATTTATATGTTTTTAGAATCAGGAAATGATGAAGAAAAAGATGAACGTAAATTTTGATCGTTTTATAATTTTTATGTTTTTTTACAATTTTCAGATTTTTAATGACCAAAGTCATTAATTAATTTTTAAGCCACCAAGCTGAAATGCAATACCGAAGTCCGGCCGTTGTCGAAGATTGCTTGGCCAAAATTTCAATCAATTTGATTGAAAAATGAGGGTGTGACAGTGCCGCCTCAACTTTTACAAAAAGCCGGATATGACGTCATCAAAGACATTTATCGAAAAAAAAATGTCCGGGGATATCATCCCCAGGAACTCTCAGGTAAAATTTCATAAAGATCGGTCCAGTAGTTTAGTCTGAATCGCTCTACATACACACACGCACAGACAGACAGACAGACAGACAGACAGACACACACACACACACACACACACACACACACACACACACACACACACACACACACACACACACACACACACACATACACCACGACCCTCGTCTCGATTCCGCCTCTACGTTAAAACATTTAGTCAAAACTTGACTAAATGTAAAGATAGCAAATTGTCAAAGTATGTGTGAGTCCCCTAATATGGACCACCTTCAACAAATCGAAGAAATTAAAAGCTAAAGGCTGTTTTCATTAATTCATTAAGAAGCTTGCTGAAAATAACCTATAACTAGCCCTCGAGATTTAAAAAAAAACATAACAAATAGATTTATTTTTGTGGAAGTTGATAATTTCACTTATTTTCACTCTGATTTTGATAAGCTTCTTTAGTTTCCTGATGTGCTCCAAATAATGCTCTCATCAACCCGAAACAGATCAATCTAAAGCATCTTTTAATTAGTCTGACTTGCACACTAAGTTGTAGCATGTAATTTTGAACTATAGGGGGCTTTTTACAGTGATTCGTGAAGGCCGCTTCACTTGTCCATATTAGGAGCCTCGGCCCCTAATATGGACCATTTGTGATTTTTTCTGTATTTAATTTTTGCTGAATGTCTATCAAAGCTATTTTACTCTCATTAGGCCCAACGGTTAACCAAAGAGAGAAGGACTACCAAACACAAAATGAAACTTCTTCGCAAGAAAACAAGCCAGATATCAGCATGAAACAAAAAGTGGTCCATATTAGGAGCCCTTCCCCTATGTATTTTTCAAATGGTTGTGAAATAAGTCTTGTCTTTATCACCGTACTCAGGCCCTGTTCTGTTTTTCGTCACACATAAAACCGTTATTTCTTGTGAGCGACGCAGCATTATTCAGGGCTGGAAGACTACAAAATACACCGATTAACAGTTCCGCGGCCATTTTAGATTCGCACATGCGCACATCTTTTTCTACAAGCACTTTTGCTCCTTCTTCCTCTTCCAGTTTCCTGTTTTTGAGAAAATGCGCATCCGCAGACAGTTTTTTCGAAAGTTTTTTCTTCTTCTTCCTGTTCCGATTGATTTGAGAAAGCGTAGATTCAGTCGACAAAAAGTGCCATTTTGTAGTCTTCCAGCCCTGAAGTTGCTTTTGAGTGTTCGAAGAAAGAGTGTAATTAGGTTCTAAGGATTACATCGGGCACACAAACACGCGATTATCCTTTTTTTCCCCTTTGATTTGAACGCGTGCGCAGATCGTTTTTTGCGAGTATGTTTGTACTTCTTCCTCTTCCGCTTTCCTTCTTCGTTCCATGTAAACGCCGAAACTGTTAACTGGTGTATACACCAGTTAACAGT
Source organism: Littorina saxatilis (assembly GCF_037325665.1). Classification (NCBI taxonomy): domain Eukaryota; kingdom Metazoa; phylum Mollusca; class Gastropoda; order Littorinimorpha; family Littorinidae; genus Littorina; species Littorina saxatilis. Next base: position 43,539,444 of record NC_090248.1, read on the forward strand.
TCCGCGGCCATTTTAGATCTCGCACATGCGCACTTCTTTAATCGCGAGTAGATTCGACCCATTTCCTTTTCCGGGTGATGCGCATATCGTTTTTCGGCATGTTTATGTATTTTTCCTTTTCCGGTTGATTTCACCGCATGCGCAGATCGTGTTATTCGCCCACGTTTCTACACAAGGGACACTACTCCGGCGCACTACTCCACCCGTTGAAAGGGGAAAACATTTTCTTCAGTAAAAGTAGTCTTTATGAATAATCAATTAACAAGAAGGACGTTGTAAATTCATTCAATGCAGGTAAAATAAGAAAGGCACCCGTTTAATGAACCAAAAGAAGAGATGGTTCTACCAAAAAAATAGATGCTTTCACCCAAAGAAAAGATGGCTTGAGTGACAAAGAATTAAAGTAGGCTACCGAAAAAAAATATGATCCGCCAAAAGAATTGCTATCTGAACAAAAAATAAAATAAACTGGCAAAAGCAAATATACTCCGTGTTGCGAAAATGTACGCAAGCTATTCAGGTCCATACAAATACCGAGCACCGTCAGGCACCTATGGTCTATTTAATTAGGTGATGCAGCAAGTGCCTATGAATCGTCGGGAAAACCGAAGTATAATTACGTCAAAGTTTTGCTATCAGTTGACGTCATTTTGTTTGTCGTCAAGGAGTTGTCGTATTTCTTGAAGGAGTTTCCTTCAAAGCTTATTCTTTTACTTTCGATGTGATCGTCAGTTTACTTTGTTCATTAGTATTGGGAACATAAGGAGTTAGATAATAAATGAGGTTATTATTAGGTACGAAATTCTTGATCGCTATTTTCGCGAATAGACAAGAGTTTCCATTGGTCTAGGTTAGCTAACAACGCAAAGATGAGTTTCGGTTAGCGATTAAGGAGTTTGCGCAGAGAGAGAAAAGAATAACGATCGAAAAGAAAAGGCAACGGAAAGTGGAAGAAAAGGAGCGAAAGCATGAGAGGACCACAACAACACCGTTCTATGCCCATGCCTAGAAGCAAAACCCATCGCCAAGGGCGAACGAAGTTGGCAAGAGCTTACACAGAGGAGACACCCTATCTTTCACGGAGCGACCAGAGATCTGGCAGTGAGCGACAGCGGTAGCCGGTAACCGTCAGGGTGATGGAATCTTTTCTCGGTAAATATGTTTTTTAGATCCAAGTTGATTTTCCCAAGGTTACCAAGTTAATTTTTATGAGCACTGTATTGGTCACGGTATCACAAGTGTGATCAAATACCAAGATTTTATGTGATCACTGTAGATCAAACGTAATACATTGTATGAACGTTGAGCAGCATGAGGAACGAATGTGGATAATTAATTGTTTATAAAGTGCTGTAATGAATGATATAGTTGGATCTCCATTTGAATAACAAGATGTGTTTTTATCACACAGGTCTCAGGGGAAACGGTTTGTATGATGATAGAATAATTCCCAGTTCTGAGACTTGTCATTATTTCGACAGATATGTTGGTGTTTCGAGTTACGACTACGAGTTTCCAGTTCGAGATCTGAGGGACGAGTTTTTTTCACGATCAACCCTCTAACTTCGTGCGATGTTTTCCTGATCATCAATGATGAACTTTATATAACCGTTCGACGATAACCAGCCTGGACCACACGACGTTCCGACTGTCAACATCATCACTGCGTATTTTCAAGATGAGTGACTTTTAGAATTAGATCCAGGATATATGAACGATACAGAAATGAAGAATAACCCGTCGACCACGGAACAAGCCAGTAAATAAAAGTTGAATCTATAAATTTACAAATACGTCTTGTGTGTTTTGTGCATGAATCTGCAATAATGGTGTGATAGAATTTTTTTTAGAAACAAAATTCATTCTTGTTCTGATTTATAACGTAAAAGGTGAGGTCTTCGTACCCTCCGAGTACGCAACAGACAGGATCCGCAACATTTGGGGGCTCGTCCGGGATAGTTCCAAGACATTCTTGGTTTTGGGATTATTTCCAAAGACACGAGCCAAAATTCTAAATTTTTTAGTTGGGTATCACACCATTGTGCAGGTTTGTCACAAAACTCATTCGGAGGTCTGGCTATGGTAATTCATTTTTGTATTTGTACATTTTGCACGACTGCATGTGCATGAATAGGTCAGTTGGATAGGTATGTTGTAACACGTAGATTTTTGTTTCACATACGAACTGTCAGTATTTGTGAATACAGTAGGTGATACCAGTAGAAGTGTATGAGTGAAAGAATTGTGATTGGTTTCCTTGGGAAAATTATCTTGGACGCGAGGTAGGTTTTCTTGAGATAGCCAATTTACGAATTCTAAAAGAAAAGGGAAACATTGTAAACCGAACTGAAACATCAACATATATTCTTTTGTGCGAAGGCACTATTCCATTTTAGTCAAGCAATACTTGAATGTAAGCGCACGCTTGGACTAAAATCGTCCATGACTTTGTATTTCTTGGTGGCATAAGAAATATAGTTGTCATAGATTAAAGTAAAGTAATTCAACTCAGGGAAGCTGAGTTTTGAATGAAGATTCACCGGAACTATTGTAAGAAGTGCAGTAGGGTCTGATGAGAGTTTGGATGATAGGTAGAGAATTAGCATGGTATTGCTGAACCTATAAAACTCGAGTTTACCTAGTAAAGCTTAACTTGGATGGATAGACATATAAAAGCATTATGGTTGTTTTTGTCTAGGTTCTGAAAGTCAGAATTGTAAAATCCAGTTAGCCGATTTCCAATTTCGAAAGTCGATATTGGTTTAGTATAGTTGGGTCAATGTGACACTATACTGAGACTAGGTAAGGAAAATAATCTTGTTGTGATAGATTATTTTAGTGAAGCTGGTGTGTTTCCTGTGTCAGTAGTGACTAGGTTTTGTGCTATTGAATTAGTGTCAAGGTCACTCGGAAGCCAGATCACGTTGTGGTGATTGTGTTATCAGTTGTTATAACCCTTCACAAGGAAGTTTGATATAGCAGTTAACTCGGGAGTCGAGTAGGTCTAGGTTAAAGACATAACTACTATAGTCAGTCGGTGTTCTAATCTGGTAGTGATTAGAGGTGTGCTCTTATATTCCTTACTTTTGTATACCAGGGTTACGTGTAGACAAATTAGGATTGAGGAACTGAGTCTTTAGTGTGTTTTGGCAAAATAACTGAGACTAGTTGTTGCACCGACAAGTTAAGAAAATGCCGAGACGGCAGGTTATGGAGGCGGATTCTCCGCTGTTGGCATTCAAGCAGGATGGGATTATCCTGGGTCTGTCAGGTATAGAGTTGGCAGACTATATCGAAAAGCGACGTCTGGAAGAGATAAATCGAGAGGAAAAGAAACGGGATGCGGAAGAAGAAGACAGAAGGGAGGAAAGAAGGGCGCGAGAAAGACGTGAAGAGATAGAAACGCAACAAGAATTCGAACTGAGGAAAATGCGGGAAATGGTTGACCTAGGTTTAAATCAGAATGTAAACCAAAATAATCATCATATGCCCAGAGAGTCAAGTAGCAAGATACATATCAATCTGCCAATTTTGGATGACAAAGATGATATAGAAGCCTACTTCAAACAGTTTGAACGCATTGCAAAACTATCAGATTGGGATGAAGATGAGTGGGCAATTCGATTGTCAGGGCAATTGCGAGGTCAAGCACGACAGGTGTACATCGAATTGTCTGATGAGGAGTCAGTAAACTATGACGAGGTGAAAACAGCGATCTTGCAGCGTTTTCAGCTGACTGCTGAATCTTACAGGAAGAGATTCAAAGAGGTTAAGTGGGAAAAGGAAGAGAGCATCAAAGAATGCCGAAAACGCATGAAAACCTATCTAGATAGATGGAAGGAGTTGTCCGAAAAGGAAGGGAAGTCGGGTGACTTGGAGGATTTAATTCTCACAGACAAACTGTTGGATGTCCTAACTCCGGACCAAAACAGATTCGTTAGGGAAAGAAATACGACAACTCCTTGACGACAAACAAAATGACGTCAACTGATAGCAAAACTTTGACGTAATTATACTTCGGTTTTCCCGACGATTCATAGGCACTTGCTGCATCACCTAATTAAATAGACCATAGGTGCCTGACGGTGCTCGGTATTTGTATGGACCTGAATAGCTTGCGTACATTTTCGCAACACTCCGGCAAAAAAATATATAATCAGGCAAAAGATTAACTACTTCGGGCAAAACATAATATAGTTTCAACAAAAGAATGGATAGTCATTCTCCAACACAGTGAAACACAGTGTGAGTGGTGGTCATTGTTTTGACTCACTGATTTCGCTTAAGCAGAGGTGATTTGTGATCACAAATTCAGCTGAATCAAGCAAGAACACAGATTCTGTCAGTTGAAAATGGAGTTTGAAGGTGGAGAGATGGATTTTGAGAGGATCGATCCAGTGAGATTTGATAATGATACGTCGGAGTCTGACAGTGAGCCACCAGCTACAAGACGACGGGGAATTGGAAAGCAGTGGACCAAAGACCGAGAATTCACATCGTGTGAAGAATCAGCAATGTACATGAAGGAGGTATGTTTTCGGTTTTTGTTGTTGTCACGTGTCTGTATATCCGTCCATATAGCAGTCCATTTAGCCTCTTACTGAATACATTGTGCCTGCTTGTTTATCTGGTTCTTCTGTAACTGTTTTTGTGTGTGTTGTTCTTGTTACTTGCGCTCATATTCATAATTATGACAAGTTACTCAGATTTTAAAAAATAAAATCTGTTTTTCATACAGGGTGGCAGATGGAAAGTGTACACTACAACGAAGACTACAGATGGACGGAAGGTCTACTACCAGTGCAATGAGGGCGCGTGTCGAGCTGAAGTTTTTGTTCTGTACAAGGCAGAAAATGACGCCGTTTTTCTCTACTCATCAGGAGAACATGACCACTCTCTTTGGACGTACAATGGTGCGGGCATTCAAGTGACACTATTTTGTCTCTGAAAGTACACTAAACTTGGTATGTTTTGCTGACAGTAGCTATTTTGTTGTTGAAATAATTCGTTTTTTTGTTGAGAATTCTTTTGCACGTCTCATTTCTTTTTTTGGTAGACCCAATCGTTTTTTTGCTAGAAGCATCTATTTTGTGGGTGGAAACATCCGATTTTTTGTTGGAATATCTTTTGCTAACTAAGCAATTCTTTTGGTGAAAGCATCTATTCTTTTGATGATTTAATTTATTGCCAATAAGAAATATGTTTGACGAACTTGTTCTGTTCTTATTCAAATGACAAAATATGTGAAGATCGAGAGATGTTATTAAAAAAACCGTGTTCCAGGCAACTCGCAAACAGATAACCGCTGTGTATTTCACCACAACCCAACGCAAAGGAAACATGACACACTACTATTTGGCATACCTTTTTGCATTCATTGAACTTTCCCCAATAAATTCGGCTCACATCAGTCGTACTAAAAGTTTGTCAAAACACGACACACAGGCGATAACAAATGCCCACCTGAACTTGTGGTTCGCAACCACACACTAACGACCGTCGAGGCACGTAATGAATTTTGCAATCTTCCGACCACCATTTTTTTTAAGTCGGTTACTCCCATTACTGCAACCAATAACACAGCATGTTGACGCCATCGCTAATTTGGATGTAACGTCAGGTTTTTGTTATAACGTAGAGGAAAACACACCGTCCCGTTCAATTGCTTCCATCACGTTGAGCAGACGATGCAGCGGTTGCTCGTCGAAATTTCTCGTCCAACCAGAATCGCTTTGGGTATCACGTGAGTTTTCCTTCTTTGTACCATGTAAGTGCCGAAACTGTTAACTGGTGTCTACATCACGTGAGTTTTCCTTCTTTGTACCATGTAAATACACCTGAGGCCATATTTCAAAGTGGTTAGGCAGTTTTAAAGGTTTGTTTTAGCGAACGACGAAGAAGAAGAAGAAAGGTTTGTTTTTATGTTAGTTCAGTGTTTTGTTTATCAGGAAAAAACAAAATGAATAGAGCTTGTCGCGCAACATTTTGAGATAGCGACTGAAGTTTGAGCATAGGTATGAGATTTTTTCACGCAAACCCTACTGAAGAATTTGTGATATTGTATTGTTAATATGTTAACAAAAATACAATCAGATGATCACAAACTGAAGAAGAGAAATAGGGTAGCAAAATAGAACATCAAACATAGTGATTTTACAGGTGAATTTGGAAAAAACCCACTTATGTATCCATTTTTGAAGCCCAATTTGAAGCATGGAACACAGTCAAACATAAATTAAAAGTGTTAAAGTGGTTACAGTGTTCAGAAATAGTGTTAAATAACAAGTTGAGTTATCCCTCTTCACAAATTTTAAAAGAAATACACCTCTTGTCGCGCAAAACTTTGAACTGTGATGCTTTTACTACCCCCACCCCCTACTCATTTTTCAGAAAAGAGTGCATATTATCTTCCAAATAGACAAGCAAGGTAGTCAGATGATCAAAACTTAAGAACAGAAATAGGGAAGCAAAATAGAACATGCAACATAGTGATTTAACTGGTGAATTCAGAAAAAACTCACTTTTTTACTCATTTTATTAGCTGAATTTAAAGCTTGGAAGACAGAAATAAATAAATTAAAAGTGCAAAACTGGTTACAGTGTTCAGAAATAGTGTTAGATACCAAGTTGAGTTATCCCTCTTCATCACAGTTAAAAGAAACGCACCTCTTGTCGCGCAAAATCTTGAACTGTGGTGCTTTTACTACCTCTACCCCCCACCCATTCTTCAGAAAAGAGTGCATATTATCTTCCAAATAGAAAGGCAAGGTAATCAGATGATCAAAAACTTCAAAACAGAAATAGGGAAGCAAAAAAGAACACCCAACAGAGTGATTTAACTGGTGAATTCAGAAAAAAACACTTTTTTACTCATTTTATAAGCTGAATTTAAAGCTTGGATGCCAGAAACAAATAAATTAAAAGTGCTAAAAGTGGTTACAGTGTTCAGAAATAGTGTTAGATACCAAGTTTAGTTATCCCTCTTCATCACAGTTAAAAGAAACACACTTCTTGTCGTGCAAAATCTTGAACTGTGATGCTTTTACTTCCCCTACCCCCTACCCGTTTTTCAGAAAAGAGTGCATATTATCTTCCAAATAGAAAAGCAAGGTAGTCAGATTATCAAAAACTTCAGAACAGAAATAGGGAAGCAAAATAGAACATCCAACATAGTAATTTAACTGTTGAATTCAGAAAAAAAACCACTTTTTTACTCATTTTATTAGCTGAGTTTAAAGCTTGGAAGACAGAAACAAAATTAAAAGTGCTAAAAGTGGTTACAGTGTTCAGAAATAGTGTTAGATACCAAGTTCAGTTATCCCTCTTCATCACAGTTAAAAGAAACACACCTCTTGTCGCGCAAAATCTTGAACTTTGATGCTTTTACTACCCCGGCCCACACCCTACCTATTTTTCAGAAAAGAGTGCATATTATCTTCCAAATAGAAAAGCAAGGTAATCAGATGATCAAAAACTTAAGAAGATAAATAGGGAAGCAAAATAGAATATCTAACATAGTAATTTAACTGTTGAATTAAAAAAACACCTTTTTGTCTCATTTTTGAAGCTGAATTAGATGTTTGGAAGACAGAACAAATAAATTAAAAGTGCTAAAATGGTTACAGTGGTTACAGTGTTCAGAAATAGTGTTAGATACCAAGTTGAGTTTTCGCTCTTTATCACAGTTAAAAGAAACACACCTCTTGTCGCGCACAATCTTGAACTGTGATCCTTTTACTACCCCCGCCCCCTACCCATTTGAACACAAAAGAGTGTATATTCTCTTCCAATTAGAAAAATAAGTAATTTTAAGCAACTGGACATTTTTAAAATACATATGTTCTGTCAGTCCAAGGATTGCTTAGTCCATTAAAAACAAACAGACTAGGATTTAGCGCACCCATTTTAAGAAAAAGTTAAAATGATAATTGATATATCAGACTTTTTTTATGCAATTACTACTGAAGATTCCAGACCAGGTAAAACAATCATTTTATATTCTTTGTCACATTTTTTTTTTAAATCTATCTGTAGCGAGTCTTGTCTCTTTGTGTCATTTAGTTATTTTCAAGAATTCTATCCTGGCAAAAAAATTTACAAATCCCTACCTACCTACCCTATTTTGTTTACCCATGTTATTAGAAACAGACAATTTATTTTTATTGGCCTAAAGATCTTGAAACATTTGCTTTAATAGCGAAATAACAAGTACAGCCCTTAGCTGTGTCACTCGAATTTCTTTGTCAGGCTGAAACTTAGCTGTTGCGTTGAAGTCTGCTGTGTGTGTCTGGGTCCAAAGTAACTTTCACATTCTCATCTACACATTCTCATCTACACACTCACGTTACTCACACAATTCTACAATTCTACCCACAGAGGCGTTCGGGGATGGGGGTCTCGCACTCGGGCGAATCACACCACAAAATACAAAGTATAACGTACACAGATTTTTCTATTGAACCAAAAAGCAAATTAAATCATGAATAAATCAATCAAGCAAAACTTCCACACAATGACACACTCACTCTCGGTTCACACTGCGCTCTGGGCGTGCACACTTGGCAGCACGTATACCGTTCCGACGCCGTTTGTCTTCCTGCAAGTCCAGCACAGGCACACGATTGTCCAAGAATCACAATAATCCTCGTGAATGTCACAGCAGGCATAGTAAGGTTACGTAGAAAAGTCCAAAAGGGTGCGTTAATGGTGGTAATCCGGCACACACACACACACACACACACACACACACACACACACACACACACACAGTGACACTCACACACACACACACACACACACAGTGACACTCACACACACACACACACACTCCGGTTTGGTAAGTTACCTGATAAATAATGTAGCCTGTAGATTTAACGGGGAGACTGATCAGACAGGAAGAATACTTTCACATTTCCGATGTTCAGCGATAAACTTGTTTTCTTCTAGAGTTCGATCGTCGTGCGATTCTGGCACGTTGTCACCAAGAACGTTAAAAAAACACAGGATATCATCATGATGCCTCTCTACAAAAACCAGGTCTAGGAACTCTTCATCTAAAGTCAGTCAGTATTAACCTCCTCAACACAATCCTCATCTTGTCCCATAGTGATTTCTGCCGCCAAAGAACATGTGGTTCTCAACTCAAAAGACCGATTTGTCGTCTTCCGGCATTGCGAAATTCAGATCTACCCAAACTACGTGCATTGATCTGAGCAATAAAATGTAGATGCGATATTCTGCAAACATCTCTTCAACACAATCTGCATCTTGTCCCATCGTGATTTCTGTCGGCAAAGAACATGTGGTTCTCAACTCACAAGACCAATTTGTCATCTTCCAGTGTGAAATTCTGATCTGCCCCAAGTACGTGCAATAAAATGTAGAAGCGATAATCTGAAAAAATTCTTTTCGCGTGAACGCTGCCACGTTGTCATCAGTCCGATGTCTTTTATCCAGAGCAGGGACGAACACACTTTTTCATCAGCAGTTTGTTATGTTTATCCGCAGACTGCTTTCCATTACTTGTCTGTTTTAGATTGACTTGTATGGTTCTTCAGCCAGGCAAGAAGTGCTTGTTTACAGTGACACATTCTCACGCACGACATGTCGTAATTGCAAGTTATAACGATTGTTTTTTATGGCACTGATAGAGAATGTCGATAGTTGTAAACTTCTGCCATTTCCTGATGTTTATTTCATTATTTTGCATACGGATATGGCTAATAAGGCCACAAAAAAAGGTTTGTTTACGGTAACATAGGCCAAAAAAATAGGGTCGGTAGGTCGGGATTTTTTTTTTCTCCCAAAAACCATATTTTTACGTTATTTTGCAAAAAACCCAGATTTTTTTTTTTTTTTTAAATTAGGGTCGGTCGGGTTACCGTAAACAGACTTTTTTTTGTGTGGCCTAAGTGGATAATCTGTAATGACACGAAACGCGTTCTAAATCCGGGAAGGGAGGCTACTCCAGCGTACTTTCAGGTGTATCCTACTGCCTTAACTGGTGTATTGCACTTTCTGCTGACAGAATCTACTACGCGTTCTCAAATCAACCGGAACAGGAAGAAGAAGGAAAAAAACTCTCGAATAAACGATCTGCGGATGCGCATTTTCCCCCAAAAAAAGGAAATCGGAAGAGGAAGAAAAAGCAAAAGTTCTCGTAAAAAAAAATGTGCGCAACGAATCGATTTCTTCACCACCCACTTTCGTCTTGGCAGGCCGAGATTGAAAAAGAAATTTGAAAGCAGCCTGACGTCATCATATGAGGCATTTGCTTTAGTACGTCATGTTTTCACACGTCATACTATTCTACCTTGCAGTCAAAAGAATGTTCTTCGTGGACAGGTCTTGCCTGTCTCTTTACAAAACAACTCAAAAGGATATATTCACAAAATCAAATCACGCATAACTGGTATGTGCAAAATGACCGCAGGTGACAAAGAGTCTTCATTTGAACCCAGTGGAGGCGGTCATTCTTCGACTAATACATTGAAAGCAAGGTCATCAAAAAGATGGGTCCGCCAAGTCATCCTGCTAAACCAGCTGATTTGGGTAATACATGAAGATGTAGATATTGCTTTTTGGTAGTTCTCGTTCATTTTCACACTAGTTTCGACTTTCGGGCGATATTGTCGGATTTTTGTTTCTTTCATTTCTTCTTCTTTTTTTTTTTTTTAACACATTTCATAGCAGTTTGGAGAGTCTTCAAATGTCTGAGCACATGCGCACACACACACACACACACACACACACACACATACACACACACACACAAACACACTAACACGCAAACACTCACACACACAAAGACAGATGAACAGACCAACAGAGACGATTTAGGGAGTTCACAGTAGTATAGCCTACTTATTTCATGCTCGCGCGCGCGCGCGTGTGTGTGTGTGTGGCCTGGGATATCTTTGTACTTACCATCTTTGTGTGTGTGTGTGTGTGTGTGTGTGTGTGTGTGTGTGTGTGTGTGTTGTGTGTGTGTGTGTGTGCGCTTGCGTGCGTGTGTCTGTGTGTGTGTGTGCGTGTGTGCGCGCTTGCTTGCGTCTGTGTGTATGTGTCTGTTTCTGTGTGCATTTCTACTTTACATCTACTCGTTCTCTCTTCCACTCTCTCTCACATCCCTTACACCCCACACCCTAAAAAAAAAACCTCCGAAAATCTAGCGAGGGAGCTCCAGTCGTCACGCAAATCCCGAGGACAATGACAGCGAACGAGGCTACTGGAAAAACCGTCTGGAGTACATCACGGCTCTGGTGGCGGCCGTGGTGGGGCTGGGCAATGTCTTCAGGTTCCCTTACGTCGTTCAAGACTACGGGCGAGGGGCTTTCCTCCTAGTCTACTTGATCAGCAACTTCTTCGTGGGCGCGCCCCTCCTCTATCTTCAGGTGTTTATAGGTCAGTTCAGCAGCAGGGGCCCTGCTGAGTGCTTCTCCGCCGTGCCACTCTTTCGAGGTGAGCGTGTGTGTGGTTAGGGGGGGGGGGGGTGTGTGTGTGTGTGTGTGTGTGTGTGTGTGTGTGTGTGTGTGTGTGTGTGTGTGTGTGTGTGTGTGTGTGTGTGATATGTTGGTTCGTATCATTGCGTCTTCGTCGACTTGGCTTTGGGCTTGCATCGTCAGAAAACCGTGATGCAACATGGTGACGAGGACGACGACGACGACGACGACGATAATGATGGTGATGATGATGATGATGGTGATGGTGATGGTGATGGTGATGGCTTTGGGCTTGCATAGTCAGACAACCGTGATGCAACATGGTGACGAGGACGACGGTGATGATGATGATGATGATGATGATGATGACGACGACGATGATGATGATGATGATGACGACGATGACGATGATGGTGATGACGATGACGACGTCGATAATGACGACGATGATGGTGATGACGACGTCGACAATGACGACGATGATGATAATGTCGACGACGATGATGATGATGATGACGATGATGATGACAGGTGTGGGGCTGTGTACCGTGCTCTGGACCTTCTTACTTGGCGTGTCCTACGCCTCCGTGTCGGCCTACATCGGTTTCTACATCTACGCTTCCTTCGCCACCCCGCTACCCTGGGCCAGCTGCGGACCGGACTGGTACACCGACAACACGAGTACGTTTTAACCCCGGCCTCAATTGAGCACGAAGTCGACTTGGCGAAGCGTCGCGAGGGCTTTATACCGAAAACCCACAGCTACGGCAAAGTACTTTGTACCCTACTTCGCTTCGCAAGTTTTGACTTGCGAAGCTACGCCGTAGCTATGCGACGAAGTTGGTTTTTCTGACAGAAGAGTGCTTTTTGATTCAAGATAGACGTAGAAATCACACTCGAAAGAGCAGAGCGCATTCCCTTGGATCTATTGGAGTGGTGGCGGGGTGATCTTGAAGGGGAGGGGTGGGGTTGGGTTTTTTTTTAAAGGGAGGGAGTCTTCTATTGGGGGAGGGGGGTTTGTAGACGAGGAACCAAATCGGAAAAAGACGCTTAGTTAAGGAGTTTAAGGCACGGGAGGTACTCCCGAGCAAATTCGGTTTCATTTGACAGACAAATGCATATTGTCTCTGAAACAACTTTTCTTGGTACCCAAAAGTGGCAGCTGCTATACACAATTTTCAGGCAAAGTGGCCCAGGTTTTTTTGGAAAATGCACTTCAGAAAAAAACACTTTCTTGCAAAAATCGGTAATATCAGCTTAACCGCAGGCAGCAGAGTAACTATTTTTGAGTGAACGATCAAGTAATTGGAAGGTGTTAAACAGCAAGTAAAAAGATTGTTTGCGTGCAACACATAGCGGCACCAGGCGGCCTTGCATTTCAGAAATTGTGTTACGTCACGTCATTTTCACTTTTCTGGATAATGTCAAATATCATATGAGACGTTTTGTAAGCCACAATCTAATGAAATACATATCAGAGGGAAGTGCATTCATTGGGCTTTTAGTTGCAAGTACCTCCGATGAGATAGCTTATAAACACTAAGTGTGAGAGTTCATTTCCGAAGCGCACCCCCTAATTTTGTAAGTCAAAGTTATGTCATGAAAGGATTTTGAGAGGCACTATGACAGGTAAGGGTGGAGTGTAATGGACTTAACATGCACGTTAATGCACTGTTTTGATCTTATTCATTTAAACACACACACACACACACACACACACACACACACACACACACACACACACACACCACGAAGAGAGAGAGAGAGAGAGAGAGAGAGAGAGAGAGAAGAGAGAGAGAGAGAGAGAGAGAGAGAGAGAGAGAGAGAGAGAGAGAGAGAGAGAGAGAGAGAGAGAGAGAGAGAGAGAGAGAGAGAACGAACGAACGAACGAACGAACGAACCAACTTTAGTTTTCGAGGGTAATGGAGTAGATACATCAAAGATCTTTTTTCATCCAGCCTTCGCCCAAGAGGGAATTAACTAAGCAGTGCATAATATTAAAGCAGAAGAAGAAGCAAAACAAAAACATAAAAACATGGTTATTAAATCAGACAAAGAGAAAAAAAAAGAGAGAGAGAGAGAGAGAGAGAGAGAGAGAGAGAGAGAGAGAGAGAGAGAGAGATTCCAAGTGAATGTACAACTTATCCTGAAAATAACTCGCTTAAGCCGAACTGGAGAGTAATTTCTCGGGAAAGGTTTGGCTTATCCGAACTCGGATATGCACAAACTCGGATAAGCGAAACGATGTTTCATTCCCCGGGCGAGTTCGGCTTAAGCGTGTTTGACTGTATATGGAATAAATTGTACTTCTTTATTCTATGTAAATCATGTTACCCAGAGAGTTTTGTATAACACACTAAATTCCGTTTTTCCTTCAGTGAAACGTAAAACCGCCCAAAACGGTATGCACCCGATTTTGTCAGTGAATGTTCAATAAAAATGACGCACATTGTCAATCACAGTTAGATTCTATCTTCTTACTTTATATTGACGGGCATTTTTGAGGATCAAATGCAACTCTTATGAAAACCACCACTGCCTAAACATTTAAGGAAAAGCAATTAAAGGCGTTGTTTCACACTAAATGAGACTCAGCACACAGTTAACGTCTCGCGCATACATTTCTTCACAGGTATCTTTATATATTTTGCACCTACGCTTAGAGCAGGCATTTTTCTATTTATTAACGTGCATGTTAAGTCCATTACACCTGTCATAGTGCCTCTCAAAAGCCTTTCATGACATAACTTTGACTTACAAAATCAGGGGGTGTGCTTCGGAAATGAACTCTCACACTTAGTGTTTATAAGCTATCTCATTAGAGGTACTTGCAACTAAAAGCCCAATAAATGCACTTCCCTCTGATATGTATTTCATTAGATTGTGGCTTACAAAACGTCTCATATGAGATTTGACATTATCCAGAAAAGTGAAAAGGACGTGACGTAACACAATTTCTGAAATGCAAGGCCTCCTGGTGCCGCTATGTGTTGCACGCAAACAATCTTTTTACTTGCTGTTTAACACCTTCCAATTTCTTGATCGTTCACTCAAAAATAGTTACTCTGCTGCCTGCGGTTAAGCTGATATTACCGATTTTTGCAACATGTTTTTTTCTGAAGTGCATTTTTCAAAAAACCTGGGCCACTTTGCCTGGAAATTGCGTATAGCAGCTGCCACTTTTGGGTACCAAGAAAAGTTGTTTCAGAGACAATATGCATTTGTCTGTCAAATGAAACCAAATTTGCTCGGGAGTACCCCCGTGCCTTAAAGGAAAAGTCCAAGGTTTTGGGTCACTTTTGATATGTTGACCCTCTTAATTCATCAACCACAAATGCGTGTGTAAAAATGAACACAGAAATCCAAAAAGTATACTTTGATTCGTTTTTGGTTGTTCTGAATCGTTCCATCGCGCGCGCAGTCTTGGCTCATGACCTTGTGCACATACGTGTGCTACGTCACGAGCCTTGAACAACAAACATGGCCGACTCAAGCAGTGAGGAAGACAAGTGGAATACGGACCGGTTTTCAGCCAGCCTGAGGTTTTAGCGTGCCCGTTTAAGCCTCTTCGTCGTCAAAATGCTGGCGAGGCCACAAGGAACAGAGCCAGCATAAGCGGCAATACGAAATGGTATGTGATTCTCTTTGTTGTGATGTTGACACACTACTACTACTAGTCCGTAGTCGCTACCTCTTGCATGCTAGATCGAAGTCAGGTGTGTTTTTCACAGATCAGTTGATGTGCTTCCACAGATCTGTAAGCATGTAAAGATAATTGATTTATGCTATTATTTCAGGCATCTGGTGTTGTTTATTTTCCTATCTTTAATCAAGGATTTCGTCCTTGAACTGCCCAGTTTAGAATAAATGTTTCCCGGCACAGTGATGTTCACACACGACTAAGCTATCCTTATTTTCTCTTGGAATTCTGAGTAATTCTTCAGTCACACAACTAAACATGTAGACAGCAAGTTAACATTGCGCAAAGCCTGTTTCTTGCGGACAAAACTGCAATTATCCTGGTATTTTTATTTGCGACAGTAAGACACTACATGACATCGACACCATTAAACAGTGAAACTTTTTGAAATGGCAGTGGGCTGCTTTCATGTGCTAATACTAATAGTGATCCTGACATTTTTCTTGCGAAACGGTCAAAGGGAAGTAATAAATGAATTTCGTTTGTTAAACGAGCACACGTGATTTCCGATCTCAAACTAGATCTGAAATCATAAGATTTTCTGAGCAGTGGCGAAACGCTGATGGCTAGTAGTAGTGATATCGCAAGCCGTTTTGGAAGCAAATAAGCACTGTCAGACATATGCTGAAACACGATTACAGCAGTTCAAACTTTTTGATCATTGATTTTTAGGAGTACGCAATATCGGACAGTCACACTACAAAAAGACAATGCGTTAGTGCATAGATCGGTATTCTCAAACGTCACGAACAGACAGTACGTTGCTACTATATTATTTTACTGTATTAACAAAACCTCACAGTCCCATTAAAAATGTGTGGTGTGTGCCGAAAAACAACCATATGAGATTCAGTCAGTGGGACCCTGAATCTACCTGGGGTTAAATCGGGTTATAGACTCTCATTGCATGAATTTTTAAACTGAATATACATTACATGTACTACTGTTCGTGTTGTTTTTGTGATCCAGTGCAATTTCTGTGTATACCTTAGAATCTCAAGGTAATTTTTGAACGGGGCATACAGATGATACATGTTGCCATGATCACAGAGTGATACGTGTATTTTGCTTATCAGGTGTCAGTGCAGAAACTCCAAGAGGGAACGAAATTCAAATATCTGAAAAACCTGGATGAGGAGATAGACAGCCTAACAGCACATCTTCCTATGTTTGCTCGGACATATACTACCTTCAAACTGCATACTATGCGTACACACAGGAATATGGACGACCCAACCTTGATCAAAATGGGTAAGTAACACAACACAAACAGATGATTTCCATTATGATAGATTTATTTATCTGAAAGTAAAATTGACAACAGAGTGTACAATTTGTTTTCAAATACGAAAATATCACATTGGGTTAAAAAAAAAAACACCACACCATCATATATCATTAAAACTATTCTTTATTTCTAAACACAAACATATCATCATAGTTTATTCATGTAAACATCCTCATTTCGGTTCCCAGTCTATCTGAAATCAAGGTAAGATATGCCAACAAAAATAGCGATCACACAGTGCTTCAGCATGAATTTGAAAACCTGCTCTACGTCACATAGACACAGCATGTCTTATGATTCTATCCACCCTCTCCAAACAAACACGTACACGTTTTCTCTTGTACGAATGTCTTAAAAGCTCAAACTAAGCTGCTGTTTTATTCTGTCTTGCTTTGCAGGAAATACAGGCACGTCGCTTACCCATAACAGGCAGCTGGTGCGCTAGCGAGTGGGGTTTCTCGGCAGAAGCATCAGAGTACCATTACCAACCTGTGCAGTCAAAACAATCAGAAATACTTTCCCAAACGGATGAAGAGTGGGGTTCAAACTCCCTGAGCTACAGAAGGCTGAAATATACTTTTACAAATCGTGTGACTGTGTTGAACAGATTCCTGCATGGTTTGAAGATGATACTGGGTTGTCACGTGGTCCGGTACATGGTTCACATTCTGCAACATTTTGTTCCAGACTTTTTTCACTGTTGGTCTACTCCTGCATCAGGTAGTCAGTCCATGAGCCGGTCAGCATAGCCTGTGTCCAGTATTGTCCGTTTGCCTGTTGCCTGAAACATGGTTGTTTGGAAGTAACTAACGATCTCTGCACACATTTTAACAGAAAAAGTTTGTCAAAAGTATACATAGTTTAATTTGCATTTACTTCAAGGCCAGACTTTCTTCTCGTTCATTATTTCTTCATAAAGATTCTGGAAATTAACAAAATGTTTCCCCTATCAAGGCCTCCTAACTTTTTTTTTAAATGCAGGTCGGTTTGTTGTCATCTGTGCATTACTACCTCTTGCCACCCGTGCGGTCATTGCCACCAGGTATCTCAACAATCAAACCGTCTATACAGGCTTAAAGGCACGTCCTTTTTCAAAACAGGATTGCTCACTACACAGATCTGCGAAGACTTTTACATAGAAAAAAAATCTCTTGACTTGAACATATACCAGGAATAAACATCCTGACTGGTTTTTGGAGCTGGATTTTTTTAGGGAATGTTTTACACGTGTGGCGTTAAAGAAATTAATTCATAAAATTCTACATTCGCAAAGAGAGTACCCATACAGAGTGTTCAGTTCTGGTATTTTTCAAAACGGAAGGATGGCCATATCCCACGTAAAAGCCTGGTAAGATTTGAGATTTTGAACCCAATCGTTTACACGGGAAGGGCTGTCCATTTAAGAGGACGCATCCATGCCTGGATGAGAAATACACTGATAACACAGAAAAAGCACGAGTTTAACCTGCATATTCACAAAACTGGTTCAGAGGCCCGGTAAAGGGAACACATGTTAGTTATTTTAAGAGAACATCATGAAGACCTAATTATTAAATTAAAGCTTTTCTGCACGAATGTACATCTTCTATGAATTATATTCTAAAACGCCACATGTGTAATTCATTCCACACACAAAATCCAGCTCCAAGAAACAGTGAGGCTGTTGATTATTGGTATGTGACATTGTGTTCAAGTCGACAGATGATTTTTCCTGTGTAAACTGAGCCTTGGCAGATCTGATATAGTGAGCAAAGACCTGCATTTTTTTAAACGTGTTCAGAGGCCTTGAAATGGTTAAACATTTTGTTTATAAATTTAAAGTAGTCTTTATGAAGAAAAAATTAACAATAAGGAAGGCAAATGGGTTGAAATGCAAATTAGATTCCTTTTGACGAACTTTTTATGTTCTTCTTCACGTGTTACATTATGCGTACGTATAGATCACAAGATATTTTCGAAAAAAATTCATAGATAAGCCAATCTGCAAACGGACAAAAATTCACAATGTTTGTGAAGCCAATAAATTTGACTCAAGAACAAAGCTTATGTGTTTGAGGTGATGTGCATGGGTATGAATGTTGAATGAGTCCGTCAAAGATACCCTCCATGTCGCCTTACAGTGGAACCTACCATTAAAATTATACCACCTTAAATTACCTTGCTCTTTCAAATGTACTGCTTAAAGGTAAACTTCTTGAACATGCAACTCTTGCTGTCTACCATAAAGACCATCAGGTCAACAACATACTCGTGAATGTTTCGTGATGGTCTATAATTAAAAATTTCAGAAAATACCCTTTTTTATATTTTTTATTCGGAAGCATACTAACTTTATTTGAAACTACTTCGACAGATATAGTTTTGCATGTTGACGGGAGGTGAGTTACGAAAGAAATTCAATCCATATGTCGCTCAGCACAGAAAGCATAAACGATTAACATGAGTAGAAATGAACTTGTACTTGTTTTCATAATGTATTATTTGGATGGTATCTGTCAAAGACACTTTCTCGTTTTTTGCAAAGCTAGAATAAGGCACTCATTTTCAAAACAAAACAAAAATCTTACGATGAATGGCACGTTGGTTTTCTCCTGTGGTGATTCTGGACGGTAGGAACAGGACTGGTCAACAGTTGCGTTGTGATCACGGAGAACCGGGAAATCTGGAATGGTCACGGTGTCTGTGTCTAGTGACCTGTTCTGACCAGTGGCCGTGAGTGATGATGAAAGGTCTGGAAGTAAAAGAAGAGAGAAAATGAGTGTGAGTATAAATCAATTCGAAAGTATGCTTCTGATCTATACAGTACACTGAACATTTAGACACCCTCTGGAAGTCGTCTGGATGTGTATCCATGTTGTAGCAATTAGACTGGTTTTGCGTCTCTCAGTCAATGCAGAAAGATTAATTCCCTGCACAATTCGTAATCTTCTTGTCTCTAGCATGCAGGTGTCTGTTTACCTTACCGGTTGCACATCCACCAAAAGTTTAGATCTGGTAAAAATAGCATTAAACCATGATTCCAGCAAACGCTGCCAATTTCATGAATTGATATCAGGGGATAGTTTGTGACTGAATGGAATAGATAACGTGACACACGCATTGTCTTACGTGTCCACAACCCTGACTACTTTTTACATTTAGTCAAGTTTTGTTACTCTTACTCTTAGCTCAGCTCAGACCGTTCTGTAACTCTGTAGATCTAGCCTGTGGCGCATCTGTACTCCAGCGAATATCAGCCGGACCCAGACACACTGTTCTGCACCAATTCGTATTCGCTGCGCAGCAAAACAATGTTTACGTATGCATGAAAATAAAAGCATGTACTCTGACCTTCAACGCATTCCTTCTTGTGAGATAATCCGCTGTTCGTATGTCGCCTCGGGGTTTCGATGGCTCGTCGTAATACTGCCCTCTCCGGACTTTTATGAAGGGAAGACACTGCCAGTGGTCAACACATTTGTTTCAGGGATGAAACGCCAACTTTTGTGCTGCAGAAAAATGGCGAAATCTGTGTCCAGAAAGTGCCCGACACTTTGAAATCTGCACGCTTGTGCTGCACACATCTCTTCCATTTCCACAAGAGACTCAGAGTTTTATGAAGGAAAAAGTGCTATGAAATGCCTGGGGACATTGACGAGTTGTTGCAGTTTGCGGCTGCTCTCCACCGAGGCATTCTTTTCGGGCATACAGTGGTGACTTTTCTGTGTGAAAATCAAGCTGGTACTAGTGGTAGAATCAACACAATAACTTGTGACGTCACAGTGCACCGACGTCACAGTGCACCGAAAACCACGTGACCACTACTTGACCCCAGGCGACTTGTCTTGGTTAGCCCCGCAACACTAAATCTTCAACTACAACAACAACAATTTTTTTTCAATTTTTAAAATATTTTTCCAGAGATGTTTGTAACATTTGGCATTCGATTTTCAAGTTTTTGGAGATACTTAAAAACCTTGGACTTTTTCTTTAAAATCGGCCTTAGAGCCACGGCATGTTTATTATTCGTTTGTTGGGGATCCACTGTAATGGGTCATGCCGAAGGCGAGTCGTATTATTATTTGCTTTTCTTGTTTTTGTTATCACAACAACAGTTTGCGTAGAGGCTGCTCCGGAGATGTGCAATCCACAGAAGGCGTACGTCCGTCACCTCAACGGCTCGTGCCTCAGCAACAACACTGTGGTGGGCGTCTGGAACTTCTCCCTCTTCCAACAGCACACGGGCAAGAAGCCCGTCTTGGCAGAGACTTTTTACCTCGAGTGAGTGCAAATCGATGTCATCGTAACATTTTGGTGTAACTCGATTTTGGGCGATTTGGATTTTTTGTTGTTGCTTTAGACTAAGTAAATCATTCTCCATGAACAAATTCTCTTAAACTTGATTGACAACGCATGATTTAACGTTCTTGCATCTTTACAAGGAACATATATAAACACTATTTCATAATAAAAAAATATTCTGTTTTGCCCTTCACATGAAAAGCTTTTTAAAACGTCAAAATCTCATGTAGGAAACTAAGGAGTTGTAAGTGGGAGCATCTCGTTACTCCCCCGTATCGTTACTCCCCCGGCTTGTTACTAACCCTAACCCTAACCCTAACCCTAAGGGGGAGTAACGAGCCGGGGGAGTAACGAGCCGGGCGAGTAACGAGCTGATCCCGTTGTAAGTTATGTTGTCAGATTGTCAAAACACGCATCTTTTTGCAACGATAGAAAAGCCTTACCTCACACACGGCAAAGAATGCAATTTTCGGTTAAGCTAAGCGATAAAATTTAAAAGTGTGGATCCTGTATGAACCCTTCTATGACTCGACCTTTGTTGCTCGGCCTTTATGTTTTCTCCGAGAAGGAATGCCTTCTCATAGCATGTCCCACGGTAGAAACGCAAGGCAAGGCAATGCAACATTTTTTTTAAACTAAGGTTACATAAAATAAGTAAAATACCACAAAACCACAAATGAAACCAAGTCCCAACTCTTCACAATTATCGACAATAAATAACTCAAATTAAACTGCTAGATAATTTCCTGTTAAAATACGTGTTTACACGACGGGCAAAATACAAATCAAGGAAGTATTCAAAATGTGTTTATATGATTTAAGAATGTTTGTGTTACAATCTGTCAATTTATTACTAAGATTTTAAAAATTAGTTCTAGTGCCAAAACAAGGCGGCCGATTGTGTTACTCATTTCAGCCATTTTTTGCGGCAGTTGCATCTTGGGTGTTGCGATTTCTCTGGCTGTAGTTTAGCTAGAGCAATAATTTTTTGTGCAGTTTGTGCAGAATATAACATTCTGGGGGGATTACGAAAGGATTTTGTTGCCAATGTATTACAGTCATAACCAGATTATTTCAACAAATAATTTTGCAGGGGTTACCCTAAAGTTTGACGGTTGTAACAAAGAAATGTCCCTAACTCCAAATATAAATATAATAATCAAAATCTGCTTCGTAATCCCTTAGAGCATACCCAGAAAGATAAAATATAACAATAATTAGAAGTGTGACAATCATATCTGCTGAAATATCATATCCCCCCTGCACTCCACTTTTGTATGTATTTGACTGTTTTTGTCGCGTAAAACACAAACCAGCAACCCAAAATACAAAAAGTGACTATCATTTGTCATTGTTTATTCATTTCTTTCATAAAATAACATTCAAACATTCAAATAAAAAAAAAAAACATAGTGAACTGGCCCACCTGCCCTTAAATGCTATTGCAAGTGTGTTCGATAAGGTTAGAACTGCTTCTTTCAGAAATCGTTCTGTATTTGAGACAAACTAGGGCTTAAAAGAGTTCGAGTAGCCACTTGACCACTCTTTAGATCAGTCCACGAAACATCAGTACATTTCTTTAAAATCATCTTGTGAGTCCACGTTTACAACAGAGATCTGTAGCTACAACATCGAGTAAGTCCGCAGCACAGTAATTTCCGATTTTTTCATTGGTTGAAAAAAGTTGGTTGCGAAGGGACTGCGATCGTGCTTGTCAAAGGGGAAATAACTATTTCATGATTTATTTCGAAACTTTAAGTCAATATTACTTACAAAAAGCGAAGAGTAAAACTTGGGAGCATTTGAATTTCCATTAGAGACTACGTGTTGTGGCCTTTTTCTCTTGCAGGTCTGAGGTTGCAGGACAAATCGGGGTGACACGCGACACCATGAGTGACATGCAGTTGCACCTTCTGCTGAGTTTATTCATCGTTTGGTTCATCATTTGCCTTGGCCTCATCGTAGACCTGCGGGGCATCATCCATGTGAGACGGGATGGGTTTGGGTATTTTTACGCCGCCTTTATATGGCGGTGTTTAGGATTCGCTGTCTGTCTGTTTTTTTGTCTGTCTGTCTACCATATATCTCTCAGGGGCGGATCCAGGGGGGGTTCCGGGGTTTCCGCCCCCCCCCCTCCCCTACCCCCGGCCTAAAAAAAAAAAATGTGTGAAAATAAAGAAAAACTGATGGCTCAGATTGCACCACATAGCTCCATTTTCCTTGATTGTTATCAAAATTTCACGGGGAGGGGGGGGGGCCGGGGGGCATGCCCCCCTTAGGAGCAGACCTTTGTCTTATACGTGACAATTTGGGAAAGTAGTTGGGTAATGTGTTGGCTCAGGTTGCACCTGATCAGTGAATTGTCCTTGTTTTGATCCAAATTTGTCTTCTTAGATTTACTATTTGGAAGTGAAGTTTCTTCGCTCAGATTGCACCCGATTGCTCCATTTTCTTTGTTTTTATCAACATTTTTCAGGGAGGGGGGGGGGGGGGCATGCCCCCTTAACCCCCCAAGGAGGTTCGAACGCTTCGCGCCCTCGACTAAACGCTACGCGTCGTCGAATTGTCCATAAAAGAAATTTGGAAACCCCCCCTTAAAAAATATGTGATCCGCCCCTGTCTCTGGTAGTTATGGGTCGATTGAGCTGAAATTTGGTGTGTAGCTTGGAATTGTAGGAGATACAGTGTATGCCAATACGGTAGTAGTAAAACGGGAGATATGAGCTTTTATTATCTTTTACTTCCTGTATTCCAGTGCCTCTTTGGAGACATGGCCTCCGCAAGTTGAATAGCTCTGGGAGGTGGTATTTTTATCTTCTGCTTCCTGATTTTTCTCTATGGCAAACCGTTTGTACAGAAATTAAGTGGTTGTTTTTGTGATCTAAATAATGCAATATTTAAGTAAATAATTCATTATTTAATTAGATAATGCAGTATTTACTTGAATAATGCATTTTTGACACAAATGTAACAAATGCAATTTTCTAAAATTATATAATTCTTTTTTTTACGACAAATAACTCATATTTACCAAAAACAGATTGTATTCACAAACTCTGTTAAATAATTGATTATCTATATAAATAAAATTTAAAAAAGAGCTTTATTTATTAAATAATGAATCTCTACAGCACTGTCTGTAAAATAATGCGTTATTTGATATGTATTATTAATAATATAGTGCAGTTTTCATTACATAATGCATTAGGTATATAAAACATTACTTTTATGTAATGCATTTTTACCCGCCAACGGTAAATAATGCAAATCCCTCTGATACTAACGGAGTAAGACTGTGTGTGTGTGTGTGTGTGTGTGTGTGTGTGTGTGTGTGTGTATGTGTGTGTGTGTGTGTGTGTGCGTGCGTGTGCGTGCGTGTGTGTGTGTGTGTGTGCGTACGTGCGTGCGTGTGTGTGTGTGTGTGGTGTGTGTGTGTGTGTGTGTGTGTGCATGCGTGCGTGTGTTTGTCCGTGCGTGCGCGCGTGCATTGGTGTGTGCGTGCGTGTGTGTGTGTCTGCGTGCGTGCGTGTGTGCGTGCGTATGTGCGTGCGTGTGGTGAATATGTTTCAGTGTATTATCATCCCGGTAGTCTTTCCGTTCTTCGTATTGCTCTTCCTGTTGATCAGAAGCTTCACCCTTTTAGACACAGACATGGTGGTCAACCACTATCTCCGGCCTCAGCTTCAACAGTTCGCCATTCCCGAGGTAAATATTGTACATCCCCATCAATAATGTGAAAATAAACACAACTTACACTCACATTTATTCCTACCATTTTGATGAATTCGAACACTAGGTAAATATAAACACACATTACACTCACATTTATTATTACCATATTGGTAAATACACAAAACACACGTTTATTATTAACCATTTTGGTGAATTCGCAAAACACTGGGTAAATATCAACACTGTGTGTGTGAGTCTTGTTATCAGAATGTGTATTGATTATTAGTTTTGGAACGTGTCCATAAGCAGTCTGCTTGTTAACGTTCTTAATGTTGTTACTGTATATAACATGTATACAAAAAATTAATAAAAACACGCTTAAACCAAATAATTATTAACACACATTACACTCACATTTATTATCAACATTTTGGTAAATTCGCAAAACACGAGGTAAATATTGCACATCCCCAAATGTGAATATAAACACACATTACACTTACATTTTTTTATTAACCATTTTGGTGACTTCACAAAACACACATTTATTATTACCATTTTGGTGAATTCGCAAAACACTTGGTAAAAATATTGCACATCCCCTTCAATAATGTGAACATAAACTCGCATTACACTCACATTTATTATCAGAGACATAGATTCAATGTGTGTCTCTGTTAATATTAACCATTTTAGTGAAATCGCAAAACTCGAGGTAAATACAGGCTTGCGCTTGAAAGTGGCGAGTAATTTATAGAAATGTTCATTTACTCACCAAATGCGAGTAAAGTTGCTGAAATAAATTGTTTGTTTGGCTAGTAAAGTTTGCTCTCTGGCTAGTAGATTTTCAGAATCACTAACCAAAGGCGAGTACACCATTTGTTGAAATATTGCACATCCTCATCAATAATGTGAACTCTAAACAACAAAGTGACTGTGGTGAGAGGAGCAAAGTTTAACAAAAAGAAAATATATCTGTACTCACCGATACAAGAACAGCACTAGACAGTATGATTTTTCGCTTATGTGAGCTTCATTAGGAACAAACAAACACAAAAGGCAACAAAAAGCAGACGCAACACAGAACGAACAAGGTTTGAAAAGAATATGGAGGGGAAACACGAAAACGTCCCTAGAGTTCCTTCCCTTTTTACATTTCAACTCAACTCAACTCAACTCAATTTTATTAATCCATATGGAAATTAAATTGTAGCAATACTCATTTCCAATCAAAAGAATAAGAATGCATAATAAAAATAAAAACATCATAAGAAAATAAGTGAGTATGATTATTATGAGTATGATCACAGTCTCACTAACGCAAACAGTCATCCGTCAAGTCAAGTCTGCCAACACACAACTCACTCACACAACAACAACAGCAACAGCAATACAATTTAACAAAAACCATAATTCCGATAACAAAAAGACGTCCAAGTTTTGACTAAATGTTTTAACATAGAGGGGGAATCGAGACGAGGGTCGTGGTGTATATGTGTGTGTGTGTGTGTGTGTGTGTGTGTGTGTGTGTGTGTGTGTGTGTGTGTGTGTGTGTGTATGTGTGTGTGTGTGTGTGTGTCTGTGCGTGTGTGTGTGGTGTGTGTGTGTGTGTGTGTGTGTAGAGCGATTCAGAGTAAACTACTGGACCGATCTTTATGAAATTTTACATGAGAGTTCCTGGGTATGATATCCCCAGACTTTTTTTTTCATTTGTTCGATAAATGTCTTGTATGACGTCATATCCGGCTTTTTGTAAAAGTTAAGGCGGCACTGTCACACCTTCATTTTTCAATCAAATTGATTGAAATTTTGGCCAAGCAATCTTCGACGAAGGCCGGACTTTGGTATTGCATTTCAGCATGGAGGCCTAAACATTAATTGATGACTTTGGTCTTTAAAAATCTGAAAATTGTAAATAAAAAACGCTCGCGCTGGACCCGAGTACTCTTCCGACTGGCTCGCTCCCCCAGTATGAAAGTTGTTGTCTTGTGCACGTTTAAGACCAAGTGATTGCTCTGTGTGAATTACAGGCATTCCCTTTGCTATATAACTACATTGCATGCGAGCCGAGGATGTGCGTGGTGACCGGCCATTCTCTTTTATTTGATCACAGTGAAAAATATACTGCCGACCCTCTTCATAACTGGTGAACTGGTGGCCCACGAAGTTCTTTTACTGTCCTGGCTCGCGGATTCTTGCATTTATCACGCCCCAGGTAGTTTTACCAAATTCTTTAATGTAAAGTGAAGGTAAAAGACTGAAACATATGTAAACAAAGTAAACCATAAGAAAAAATACAAATTAATATGAAAAGAATCAAAACACAAAATCGCGACCTCTAAACCACCGCAGTCGCGACCGAGCAACCAACGCTTGGTAGAAAATGGGGTACACAAAAAATCAAATTATTCAAACACACAACGCGCAAAGCCTGGCAAATCGTCTCGCATGCGATACGCATGCTTTTTACGACGCTACATTTCTCGTCACTGTGTGACGCGTTCGGCTGTTCTATCAGCTCAATGGCTGGCTGTTGCTCCGTCTGAATTCGTCCCACCGCCAAGTCGTTTTTGTGGTTTATTTCGCATTTAGGTCCCAGGTAACATTATGAAGTTTTAATACGATCAATCGGACCTATTATCAAGTTAGTGTATCAACTTTTGAACGAACTGCGCCCAGTAGTTTCCCAGCAATAAGCTGTTAAGTGGAGAAAGACACACACACACACACACACACACACGATTAAAGTCTGCTGAACCCAAGTACTAGCGTACTCGGGGATAAAATTATTTTTTTATAAAACGATCCAAAATTACGTTTATTTTATTCTTCATCATGTTCTGATTCCAAAAACATATAAATATGTTATATTCGGATTAAAAACAAGCTCTGAAAATTAAAAATATAAAAATTATGATTAAAAATAAATTTCCGAAATCGTTTTAAAAACAATTTCATCTTATTCCTTGTCGATTCCTGATTCCAAAAACATAATAGATATGATATGTTTGGATTAAAAACACGCTCAGAAAGTTAAAACGAAGAGAGGTCCAGTAAAGCGTGCTATGCAGCACATCGCAACCACTACCGCGCTAAACAGGCTCGTCACTTTCACTGCCTTTTGCACTAGCGGCGTACTACGGTCATTGTGAAAAAAATGCAGTGCGTTCAGTTTCATTCTGTGAGTTCCACAGCTTGACTAAATGAAGTAATTTCGCCCTACGCCTTACTTGTTACTAACATAGAGGGGGAATCGAGACGAGGGTCGTGGTGTATGTGTGTGTGTGTGTGTGTGTGTCCGTCTGTCTGTCTGTGTGTGTGTGTGTGTAGAGCGATTCAAAGTAAACTACTGGACCGATCTTTGTGAAATTTTTGCATGAAAGTTCCTGGGTATGATATCCCCAGACATATTTTTCATTTTTTCGATAAATGTCTTTGATGACGTCATATCCGGCTTTTTGTAAAAGTTAAGGCGGCACTGTCACACCTTCATTTTTCAATCAAATTGATGGAAATTTTGGCCAAGAAATCTTCGACAAAGGCCAGACTTTGGTATTGCATTTCAGCTTGGAGGCTTAAAAATGAATTCATGACTTTGGTCATTAAAAATCTGAAAATTGTAATTAAAATTATTTCTTTTATAAATTAATCCAAAATTACGTTCATCTTATTCTTTATTATTTTCTGATTCCAAAAACATATAAATATGTTATATTCGGATTAAAAACAAGCTCTGAAAATTAAAAATATAAAAATCATAATTAAAATAAAATTTCCGAAATCGATTTAAAAACAATTTCATCTTATTCCTTGTCGGTTCCTGATTCCAAAAACATATAGATATGATATGTGTGGATTAAAAACACGCTCAGAAAGTTAAAACGAAGAGAGGTACAGAAAAAGCGTGCTATGCAGCACAGCGCAACCACTACCGCGCTAAACAGGCTCGTTAATTTCACTGCCTTTTGCACTAGCGGCGGACTACGGTCATTGTGAAAAAATGCAGTGCGTTCAGTTTCATTCTGTGAGTTCCACAGCTTGGCTAAATGTCGTAATTTCGCCTTACGCGACTTGTTTGTGTTTAATGTTAAATGATCAGGCAGGGACCCTTTGTGTTTATCACTCTAAAAATAACGAAGACTAACTAATATTTTGAATTAAAAATGTTTGGGGGACTTTTATTTGTAAAAGAATGACATCTTTTGTTTTTAACAATAAAGCACTTTATAAAAAATACCAAAAAGCCAATGTTGGTGGCGGAAGTGGGTTCGCAAAAAGACAAGGCGTCACCAACTTTACTTCTTAGAACGCCATGCAGGTCAACTTTGTCGTTTACTTCTTCGCTCAATGCTTGTTGTCCTTACTTGTTGCAGATGTGGTGCCATGTTATTCAACATAATATATTTTCGCTGAGTTTAGATTCTGGAACAATCATTGCCTTATCAAGCTACAACAGGTTTCATGACACACTGTTTAGGTGAGTGTTTCGAAAACAACCCTTTTTGACTCACATGCGAAGCAAAAGTGAGTCTATGTACTCACCCGAGTCGTCCGTCCGTCCGTCCGTCCGTCCGTCCGGACGTCCGGAAAACTTTAACGTTGGATATTTCTTGGACACTATTCAGTCTATCAGTACCAAATTTGGCAAGATGGTGTATGATGACAAGGCCCCAAAAAACATACATAGCATCTTGACCTTGCTTCAAGGTCAAGGTCGCAGGGGCCATAAATGTTGCCTAAAAAACAGCTATTTTTCACATTTTTCCCATTTTCTCGGAAGTTTTTGAGATTCAATACCTCATCTATATATGATATATAGGGCAAAGTAAGCCCCATCTTTTGATACCAGTTTGGTTTACCTTGCTTCAAGGTCAAGATCACAGGAGCTCTTCAAAGTTGGATTGTATACATATTTTGAAGTGACCTTGACCCTAAACTATGGAAGATAACTGTTTCAAACTTAAAAATTATGTGGGGTACATGTTATGCTTTCATCATGAGACACATTTGGTCACATATGATCAAGGTCAAGGTCACTTTGACCCTAATGAAATGTGACCAAAATAAGGTAGTGAACCACTAAAAGTGACCATATCTCATGGTAGAAAGAGCCAATAAGCACCATTGTACTTCCTATGTCTTGAATTAACAGCTTTGTGTTGCATGACCTTGGATGACCTTGACCTTGGGTCAAGGTCACATGTATTTTGGTAGGAAAAATGTGTAAAGCAGTTCTTAGTGTATGATGTCATTGCTAGGTTTAGTTATTTGACCTTGACCCTGAAGGTCAAGGTCATGTAAAGGTCAAGGTCAAGCATGTGAGTCGTATGGGCTTTGCCCTTCTTGTTAAGATAATTGATTAATTAAGTATCTAATAAACACATGGAAGTATAAGCACTCTTAATGCATGCGACATGTGTAATAGAGTAAGTGAGAGTTATTTGGAACCTGCCTCCTGGCACCTGAGAGAATAACAAGCATTGCATTCATCAAGCGACTTTCATCCTCTAAGTAATCAAGTTCTAATTAATTAATTAATTAATTAATTAATTATTAATAAATTAAATGCTTGGAATATTACATTTGTAATGATTGAATTAATGGATAAATGAATTAATAAATAAATCATAACTTGAAAAAATGAATGAATTATTTGATATTCTCTCTCGTTGTCTCTTGCCAGGCCAGTTATAATCACAGTATGTGTGGATGCTTGCACAAGCTTTGTTGCTGCATTTATTGTCTTTGCACAACTGGATGAGATCGATTTCATCCAAAGTTCAATCAAAAGCGGTGAGTGTCTTTTGTCGAAATTGTGTTTGTTTGTTTGGTTGGTTGGTTGGTTTAACCAAGACTTGATTCAATGTTTTATCATGACATAAACCGAATATCGCTTTTATGATTACTAACTCAAGCATAATGCTTATTTTGAGCAATCCTAGTAAATGCATAACAGTGGTGCATGGTATTTGTTTGTTTGTCCCATACACGCTTGTTTGATGCCAGGCATTGTAACTTACATGAATTTATTACGTACACAGTTAGTCATGCTGTTTTTATGGATGTTTAATTCTCAACAAATTGTGCGAACTGTGGGGCTAGTGGTAATTAAAAATGGGCAGTGTCGTTGTTATCGGATTACTTGACATTGTCCGGTGTAACACGAGAAAATGACTCCCACGATTTTTACTCCGGAGTAAACATTTCGTACGAAAATGTTACTCCCTTTACGAAAAAAGTACTCTCCCATTACACGAGAAAATTACTCCCCACGACAGGTGAGTTCCGAGTAAATATTTCGTACAAAAATGTTATCCCCGAGTTCGCAGTACTAGGGTCCAGCAGACTTTAATTGTGTGTCTGTCTGTCTCGACTTAACAGCTTATTGCTGGAAAACTACTGGGCGCAGTTCGTTCAAAAGTTGATACACTAACTTGATAATAGGTCCGATTGATCGTATTAAAACTTCATAATGTTACCTGGGACCTAAATGCCCCAAAAAACACAAAAGTTCTTGACGGTTGGACGAATTCAATCGGAGCGACAGCCAGCCATTGAGCTGATAGAACAGCGAAACACGTCACCCAGCAGAACGTAACCAACCGTGACTTACCCTCTGACCGTCGTCCAGCTGCCCTGTGTTTGCTGAAAGCGGAAAGAGTCATCAGCAGTTTTGCTACAGTGTCTGTGTTTCATGTGGATGTTGGTCCTCTGTGTCACTGTGCTGTAGTGTAGTTGTTGTGTTTCTGTGGTGTTTGTGTGATCCTGGAGATATTGTCTCATGTCTCGCACAGTCGCTAAAGCCAAGAGAGATTACTGGGACCAGTTTGTAAAGGAGGAAGTAAATAACCCACAGGATACTGGAAAAATTTGGAAAAAGATAACTAAAATCAAACACAGGTATAAACTCCCAGAAAAACCTCTAATAGTTGACAATAAACTTACCACAAACAACCTTGAAAAGGCTGAGCTTTTGGCTGCAACTTTTGCCAGGGCCAGTCAGACTGAACACCTTGAAGCAGACAGGCGGGAATACAGAGAAGAACACCAAAAGACTTACACCCACCCAGCTGAAGATAACACCCTACCAATAAATCATCCTCTTACCAAAAAGGAACTAAAGAAAGCAATAAAAAGCATAAAGACTGGAAACAAGTCCACTGGCAAAGATCCAATCTCATATAAAATGATACAGCAGTTCCCTGACTGCCTCCTTGACATACTGCTAAAGTTTTTCCAATCCTGTTATGAAAGCAACACAATTCCTAAGGCGTGGAAAGAAGCGCTGGTGATAGCAATCCCAAAAGACGGAAAACCAAAGCAGTTAGCATCTAGTTACAGGCCCATATCTCTCACGCCCCATATTGGAAAGATCTATGAACGAATTATCAAAAATAGGCTGGAACACTACTTAGACAAACATGGCATCATCCCAACGTGCCAGGCCGGCTTCAGAAAATCCAGGTCCTGTACAGATAACATTGTTAAACTAGCTGCCCACATTAAAAAAAACTCGAGCAAGAAATAAAACCATGTTTGCCACCTTCTTTGACATTAAACGCGCCTACGATTCAGTCTGGCACACCAAACTATTGGAAAAACTGAAAAACATTGGTATATCAGGAAGACTGTACAACTTCGTGAAGGAATTTATAAACGAAAGGACGCTAGAAGTTCGAGTAGGCAGAGATGTATCCACAGCACACAAAGTTAACATGGGAGTCCCTCAGGGCAGTGTCATTGCCCCGACATTGTTTAGCATCATGCTGCATGACATTCACAAAGTCAAGACGGATGGAACCGTGATTTCACTGTATGCGGACGACCTGGCTCTGTGGTCAAATCACAAACCAGGAGAAACTCAACACAGAACTAACCTGAAGAGATATCAAAACGCAGTAGACAACATAGTCAAGTATTTATACACAAACGGCTTCGAAATCGCCGCCGAAAAGACAACATTCATGGTTGTCACCAGAAAGAAGGTACACGAAAAATCCACCATTATCGTCAACAATACACCCCTGGAGCCTAAAAACCAAGTCAAATTCCTTGGCGTTACCTTCACCCCGAACCTAACATGGGGGCCACACATCAAAAACCTTGTCGGCAAAGCCAAGAAAGCACTTAGTCTCCTCAAAGTGTTAAAACGAGAGACCTGGGCCTCAAATAAAGACAGCCTGCTTCACATTACGAAAGCCATTATAAGATCCCGTTTAACCTATGGTCAAGAAGCATTTTTTGCTGCATCAAAATCGAATCTAAAACTATTGGAAAGAGCCGAAATGGCTGCACTCAAAATCATCTTTGATCTCCCAAAACACTCCATAAACAAACTAGTGTATCAAGAGGCTGGCTGGCTGCCCCTCGATGAAGAAAGAAGACTAAAGTCGGCCCAGTACGTATCAAGAGCCAGTACAGTTGATAATGCTGTGAACGAAGAGCTCACTGCTGAGTTCGACACAATTACCTCGGCCCCTTACCAAAACCTAAAAAGAAAAACACCCACAATATACGAAGCAACGATCCCACTAGCAGACTATGTTCAACCGATATTTCAAGAAAGTGGGGTAAACCCAGGTAGGATGGCCCACATTCCCATTCACCCCTTCCCCTTTTGGTTCATGGAATCTCCCATTATCATCCCTGATCATGATCTGGGTGTAACAAAAAAAGATAACCCTGTACTTGTCTCATCACTAGTAAGAGAAATAATCTCAAACAGTTACAAAGATCACCTACAGATATTTACTGACGGCTCAAAACTAAATGATGACCAAACTGGCTGTGCTTTTGTCATTCCTGACCTCAAAATAACTAAAAAATTTAAACTCAATAAGGATGTGTCCATTTTCACTGCAGAAATGTACGCCATCTTAAGAGCATGCCACTATGTCAATGACCTCCCTCGACCCCCAACAAGAGTCGTCATTCTCTCCGACTCAAAATCAGCTCTGACTGCTCTCCAAAATGGTTCCAGAAACCGGGAAGAGCTTCAGACGGAAATATTGTTCCTCTGTCACCAGATCATTGCCTCTGGGACAGAATTGACCCTTATGTACATCCCCTCACACACAGGGATCAGAGGCAATGATATGGCTGACAGAGCAGCAAAAGAGGCTGTCACAGATCAAGCAGCATTTCATGACCTAAAATTAACAAAGACGGAAGCAAAACACAAAATGGCCAAAGTTGCCTGGTGTCACTGGGAAACAGAATTAAAAACAGAAGGCAATGCCCATGGTTGGCTTATTCTGCCCCGACAAACAAAACAAAACAGGCCTACACTCCCCAACCCCCTCCTTAAAATACTTCGCAGAATTCGCACGGATGGATGCGCTTACAAGTTCTTTCCCCGTCTCTGTGAATGTGGACAGTTGCTATCTTTTTTACACCTCTTTGACCGCTGCCAATCACTCCAACAAGATTTCCGCAACCTACACACCCTTGTCAACGAACACAAACTGAAACCCCATGAGTTTTTAGATAAACATTGCACGCTTCAATGGAAGCCAGCATACACCCTGTGTCTCTCAATATATAAGGCTGAAATAGGACATCTGTTCTGAAAACCTCATCCCCTTTCCTCCTTCCCACCCCTCAGTCCTCTCTCCCACCGACCCCTTACCCCCCCCCCCCCCCTCCCACGCCCAACAACTAAAGCGTCTAAAACACAAAGCATAGCTATACTCAATTGATCAAACAAGGCTTAAGCACATACTGCCCTCCTACCTGAACTTAAGTTCCCCATTCTGATATATTTTTTAGCAAGTTGCTTCAACATTTTCCTTTGGCCAAAAATTAATTTTAATTTTAATTTTTTTTTTGTTTTATTTATTTAATTTTTTTTTATTTATTTAATTTTTTTATTTTTTTATTTATTTATTTATTTATTTTTTTATTTTTTTATTTTTATTTTTTTAATTTATTCAGCCACACATACAAACATATTCTACATACATAAAAAGCAAATAAGCCTACAAAACCGCTCCAGTCCAACCACATTCCGCGTACACAATCATTATAGTTTAGTGGCTAGAAGCGCTGACCAACAAGTGTTCAGATATTTTTCTAATTGTTGTTTCTAGATAGTAAAATATGTGCTGAAAACGGTCAGCTATCGCACCATCAAGAAATCGGTTCCCTAGTACCCCTTTAAGGCTCTGGAACCACCCCGGGTGGCAATATCGGGTCGCAACAAAGAGTGTTCCCCATAGCCGGAAAGAGCCTCAACCGTGAAAGATAGAAAGAAAGGTATTGAACAAAAAAGACGCACAACACCAATGTAAACCATTTGTGTTATCATACTTATATTAAAATATTGATGACCATGGAATAAATGGGTTATATTTTAGATTTCTGACAAAAAATCGCGAAAAACATGACAAATTGTTTTTTTTATAGCCTAAACTATGAAAGATTTAAAGACAAGTATTGAACACAAAAGATCGCAATGGATAATGGCAACAACATTTGCTCTCATTGTTGTAAAAAATTGTTGATTGTTTTTTAATACTTTTCCGTTTTTGTGGATTTCACAAAGCATACCAATTAAACGGCAGTCCAGGTAACTCGTCCGAATTTTTGCGGCTAAGAGCCTCAACATTTGAAGATAGAAAGACTATCATTGAACAAAAACTATGGTAAACACTAATGTTAATAACTTTTGATCTCACACTGATATTGAAATATTGATGACCATACAATTAATGGGCTATTTTCAGATTTGTGGGTACAAAATCGCCCAAATCATGACAAATTGTCTTTTTTCTAGCCTAAACTATGAAAGATTTAAAGACAAGTATTGAATATAAAAGATTGCACGAGATAATAGCAACAACATTTGCACTCATTGTTGTACAAAATTGTTGATTGTTCTTGAATATTTTCCGTTTTTGTGGATTTCACAAAGCGTACCGATTAATCGGCAACCCGTGTCAATCATCCGAATTATTTCATGCTGCGCCAAAACGATTGAAAATGGATGGAATATTAGTGTTTGAAGACAAAAGGTGCACATTGTCATGTTAAGCATATCTTGTTACACCGTATACACATCAAAATCGTGATAGCTCTTGGTTTGAATGTTACAATGTTTGATTTTGTGCAAGTTACACACATTGATACTGACAAAATGTAATGATATTCCAGGACAATATATCCAGCGCGCTCTTTGGGTCCCCAAAAAACTGTACATGGTGAGTCCCATTGTGGTGCCAAAGTAGAAAATAATTATATTCACTTTAGCGATAGTCCGCAGTAGACGACATCAAATGACACAGACTGTAATGATAACTCAAAACTCGTCATCGCTTTCAGAGTAGGGCAAAACTCCAAAACTCGTGCTTTAAAAAATCGTGGACAGCGCGTTAATTAAAGTCTGCAACAATACCCAGTGTTGAAACTGCTGCTGTCATTGTGTCGGTGTCGCTATGTGCTGCACGTGGAAGTTATGTTCCACTGACCCAGATCATACCGAGTGTTAACCAGCAGGTAAAGTCAATGATTTTTTTTTTTTTAAAGGAAACAGAAAAGAAAAGTAGGGCAATCGAACTTCGAGCGTTGGTTTGTGTTCGTTCTAGGCCACTGGCCACCACGCTTTCACCCCCCCCAGCCACTAGATTGCCAATTTTAAAGTCTTAGGTATGACCCGGCCGGGGTTCGAACCCACGACCTCCCGATCACGGGGCGGACGCCTTACCACTAGGCCAACCGTGCCGGTCCTTATAAGGGTGTGTGTTTGAGTGTAAGTGGGCGTCGTTGTGTTTCTGACTGTCATGTGCATGTGCGAATGTGTGTATGTGTGTATATGTGTGTGTGTGTTTGTATGTCTGTCTGCTTGTCTGTATGTCTGTCTGTCTGTGTAAATGGGCGACGCCATGTGTGTGCGAGTGTGTGTGTGTGTGTGTGTGCGTGCGTGTGTGTGTGTGTGTGTGTCTGTCTGTCTGTCTGTGTGTGTGTTTGTGGGTGTGCGTGTGTGCGTGCGTACGCGCATGCCTTTATGTGTGTACCCAAACCTAGCCTTCAACTCAAATGAATTGGACGGAGCTTTACTTTATGGTCGTTTACAAAGTCTTTATGAAACAAAACATTCTTGCTAGGCAGTTTTACTAACCAAAACTAAACAACCTCCTCCCCCCCTCACCACACACACATGATACACGTGTGCATTGGGTTACCAAGCAGACTTGATCTGTTCCCAGGAAAAGGTTACTGTTATGCTGAATTTTCAGTCTTTTTGAACATACGCTTCTTGGGAGTATTTTGGTCGAGATGACATTTCTAAATTTAGCTTGGGTCGTCCTTGCGTGCTTCATGGTTTGCTGTGATATCGCAGAGCCCTTGGAACGGGTCACCCGATTTATTTAATTTTAGTCAAGCAACCACACAACTAAAAAATGTGGTTTATGCGCCAGGATATAGGAAAATGCTGTAAGAGGAGGTCTCATACTTTATTTGAATGGTTCATATTTAGATTTTAAAGTAATATGAGATACGTTGCCTTCACGTATAAAAACTGTTTTGTACGTGATCGCGCCCGTATCAGAAGCACGCACAGCGATCGACAGTGGGAATACCCGCAGTGATAGGGGTGTAGTATGCACGTAACGTGGTATCTAACGCTCAGAAGTTGTCAAAAAGAAGGTCACAGTGTTCACGTATTATCGAAACACCGACACATTTGCACTAAAATCCATTCTTGGGGAGCTTTTCCATTATTTTTTCAACCGTAGGGATTGAATTCATTCCACTGAACAGATTTAACTACAAAATACATTTGAACGAGCGGTATTTTGCTTTCTGTGTCTGCTTTTCGAAGTGAATCGAGGCGAGCACACTCAATAGGCCCACAGAAGGATACGCGACGTAAGTCTCAGCGCCTTGCCGTTCGTGGGGTCATGCTCTTGACACATCAGCGACTACGATGTATACAAACCAGAATTATGAAATATGGACTGAAGCGTGAAGGAAAGATTCCAGAAAATATTGAGCATCCTTACACCCTTCTCGGATGGTTGGACTTGATCAAATCTGACATACGTTGCGCTGACGTATGGAAGGGTTTGCTACGTGAACACCTACCTAATCACCACACGCAGCGCGACCCGCATGTGAGAAAGGTGTCCTGGTAGGTGACGTAGCTGATAGGGACGCAGTTTCTAAACCTCCCTATTGGCATTATCCCTTCACCCGCATCCCATTTTCGCGTACGAGATTTTTACTGGAAGTACAAAAAAATGGGGAGTAAAAATTTCGTGGAGGGAGTAATTTTTTGTGCCTTGGGGAGTTCTTTTCTCGTACGAAATGTGTACTCGGAGTAAGAATTTCGTACGAAATTTTTACTCCGGAGTAAATTTTTCGTGGAGTAAAAATTTCGTGTTACACCGGGACACAACACTTCATTTTTTTGTTTTCTTCTCTTTTTTTCTTTCTTTTTTTATATTTAGTCAAGTTTTGACTAAATATTTTAACATCGAGGGGGAATCGAAACGAGGGTATGGTGTATGTGTGTCTGTCTGTCTGTCTGTCTGTCTGTGCGTGTGTGTGTGTGTGTGTGTAGAGCGATTCAGACTAAACTACTGGACCGATCTTTATGAAATTTGACATGAGAGTTCCTGGGTATGAAATCCCCGAACGTTTTTTTCATTTTTTTGATAAATGTCTTTGATGACGTCATATCCGGCTTTTCGTGAAAGTTGAGGCGGCACTGTCACGCCCTCATTTTTCAACCAAATTGGTTGAAATTTTGGTCAAGTAATCTTCGACGAAGCCCGGGGTTCGGTATTGCATTTCAG
Source organism: Littorina saxatilis (assembly GCF_037325665.1). Taxonomy (NCBI): domain Eukaryota; kingdom Metazoa; phylum Mollusca; class Gastropoda; order Littorinimorpha; family Littorinidae; genus Littorina; species Littorina saxatilis. Next base: position 43,577,622 of record NC_090248.1, read on the forward strand.
CTTGGTGGCTTAAAAATTAATTAATGACTTTGGTCATTAAAAATCTGAAAATTGTAAAAAAAAATAAAAATTTATAAAACGATCCAAATTTACGTTTATCTTATTCTCCATCATTTGCTGATTCAAAAAACATATAAATATGTTATATTCGGATTAAAAACAAGCTCTGAAAATTAAATATATAAAAATTATTATCAAATTTTTTTTTTCGAAATCGTTTTAAAAACACTTTCATCTTATTTCTTGTCGGTTCCTGATTCCAAAAACATATAGATATGATATGTTTGGATTAAAAACACGCTCAGAAAGTTAAAACGAAGAGAGGTACAGAAAAGCGTGCTATGCAGCATAGCGTAACCACTACCCCGCTCTTCTTGTCAATTTCACTGCCTATGCCGTGAGCGATGGACCACGAGTATACGGTCTTGCTGCGTTGCATTGCGTTCAGTTTCATTCTGTGAGTTCGACAGCTACTTGACTAAATATTGTATTTTCGCCTTACGCGACTTGTTTCTTCTTTTTTTGTAACATGTTGACTATAAACTTTACAGAATGAGACGCAGACAAGGAAATAACATCACAAAATGAGAACACACGTTGGACAAATACAAAACACAAGGGCGGGGGGGGGGGGGGGGAGGGGTAACACAACTCGCTGTTGTATTTATTTTTCTTTTTTTTTCTGTTTTTCTTCCAGGGTACTCGATTGCCTTCGAAATGTATACACGATCGGTGACCTACCACAAGGATGCGTCATTTCTATCGATTGTTTTCTTCCTTGCCATGTTTTTAATGGCGTTAACTGCAATTGTAAGTATCCATTTCCCTGCCTCTTTGTTTGGCTTTGCTGCTTGGCCGAACCATTAGTTGTTTATTGAGCGTCATCCCCTCTCTCTCTCTCTCTCTCTCTCTCTCTCTCTCTCTCTCTCTCTCTCTCTCTCTCTCTCTCTCTCTCTCTCTCTCTCTCTCTCTCTCTCTCTCTCTCTCTCTCTCTCTCTCTCTCTCTCTCTCTCTCTCTCTCTCTCTCTCTCTCTCTCTCTCTTCCACACAGCATTAATAAACCTTCTTGAAAACTTGCTTAGCAGCATTAACAATAATGAACTCTGTGGTGTCCTATTTGTCGATTTTGCAAAAGCATTCATAAGAAAATTAGATGAGTATAGATTGTCACCCCAAACCCTATGTCTCCTCTCATCTTTCTTAGCCGGGCGAGAGCAGTCCGTCTGCGTGAATTCCACTATGTCAAGTAAAAGACCTGTGTTATATGGAGTCCCCCATGGTTCTGTCCTTGGGCCACTTCTCTTCTCCCTGTATATTAACGATCTTCCTTTTAGTGTTAATGATGATTGTGAACTCTTTGCTGATGCTACGACCATACACACTTCTGATAAAAAATTAGACAAAGTTTATTTATCATTGCAGAACAGTGCAGATGATCTCATAAATTGGACGGAGTATAACCACATGAGTCTTCACTCCAAAAAGACCAAATTAATACATGTTAATTACAACAAGGCAAAAAAGATAAAACATCAAGAATAATCCTCATTCCTTACTAATTGGCAACGACGCAATAGCGGAAGTAGGAGATCACAAAGTTTTGGGAGTAAATATCGATAATAATTTATCTTGGGCCCATCATGTTAGGTCGTTGTGTAAAACCATGTCAAGGAAAATATATCTGTTGAACAGAATAAAACACTTTCTTGATCCACACTCAAGGTTATTATTTTGTAATGCATACATACAAACCATCACGGGTTATTGTTCGACCATCTGGGACTTTACCAGTGCAAATATTTTAAAACCACTGTATTTTGACATTAGATGTAATGAGAGTTGTTTTTTTAAAGTATTGAGACTCGTTGGGACTCGAACTGATTCCGGGAGAGACGAGCACTGAAATCAATTCTATTAAAACAAAGTCCAGTCTCGTTTTAGATGATTATAAGAAACTTAAGATTTTGCCCTTCGTAATCTCATCAAGACTCTGTGTGTGCAAAATACAAATCAGTGAATAAGTATAGAATTTGCCCTCAAATTTCCGGGAATAAGTATATTCCTTAGGAATTTTAGGGAATATACATAGTCACTTGTTGAAACAGGGACTATATATATTCACTGATTTGTTCAGAGAATATACATATTCCCTAAATATACATTATCACTGTAACATATATAGTTCTGTGAATGTTTTTCTGCCTTTTTATTTTTTAATTTTTTACTGTCATGCTTATCTTTTGTAATTGTTTTATGTTTGTATATATATATATATATATATATGTATTTAAGATTAGAATAGTCCCTCTCTGGGCGAGGGCTGGTTGAAAAGAAGCTCGTTTATATTGCTTATGCCACAACCCTCGTAAAATAAAATTTGATTTGATTTGATTTGATTTGATCTCTCTCTCTCTTTCTCTCTCTCTAGGAGTGGTGTCCCTTGGCTTGAGAGATGGCTCGCTTTCAGCACAGCTCTGTCAATTTCGTTCACTAAATTCGCCAAAATGACCATTGCTGGACTACCAGCACACATGTAGACTATTCTGACCACTCTCCTTGCGGAACCCTAAGTCAAGTCTTGAAAAGTTGCTGGAGATGAAGCGGACACGGTTTTCATCCTTGGCCTGAAGCCTGTCATTACCTGGGCAAAGTCTTCGACGGGAAGTATACTTCGCGAAGCTGAACGCACGAAGCTTTAGCACTGAGTTTTCGGTAAATGACTTCGCGAAGTATTCGAGACCACTGGCACTGTCCATTTGTCCACTGTATGATGTTTCAGATGTCCAGAGTGAGTCAGAGTGAGTCCACTGTATGATGTTTCAGATTGCCATGTCCAGAGTGAGTCCACTGTATGATGTTTCAGATTGCCATGTCCAGAGTGAGTCCACTGTATGATGTTTCAAATGCCCAGAATGAGTCCACTGTATGATGTTTGAGATGTCCAAAGTGAGTCCACTGTATGATGTTTCAGATGTCCAGAGTGAGTCCACTGTATGATGTTTCAGCTGTCCAGAGTGATTCCACTGTATGATGTTTCAGATGTCCAGAGTGAGTCCACTGTATGATGTTTCAGATGTCCAGAGTGAGTCCACTGTATGATGTTTCAGATGTCCAGAGTGAGTCCACTGTATGATGTTTCAGGTCGAGAACTGCAGGTCGATTTTGATCGCTATGACTGATCAGTGGCCCTCGCTGGTTAGAAGGCAGATACCCGCGGCTGTACTTTTCTGCATCGTCTGCTTCCTCTTGGGTCTCCCTTTCGTCACAAGAGTGAGCAGCTTTTCACACTGTACCATCCTTAGTTAAGCACGGAGTTTCATCGACAATAAGGCTTGGTCCATTTGTGTGTATGTATCAACATTTTTTTTTCGACCTCAGTTGCATGCAGGTTGCTACTACAGTTGTTTTTTGCCTTCTCTCTCTCTTTATTTTTCTTGGGGGGGGGGGGGGGGGGGGTGCTAGGAGCGATCCTTCTTCATAGGTCTTTTTCTTTCCTCAATCAAATTTGTACATTTTTAAATCAACAAACTTTATCAATAGACTAATATTTTAGGAAAAAAATCATAACATAAATGTACTCCTAATGTTCTACTCAGTTTCCTTTTTTTCTCCAAAATGTCCTAATATACAGTTCTTTTTCCAATATGATTAACAGCTATTGTGTTTTCAGCGTAGCAATAGGGTCCGATATTTAGACGAGACAAGTATAATGCCGACGAGTCGAAGACGAGTCGCATTATACTTGTTCGAGTCTAAATATCGGACCCTATTGCTACGCTGAAAATACAATAGCGATTATATAGCTGTTCTGACCTTGATTTGTTGTTCCAAACTTACAAAATGACAGTTTTTGCGTCGATGCGTTGATCTCAGGTTTTGATAGCAGACGCCGTTTCTTATGCGCATTATTTTTGCGCAGGCGCCACACTGACTTGGGAAAAAAACTCGATTTGACAACACAGCTGTTAAACAGCTTTTTATTAGTTCATTCGTATACAACAAAAAGAAGTTTGAGTTTTTTAAATTTTGAACAAGACTACTTATGAAGAAGACCAAAACACAACATCAACGGAAAACTAAAAACAACTGAAGAACTAGGATGCAACAAGGGGAGGAGAAGAGAACAGCTAATCCGTACAACGCGAGCAGACGGCAGCGAAGTTTTCAGTTTGGGTGAATGGCATTTATACTTGTCTCGTCATGAAGCGAATTTTTTAACCTCAGTTATAAACGACTACATGAATGTTAGTGCCATGGGTTGTACATCAATACTTCAGAGGGGAAGTGGGGTATTTAGTGTGGAGTTACGAGATAAGAAAAGCCGAATGCGAAAGTTTGTGTCAGTCGGCAACGGCTGAGCTCACACAGGCACACAAAAACGGCTGTTCCGTTTTACTCCCCTGTTTGTACTACATCTTTCGACTTTGGGCATTTTGTGGTGTTTAGGGACAGAAAATAATTGGTTTTGTCCTGTTTCATCGGGAAGTTAGCAGAAAATGGTATGCTACCGACATTTGTAAAGCTGAAAAACATTCCCGAGAAGAATTTCAAGTTGTCAGTGTATGCTGTTGTCAATAGTGAAACATCGTGTGGTACAGATGGGTAAACCGGAACCATGCGTCTTTGTTATTGCCAATATGCTTTTGGATATTGGCAAAAATGGCCGACTTCCGTAGCATTATGCTTTGATGATCGGAAGAGACCATCCAATCACAGCCCCCGAATTCTCCCACGTGTCCATCAGAATAGCTATATATTCAAATCATATCTCTCACCATATTTATATTTACCTATGCACATTTTGGCAATCAAAATTATATGATTAATTATTTTGTTTTGTATCAAAATATATTAGTAAACTGCTGTATGTGGGGGGGTGTGCGGAGTTGATAACTGACCCAATCAGTTCGGAAAGCACACTCAAGTAGCATTAATTCCAAGTGTGTTCGACATTATATTGGCAGTGCAGCTCCGATATAGAATGCATTCAACAATCGCCGAAAGGCGCTGATGTTAGTTCATGAAAGGATATCCCTACCCAGAATTTTAACCTGTTTTTGGAGATTTTGAAGATTTCGTTCGGGACGACGACGCTCTGTGGACGATTTATTATATAGAGGGGAAGCAAGCGGTAACACATAGACGTCGACAGAGCCACTGAAGGGGGATGATACTGTGACGTTTTTTTGTGTTTTTTTAAACGTGAATCATGAGGAATTTTCCCTTCTCTTTTTGTGTGTGTGTGTGCACATGTCAATAAAGGATCTTGATCTTAAAAATTAGATAGAATAAAAAAATTAAAAGGCTGGTCCCTGGTGGCAAAACCATTGACGATCTTGCTCAAGTGACAGAATGTCCGCACTTGAATGTATCGCTAGGGAGAATGCGAAAGATCACCACGTTCTTTGTAAATTTATGTTTGGTTTAATTTTTTGGCTACGAAATAGCACCAGAATTAGTTATGTGGAAGTGTTCTTTGGAGTCATCAGCAATTATCAAACAGATCTCTCTGAGCTTGTGTGTGTGTGTGTGTGTGTGTATGTGTGTCTGTGTGTGTGTGTCTGTGTGTGTGTGTGTGTGTCTGTGTGTGTCTGTGTCTGTGTGTGTCTGTGTCTGTGTTTATGTGTGTGTGTGTGCTGAGTATCACGTTTGGCACGGCGTCATAGTTGCGGTTGCGAAGGTGTATATGTCTTCTTATCCTTAATGTGTGCTGACCGATCTTGCAGTGGTCAGTTTGACTAGCTCCAGGGTTACTGGTCAGTAGCTGAAGCGAGGAATTGTCTGTATTCCACTCAACAGGGGGGCATGTTGCTGGGAAAACTTGCTGACGACTACATGCTCACTTTTTCTCCCAACCTCACCACGCTTCTTACGCTTATTGCATTCACCCTCATATACGGTAAGATACGCTTGTGTTTTTCTGTGCGTTTGTTTGTTTGTTTGTTTGTTTGTTTGTTTGTTTGTTTGTTTGCTTAACGCCCAGCCGACCACGAAGGGCCATATCAGGGCGGTGCTGCTTTGACATATAACGTGCGCCACACACAAGACAGAAGTCGCAGCACAGGCTTCACTGTCTCACCCAGTCACATTATTCTGACACCGGACCAACCAGTCCTAGCACTAATCCCATAATGCCAGACGCCAGGCGGAGCAGCCACTAGATTGCCAATTTTAAAGTCTTAGGTATGACCCGGCCGGGGTTAAATGTGCGTGCGTGCGTGTTTCTTGTTCTTGTTGCCGTTGGTGTTGGTGTTGTTGTTGTTGGTGGTGGTGGTGTTTTTGTTGTTGTCTTTGCATTCATTTTACGGTAAGAAACGCTTGTGTTTTTCTGTGTGTGTGTTTGTTGTTGTTGTTGTTTTTGTTCCTGTTGTTGTTGTTTGTTGTTCGTCAGATTTCGGGAAAGGGTCCACAATATGGACCACTTTTTGTTTTTTGCTGATGACTAGCTTGTTTTCTCGCGAAGGTTTGTCTTTCTTATCTTGATAGTTGTGTGTGTGTGTGTGTGTGTGTGTGTGTGTGTGTGTGTGTGTGTGTGTGTGTGTGTGTGTGTGTAGGTGTGTGTGCATGAGTGTGTATAGGTGTGTGTGTGTGTGTGTGTGTGCATGAGTGTGTGAGTGCTTGTGCGCGCAGTTATGTATGTGTGCGCATGCGTGTGTGTGTGTGTGTGTGTGCTGTGTGTGTGTGCGTGTGTGTGTGTGTGTGTGCGTGCGTGCGCGCTCGCGCGCGTGTGTGTGTGTGTGTGTGTGTGTACGTGTTGGTTTATTCGTGATTGTTTACATGCTCGTTTACACTCCGTGTATGCATCACTTTCTCTCTGCATGTCTGTCTTCCTGAGGCAGGTACTGACAGACTGTACAGGGACTTAAAGCTGATGACAGGAAATCCACCGTCTCTCTTCTGGAAATACGTCTGGTGGGCGCTCATCCCAGTCCTATTCTCAGTCAGTACAATCTCTTCACTTCACTTTTTTGTTTTCACCTCAAGCTCACCTGCGTTCGTTAACGTTACAATTTTCCCCCCAACCCCGTTACCCCCGCCTCCCCCCTCCCCTATCCCTACCACTCCGCCCCCCCCCCCCCCCCCCTTTGTTTTCTTTTTTTCTTCAGGAACCTAACGAAAATGTCTGTTTGCCTAAAACTATTCGGAGGTTCTTTGAGACCTAGTTGTTGTTGTTGTTGTTGTTGTTGTTGTTGTTGTTGTTGTTGTTGTTGTTGTTGTTGTTGTTGTTGTTGTTGTTGTTGTTGTTCACATACACACGCACGCACGCACGCACACACACACACACACACACACACACACACACACACACACACACACACACACACACACACACACACATATATATATACACACACAACACATACAATCACGTACACACACTCACATTAAAACAAAGTTCATAGGGAAAGCACAATCAGTTAACGTTACTAATGTGTTTCTATCCGGCAGACTGCCGTACTGTCCTGGACCATGCAATTGAAAACAACGGAGGTTGAGCCACTGACCAAGGAACTGTACAGCGGCTACGGGTGGAAGATTCTGCTCAACCTTATGAAGCTTGGTCCTCCCAGCAGCATCGTTATCGTCATGTTAATTTCATTGCTCAAGAGACCGCGGCCCGAAACGTGTCTTGAGGTAAAGAAAAGAAACAAGTTGCTTGAAGTGATATCAAAACATTTGATCAATTTGCGGGCCTAAAAAGCAAAGTAAACTAAAAAGTCTTCAACCAGACTGCGGACACATGCATACACGCGCGAGTACACTCACACACACACACACACACACACACACACACACACACACACACACACACACACACACAAAATAACACGTACACACACTCACACACACACACACACACACACACACACAAAATAACACACACACACACACACACACACACAAAATAACACGCACACACACTCACACACACACACACAAGTTGACCAAGTCATTGATGGTCACGGCAGCGTCATTTGTGGTTCATGAAATGAAAAGTTACCATTTTCTTTAACATCTTTGAAGCTAGAGCTTTGGAACTTCACATACTATCCATGGTTTGATGGCCTCGAAATGTATTGTTTTTTTGTTTAAAAATTAAAACGAATACTTGTAACGGTTGTTTCATTGGTGGTTTTTTTTGGTTTTTTGATTTTATCTGCAACTACCTTTATTATCAATTCTGTTTCCCTATGAAACCATGACAGAAAATCCAAGCCTTGATGTCACCGGAAGATAGTTGGGGGCCAGCTCTGGTCAAACACCGGATAATGGTCAACTATGTCAGCGGTTTTGTGCTGGACCCCAGTAGTATGAACAGCGATGGCAGCTATGACAACCCCAAAAAGGACCAGAAAAGGACCAAGCCGCACACATTCGGCACGCGCATTGGCAGTAGTGCGGAGAATAAAAACACCGGTTTGGCGAGCAGCTCATCTAGTTCCGATAACACCTCGTCGGACATTTCCTGCAGCTCTGACTTCGGAAAAAGCCGTTCCGAACGCACAACGCGCAGCAGTTCTCGTGAGGTAACTATACGTGTTACACCGGAGTTTCCACTGTGTTACATTGCCTCATACTCGTGTGAACCTCCCTGGATTGACAAACGATAACGGTCTAGATTACTACTACCTCTTAGTATTTCATACTGATACCGATGATGAAGACTGGTCTTTAATGTCACGTGGGAAAGGTTGCTAAAGATAAAGAAGATGATAGCGATGATGAAGACTGGCCTATGATGTCACGTGGGAAAGATTGCTGAAGATGATGCCGATTGTGATGATGCAAAAGATGATGATGCAGAAGATGATGACGCAAAAGATGATGACGCAGAAGATGATGATGATGATGGTGATGACTGGCCTATAATGTCACGTGGAGAAATTTGCTGAAGATGAAGAATGTTATACCGATAATGATGACGACGACGCCGATGATTATGATAATGATGATGAGGAGGAGGAGGAGGATGATGAGGAGGATGAAGACGATGATGATGATGATGATGATGATGATGATGATGATGGTGATGATGATGATGATGATGGTGATGATGATGGTGATGGTGATGATGATGATGATGATGCAGAACATGCTTGCGGTAATACCAGTGTTGAGTAACGTGTCTCCGTGGCGATTTGTTGCAGGGGGAACAAGCAGACAACGAGCTTCTGTCAACCAACAATGCTAGGTCCGCCATTGCTCTGTCAAAGCAGGGCAGTATTATCAAAGACCCTTCTGAAAAGGTTTCTGGCTATTTGCAATTGTATTTCTTCTGATTCATTGCTACGTTTCTGTGTGTCTGCCTGTTATTTGCATTCCGGTTCCGATGGAGCCTCTCTTTCTCTCTGTCTCTGTCGGCCTGTACCTCCTCTGTCTGTCTGTCTCTCTGTCTGTTTGTCTCTTTCTATTTATATTCTCTCTCTCTCTCTCTCTCTCTCTCTCTCTCTCTCTCACACACACACACACACACACACACACACAAACACACACACACACACACATGACACACACACACACACCATTTTTTGTTTTGTGTTTTTAAATGTGACTCGGACACACACACACACACACACACACACACACACACACACACACACACACACACACACACACACACACACACACACTAACACAGACACACACACACACACAAATAAAAAAAACAGCAACAACACATCAACCACATTACGTCAACAGCACCACAGCAACAACAACATAACCAGTCCTACACGTTTCCGCAAACAACAAAGGGCTGACACTCTTTTCTTCCCCCAGAGGGGCTCAACATACGCACCGAAGAAGGTCGTCAGCCTGAACCTAGGTGGAAAGTCCAACGTAGTACTGCCAGGAACAACATCTGTGGACAAGGTACACTCTCGTGGCACCATCGGGAGCACTGACAGTGATTACATGTTCGGTGACAGCAGACCCCCCACCAAGGGACACAACCCTCAGACTGGCTTGTCAGGAGACTAACGTCCCTTGACTCATGTGTCAATTTTCTGATGTTCTGGCTCGCTTCTCGAAAAGAACGGACAGAAAAAGTGTCCAGGACCAATGGCAAAAGGGAAAAGAATTCTGTATTTTTCCTGATCGTAATACGATGCTTGCACGAGTGTTGCACCACACTTTGAAGTAATCCCACACTTTGAAGTAAATTACTTCAAAGTGTGGGGATGTGCCCCACACTTTGAAGTAAACCCATATTTTACTTCAAGGTGTGGGGGGATCTTCCCACACTTTGAAGTAAACTCAGTTTTTGACTCACATGCGAAGCAAAAGTGAGTCTATGTACTCACCCGAGTCGTCCGTCCGTCCGTCCGTCCGGACGTCCGGACGTCCGTCCGGAAAACTTTAACGTTGGATATTTCTTGGACACTATTCAGTCTATCAGTACCAAATTTGGCAAGATGGTGTATGATGACAAGGCCCCAAAAAACATACATAGCATCTTGACCTTGCTTCAAGGTCAAGGTCGCAGGGGCCATAAATGTTGCCTAAAAAACAGCTATTTTTCATATTTTTCAAATTTTCTCTGAAGTTTTTGAGATTGAATACCTCACCTATATATGATATATAGGGCAAAGTAAGCCCCATCTTTTGATACCAGTTTGGTTTACCTTGCTTCAAGGTCAAGGTCACAGGAGCTCTTCAAAGTTGGATTGTATACATATTTTGAAGTGACCTTGACCCTGAACTATGGAAGATAACTGTTTCAAACTTAACAATTATGTGGGGCACATGTTATGCTTTCATCATGAGACACATTTGGTCACATATGATCAAGGTCAAGGTCACTTTGACCCTTATGAAATGTGACCAAAATAAGGTAGTGAACCACTAAAAGTGACCATATCTCATGGTAGAAAGAGCCAATAAGCACCATTGTACTTCCTATGTCTTGAATTAACAGCTTTGTGTTGCATGACCTTGGATGACCTTGACCTTGGGTCAAGGTCACATGTATTTTGGTAGGAAAATGTGTAAAGCAGTTCTTAGTGTATGATGTCATTGCTAGGTTTAGTTATTTGACCTTGACCCTGAAGGTCAAGGTCATGTAAAGGTCAAGGTCAAGCATGTGAGTCGTATGGGCTTTGCCCTTCTTGTTACTTCAATGTGTGTGGGGATCTTCCCACACTTTGAAGTAACTTACTTCAAAGCGTGGGACTTTTGCATCGCCTGTTTGAGCCTGATAATTTTGTCCAAAAAAATGGCAAAGTCTTTTGGATGAGTGAACAGAAAAAGTGAGCGAGCCAAGAAACACAGTGATGTTTATTATCAACCCAAAGCAATGACCTATTGTTGAGTGTGACGAAAACACGTGGTGACGATTTTAGAACCTGTGGGGTCACGCGGAGACTATCTGAGAACACTCGGGCTCATTCGGCACGATTTTACAAGCATGGGCTCCCTGGAACATGTCCCCACTACGACAACTCCCCCACCAAATGTCCCCACTGTCGCAATTTCCCGCCAAATGTCTGCATCTGCGATAATTCTTCTCCAAATATACCAACTGCGATAATTCCCCGCCGAATATCCCAACTGCGACAATTCCCCGCGAAATGTTGCCACTCGCCCTGGAAAATGTCCCCACCACGACAGTTCACCGCCAAATGCCCCCACTACGACAACTACCCGCCAAATGACCTCCCCTGCGACAATTCCCCACCAAGTGTCTCCCACTGCGACATTTCCCCGCCAAAATGTCCCCACTACGACAATTTCACACCAAGTGTCTCCCACTGCGACATTTCCCCGCCAAATGTTCCCACTACGACAATTCCCCGCCAAATGGCCTCCACTGCGACAATTCCCCGCCCAACGTCCCCACTACGACAATTCGTCTTCAAATGTTCCCAGTACGACAATTCCCCGCCAAATGTCCCCACTACGACAATTCCCCGCAAAATATCCCCACTGCAACAACTCCCCACCAAGTGTCCTCCGCTGCGACAATTACCCGCCAAATGTCCCCACTACGACAATTCGTCGCCAAACGGCCCCACTACGACAATTAGTCGCCAAATGTCCCCACTACGACAGTTCGTCGCCAAACGGCCCCACTACGACAATTAGTCGCCAAATGGCCCCACTACGACAATTCCCCGGCAAATGTCTCCCCCTTCGACAATTACTCGTCAAAAATCCCCACTGCGACAATTCCCCACGAAGTGTCCCCCACTGCGACAATTCCCCGCCAAATGTCCCCACTGCGACAATCCTCCCTGGAAATGTCCCAACTGCGACAATCCTCCCCCCCCCCCCCCCCCTCCCCAACGTCCCCACTACGACAATTCGTCTTCAAATGTTCACAGTACGACAATTCCCCGCCAAATGTCCCCACCACGACAGTTCCCCGCCAAATGCCTCCCACTACGACAATTCCCCTCCAAACGGCCCCACTACGACAATTCGTCGCCAATTTTCCGCAACTGCAGTAATTCCCCGCCAAATGTTCAACACTACGACAATTCCCCGCCAAATGTCCCAACTGCGACAATTTTCCCTTGAAATGCCCTTACTACGACAATTCCCCCGCAAAATGACCTCCCCTGCGACAATTCCCCCCCGGCCCAAACGGCCCCACTACGACAGTTCGTCGCCAAATGTTTGCAACTGCGGTAATTCCCCGCCAAATGTCCCAACTAAGCCAATTCCCCGCCATATGCCTCCCACTGCGACAATTCCCCGCCAAACGTCTCCATTACGACAATTCGTCGCAAAATGTCCACAACTGCAGTAATTACCCGCCAAATATCCACACTACGACAATTGCCCGCCAAATGCCTCCCACTACGACAATTCCACGCCAAATGTCTCCACTACGACAATTTCTTCGCCAATTGTCCGCAACTGCAGTAATTCCCCGCCAAATGTTCAACACTACGACAATTCCCCGCCAAATGTCCCCACTGCGTTAGTTGTCGCAGTGGGGATATTTGGCGAGTAATTGTCGAAGTGGGATACAGTTGGCGGGAACTGTCGTAGTGGAGACATTTGGCGGGGAATTGTCGTAGTGGGGCCGTTGGGCTGGGAATTGTTGTAGTGGGGACATTTTCCAGGGAGAATTGTCTTAGTGTGGACATTTGTTGGGGAATTGTTGCAGTGGGGGACACTTGGCGGGGAATTGTCGTAGTGGGGACATTTTCCAGGGAGAATTGTCGTAGTGTGGACATTTGGCGGGGAATTGTCGCAATGGGGAACACTTGGTGGGGGTGTTGTCGTAGTGGGGACATTTGGCGGGGAATTGTCGTAGTGGGGGACACTTGGTGGGGAATTGCCGAAGTGGGGACATTTGGCGGGGAATTGTCGTAGTGGGGACATTTGGCGACGAATTGTCGTAGTGGGGCCGTTTGCCTGGGAATTGTTGTAGTGGGGACATTTTCCAGGGAGAATTGTCTTAGTGTGGACATTTGTTGGGGAATTGTCGCAGTGGGGGACACTTGGCGGGGAATTGTCGTAGTGGGGACATTTTCCAGGGAGAATTGTCGTAGTGTGGACATTTGGCGGGGAATTGTCGCAATGGGGAACACTTGGTGGGGTGTTGTCGTAGTGGGGACATTTGGCGGGGAATTGTCGTAGTGGGGCCGTTTGGCGGGGAATTGTCGCAGTGGGGACATTTTCCAGGGAGAATTGGCGTAGTGGGGAAATTTGGCGGGGAATTGCGGCAGTGGGGGACACTAGGCTGGGAACTGTTGTAGTGGGGACATTTGGCGGGGAATTGTCGTAGTGGGGCCGTTTGGCGGGGAATTGTCGCAGTGGGGACATTTTCCAGGGAGAATTGGCGTAGTGGGGAAATTTGGCGGGGAATTGCCGCAGTGGGGGACACTAGGCGAGGAATTGTCGCAGTGGAGGACACTAGGCGGGAAATTGTCGCAGTGGGGAGATTTTCCAGGGAGAATTGGCGTGGTGGGGAACACTAGGCGGGGAATTGTCGTAGTGGGGACATTTGGCGGGAAATTGTCACATTGGGGGACACTAGGCGGGGAATTGTCGCAGTGGGTCAGTTTGGCGGGGAATTGTCGCAGTGGGGACATTTTCCGGGGAGAATTGGCGTAATGGGGACATTTGGCGGGGAATTGTCGTAGTGGGGCCGTTTGGCGGGGAATTGTCGCAGTGGGGACATTTTCCAGGGAGAATTGGCGTAGTGGGGACATTTGGCGGGGAATCGTCGCAGTGGGGGACACTAGGCGGGGAATTGTCGTAGTGGGGTCATTTGGCGGGAAATTGTCGCATTGGGGGACACTAGGCCGGGAATTGTCGTAGTGGGTCAGTTTGGCGGGGAATTGTCGTAGTAGGGACATTTTCCAGGGAGAATTGGCGTAATGGGGACATTTGGCGGGGAATTGTCGTAGTGGGGCCGTTTGGCGGGGAATTGTCGCAGTGGGGACATTTTCCAGGGAGTTTGGCGTAGTGGGGACATTTGGCGGGGAATTGTTGCAGTGGGGGACACTATGCGGGGAATTGTCGCAGTGGGCAACACTGGGCGGGGAATTGTCATAGTGGGGACATTTGGCGACGAATCGTCGTAGATGGGCTGTTTGGCGGGGAATTGTCGCAGTGGAGGCCATTTTGCAGGAAATGTCGTAGTGGGGACATTATGGTGGGAATTATCGTAGCTGGAACATCTGGCGGGGAGTTGTCGCAGTTGGAATATTTGGCGGGAAATTATCGCAGTTGCGGACATTTGGCGGGAAATTGTGACAGTGGGGACATTTTGTGGAGAAATGTCGTAGGGGGGGCTTTTTACAGTGAGCCCATGCTTGTAAAATCGTGCCGAATTAGCCCAAATGTTCCCAGATAGTCTCTGCATGACCCAACATGTTTTAAAATCGTCACCACGAGTTTTCGTCACACTCAACAATGGGACATTGCTTAAAGCCTGATAACAAACATCACTATGTTTCTTGGCTCGCTCACTTTTTCTGTTCACTCATCCAAAAGACTTTGCCATTTTTTTTTGACAAAATCATCAGGCTCAAACAGGCGATGCAAAAGTCCCACGCTTTGAAGTAAGTTACTTCAAAGTGTGGGAAGATCCCCCCACACTTTGAAGTAAAAACTGAGTTTACTTCAAAGTGTGGGAAGATCCCCCCACACTTTGAAGTAAAAAATGGGTTTACTTCAAAGTGTGGGGCACATCCCCACACTTTGAAGTAATTTACTTCAAAGTGTGGGATTACTTCAAATTGTGGTGCAACAGACGAGTTTAAGCTGACTCGCCTCTAAGATGCAACTGAGACGAGCAGGTGACAGACTTTAAAGGGCCAGTCTGCCTCATTGCATGACTTGCTTCCGGACTCCCTTTTATAAAATTTTCAAAACCTCGAGTTGTACTGATCTTGTCTTGATGAAAAAAGAAATCTTTTATGATTTAAGAATGTTTGTGTTACAAGTTGTCGGTTTATTATTTAGATTTTAAAAGTTAGTTCTAGCGTCAAAACTAGGCGTCCGGTTGTGATACAGACAATCCGGCTGGCCGCGCAAATAAATTCTTTGAAAAATGCTCGCTCTTTACGCAGGGCACCCAGGATGTTCTCAAGCGGTGAGTGTTTAAAGGCCAACATCCACAAGAATTTTTCTCCTGGAGCGACCTAAACTTGAACCCGAGGCAGTTCGCCAAAAAGAACCGCCGATCACGAGAAAAGCATGCGTATTGCGCAGCAGCGGGTGGGGATTTGGTCTCGGCAAAGAAACAAACAATGCAGTGTTTGATCTCGGTGAGACTGAAAGAGAGACAGAGAGCACGAGAGAGAGCGACAGGGACACAGTGATTCAAGGCGCACAACTCTAGTAAAGTTGTCGTAGCACGTCCGCCTATGGCCAAAGTGATCCGGGTTCGATTCCCGGCATGTGTGGTCTATGTTTTTTGTTGTTGTTTTTTTTTTTTAATTCTTGTTTACTATTGTTTATTATTTTACTCTAATATTTTTTTTAATTGTGTAAAATAAATTAAATTTTTTTTTAAAATCCACATGCACAAGACAAACACCTTCATACTGGGGGAGCGAGCCAGTCTGAAGAGTACTCGGGTCCAGTGCCAGCGTTTTTACATTTAGTCAAGTTTTGACTAAATGTTTTAACGTAGAGGGGGGAATCGAGACGAGG
>NC_090248.1:43598737-43603735 GCF_037325665.1 Littorina saxatilis
ACGATCCAAATTTACGTTCATCTTATTTTCCATCATTTGCTGATTCCAAAAACATATACATATGTTATATTTGGATTAAAAACAAGCTCTGAAAATTAAATATATAAAAATTATTATCAAAATTAAATTGTCCAAATCAATTTAAAAACACTTTCATCTGATTCCTTGTCGGTTCCTGATTCCAAAAACATATAGATATGATATGTTTGGGTTAAAAACACGCTCAGAAAGTTAAAACAAAGAGAGGTACAGAAAAGCGTGTTAACCTTCTCAGCGCAAGTACTACCCCGCGCGCTCTTCTTGTCAATTTCACTGCCTTTGCCGTGCGCGGTGGACTGGCGATGCTACGAGTATACGGTCTTGCTGCGTTGCATTGCGTTCAGTTTCATTCTGTGAGTTCGACAGCTACTTGACTAAATGTTGTATTTTCGCCTTACGCGACTTGTTATATTTAGTCAAGTTTTGACTAAATATTTTAACGTAGAGGGGGGAATCGAGACGAGGGTCGTGGTGTATGTGTGTGTGTGTGTGTGTGTCTGTCTGTCTGTGTGTGTGTGTAGAGCGATTCAGACTAAACTACTGGACCGATCTTTATGAAATTTGACATGAGAGTTCCTGGGTATGAAATCCCAATACGTTTTTTTCATTTTTTCAATAAATGTCTTTGATGACGTCATATCCGGCTTTTCGTGAAAGTTGAGGCGGCACTGTCACGCTCTCATTTTTCAACCAAATTGGTTGAAATTTTGGTCAAGTAATCTTCGACAAAGGCCGGGGTTTGGTATTGCATTTCAGCTTGGTGGCTTAAAAACTAATGAGTGAGTTTGGTCATTAAAAATCTGAAAATTGTAAAATAATTATTTTTTTTATAAAGCGATCCAAATTTACGTACATCTTATTTTTTTATCATTTTCTGATTCCAAAAATATATAAATATGTTATATTTGGATTAAAAACAAGCTCTGAAAATTAAAAATATAAAAATTATTATTAAAATTAAATTGTCCAAATCAATTTAAAAACACCTTCATCTTATTCCTTGTCGGTTCCTGATTCCAAAAACATATAGATATGATATGTTTGGATTAAAAACACGCTCAGAAAGTTAAAACGAAGAGAGGTACAGAAAAGCGTGCTATCCTTCTCAGCGCAAGTACTACCCCGCTCTTCTTGTCAATTTCACTGCCTTTGCCGTGCGCGGTGGACTGACGATGCTACGAGTATACGGTCTTGCTGCGTTGCATTGCGTTCAGTTTCATTCTGTGAGTTCGACAGCTACTTGACTAAATGTTGTATTTTCGCCTTACGCGACTTGTTTGTTTGTCATGCTGTGTTAAAGGACCAGACCACGCTGTTTTAGCGTCAAAAACGCTTCGAATCGTGTTCCTGCGCGACCGAACACTTCCCGATGTTTGCAGTTAGTTAGAAAACCACTTTCTTACCGTCTTCAACAATGTTTGGTTTACTTCGGAATCTTCTAAGGCCGTAATCCGACGAATTTTGTGACCGAAGCGACGGATTTCTTCTCCAAAACGACCCGCCATTGTGCCGCGTGATCTTCGCGAGACTGGCTTATGAATAAATTATCCGTGACGTCACACCGTGTGGAGATGGTAGTTTACCAACATGACAACAACAAGCGTAACTGCAGACGAAATTGAACCGTACATGTTCGAACTACCGGTTTCTCTCCTCGAATCAAGCATGAAAGATGAGGGCGGAGGCCACTTCCAGCAGTAGTGAAACAGTGACGATGAAAATTGCGACACTGTTTGTCTCAGCGATCAAAGGTAAACACGCCCGCTCTCTGTGCTGAACTTATCGTCTGCTTTCGAGTCTGTGCTATTTTTTCACTCTCGCCTTGTCAACGCACTCGCAAATAAGTGGGATATTGTTTAAGTGTTCATGCATTGCATTCACGAGTAAAAGAACAACAGCTCATCGCAGTTTTAACTGTTCTTGATTATTTCAGAGACTGGTGTCAGAGTGGCCACTGTACCTGTTGTATTGTGTGGGAGGGGCAGATTTGAGAGAGAGAGGAAGCTAGCCTGAGGTACATTGTAGAATGAAAACTTGCAGGGGAGCAAGAATGCATCACCAGCCACGAAGGTGTACATACAACTTTTTTTGACGTGCCTATATTTGTTTGATTGTTAAATGTATGTATTTGTTGTTGTTTTTAAAGGCTATCAAGAAAACTGTTGTCATTTAAATTTGTAACACTCAGTCACATATAGTTTCACACACACACACACAAGATTAACTCACTTGCATGCCCACAGAAGAAGTTTGCTCTTCACATTGTTCTGTTGTTGTTTTTATAATGTAATCATTGTAACATCAACACTCAGTAATAACCAATATTACAACACAATCACTTTTTCATCAGAACTCACTCACATACTACATGACTTTGTATTAAACCCTGGTTTATGGACACTTGCATTTGTACTTTGCATGGGAAAGCAGCCTGAATTTCAGTTAACCTGATGCCTGTTTTAGACAGAAAAAAAAGTTACCACAATCAGCAGAACTTTCACCGGAGAAAGGGCATAATTCTTTCATACTTTCTTTCTCATAGCTTTTTTTGGTTTTTATAATCTCTTCATTACACTAAATAACATCCATCTTAAGACCTATTTTGAGCCTTAATTTAAGTTGACTAGTAATGATATTAATCATAATGTATTTATTTTTATAATGTACAAACTAGAGTATGTATGTGGATATGTGTGTGATGGTGCTGGTATGGATATGTGTGGTTTGGGTTATGATGTGTACATTTTATGTGTTTTGTATGTTTTGCGAGTGCGATTTTATGTGATGTTATTCTGTACACCAGCCAAAACAAAATGTCTGGTATATTAGATAATAAACGCACCTTTAAATTTATTAGCGACTACACCCCGTCACCCTCCAGTCCCCCTCCCCCCCATTACACCCTACACTTTTAACATTGTATAAAAAATCATGCCCCAATATAGGTCCCTAGTTACCTGGGAGGACGTTAAGCTCCATAATCAACATCAACAACGTATTGAATTGAATTGAAAAGCTGGGGTTAGGAGGTCTAACTTCTTGAATTAAAGTGTTTTTTTTCTCAGGTGCATGTAGTTTTTTTATTTGCTTGAAATCATGGTGTATTCTGGTTGTAAGAGAAGAGTCAATTTCCTTGTAAGCCTGCAAAATTAAGATTTGTCATTTTTGAAGTAGCCTACATTTTTGTAAGAGTCCAAAATAGTCCAGGATAAGGAGGAAAAACATAGGGTGGGTCAGGAAATCTGAAACATTGCATAGTTTTGCCTATGTAGACACAAAAAGTACTTAGAGCACTTTTTCCCCCCCAAGAGAGCATAGCTTAGTTTTAATTATTTTAATGCCACTGTTAGCAAGAGGAGTACTACAGACAGCAATCAAACAGTGGGTTTTTTCTGTAGACATTGCTATTTCTGTTTAGGTGTTTCAGTAGTTTTCTATGCGGATAAATCATGCTGCATGATCACTAGAAACAATCCAGCTCTGTTGCATGCAAGTTTTTTAAAGGTTTTTTTCCCCATGTTACTCCGAGAGAAAAAAAACAACCCACAGAGATAAAGTTGAACTGGCAGTTTGACTGAAGCAGTGGTAATAACACAGAGTGCTCTTCCTACAATCATGTGGATGATGATGTCCATACATGTACTTGGTTGTATTATTTTGCTAGACTATTTGTTTCTGTTAGATATATCTGCTCACATGATTGTTGTTCATAATTTGACATTACATTTACTGCTGATCAAAATGTATTGTTGGAATAGGTCTGCTTAATATTCTGACTGCAGTTTTGTAATAAAATCAAATAACACAGATGTTTTAAGTATCAAAGTGCTTTTCACACACACACACACACACACACACACACTCACACACTCA
Source organism: Littorina saxatilis (assembly GCF_037325665.1). Lineage (NCBI taxonomy): Eukaryota > Metazoa > Mollusca > Gastropoda > Littorinimorpha > Littorinidae > Littorina > Littorina saxatilis. The sequence goes on from NC_090248.1 coordinate 43,602,650, forward strand.
CACACTATGAGTATGACTGCAAACATGAATTTGTACTTGTATTAATTATAATTACTGTATTACAGAACCTGATCTGAAAAAAAGGACAACAGCAAATTATTCATGCAAGCTTGCTGTATTAACGATTTCTTTATCTATTTAATACAACACTGAATTAGATAACAACTATAACAACGTGTGTGTGTTTGTGTGAATGTCTATGTGTATATGGACGGACACTGATTAAACCTGAGACTCATCGATTACCCAGGTGAGTGTAAAAGAGGGAGAGAGAGAGGGAACTTTAAGGTGGGTGCATGGGGACGGACATGTAGTAACAGATATATGTTTTAATCTGTAATCTTAACACATGTGCTTAAAATTAGGAACAGATGCCATTCCACTACAAATACTGTCAGTCTGACAAAAACGCCCAGTGACACTGAACCCCTATCCCTTACAGAACACATTCAGTATACATGTACTCACTTCCTTTCGTCTGCGTTTAGTGAAAGCAGATCGTTCTGATGACATTGGTATCCGGTTTCTGACCTCCTGTGAGTGGTCAACAATTGTCGGAACTGGAACTGCGTTAGGCAACAGCTGTTTTGTGTGTGCCAGGTTTTCTTGCCGGCTTAACTGCGTTCGCATTGGAAGAAAGTGTCGCGAAACACAGCACATCGTGTTGGCCGTTTCCAGTTAATCAGTCTTGCTGCAGAAGTTGTAAGCCCATCGGAAAAAGGTGACAACTGATGCCTGAACCTTTTTTCTATACTTCATAGCTATCAGCAGCCGTGCGCATTCCTTCGGCGTGCTGTTGATGCTCGATTTAGGCAAACGCCCACTTGAGCGTAAGCTGTAACTTTCGGTTTCCAAACACTAAGTGACGTCACAGCCGGTTCTCGTCTACTGGCGGCCATTTCGAAGTCTCGTTTAGCAGACGAATTTGGCGGAACGTTTTTAATTAAATCACAATGATTAAGCTACGAATCGGTGAATTTCTTTACATTTTTGGAATCTTTAGGTGCATTTCTCTAACCTTCAGTCATCGGTTAGTGGTTCTAATAACCTTTAAAACAGCGTGGTCTGGTCCTTTAAGATGATGTG
>NC_090248.1:43603935-43656435 GCF_037325665.1 Littorina saxatilis
ACACACACACACACGCACAGACAGACAGACACACATACACCACGACCCTCGTTTCGATTCCCCCTCGATGTTAAAATATTTAGTCAAAACTTGACTAAATATAAAAAGAGGCGTAAAACGACACAAATGACTCATTTCATGCGCCATCCGTTACTCATCAGACTGCTAGATTTTTCGTTAAGACCAAGGTCACAAAGAACTACACTGTTCCGAGAGTATTTGCTCGGGCGTCAAATTATATTTCTTTCTTTTTCCAAATCGGGGAGAGGGTGAGGTGGGGGATGAGGCAGGGTTTCAGATGTGTGTGTGTGTGTGTGTGTGTGTGTGTGTGTGTGTGTGTGTGTGTGTGTGTGTGTGCGATTATGATACACGCTCACAGAAAAAAAGGACAGTGGACAAATCGAACCGATGCACAAACGGTCAAAATCTCTGTGTTCAGTCAGTCAAAACCCTTTATTTGAATCAAGGGTAACAACTCATGAGCACTTATCTGAAGTGTGTAGGCCCTACTGTTTGCAAGAACCGCTTCCACGAAGTAGCTGTGTTCACACTCACACACGCGCGCGCGCGGTTAATGTTGGTTTCTTTGATCCGACTCTCTTCCAATCCAACTGTTCTGATGTCTCTATCTAAAAGTCCGTGCAAAACGAGTGCCGAACGTTTGCGATAAAAGTCCGGGCGGAATTGCGCGAGGACATTTTAACCTCGATCCGATTCTATTCCGTTCCAACTTTTTTAAATTTCTCGATCTAAAACTCCGGGCAGAAAGTGCCGAACCCATACGAACGTTCCCGATAAAAGTCCGGGCGGAATTACGCGAGGACATTTAAACCAATCAAAGACGAGTATAGCTCGAAAGTGCTCGCGGAATTCCTCGCGTAATTCCTCGAGGAATTGCGCGAGGACAGTACAAGTCCGGGCGGAATTTCTGACCAATCAACGACGAGAATATCTCGAAAGTCCGCGCGGAATTATGCGAGCACAAAATTTGTATTAAGTTTCAGGAAACAAGTCATGAAAATAGGCAATAAAATCAAAGTAATGTTGTAAACAACAAGAGCGGAAATATTTACATAATTATTCACAACACCAAAAGTACTAGAGCAAGGAGTGACACAACACAACATACTGCAGTCCTAAAAACAACATGAACAACCCATGACAAGAGAGTCAAATGCAAATTACACAAGTAAGTTCAAGTCGCAATCGGAGTTTCTTAGCACAACAGCACACAAGCTTATAGAAAGGCAACGTGTACAGTGCAAACTCTCAATCTCATTCCTCACAACATCACCGACAAGTTACTTTATGCCAGGATCAACAAGGGACTGTTGGGTATGGGTTGTACATTAAATACTCTAGCGCCTAATCGGTGAACAAACAATGACCAACCAAACAAACAAGAACAACAACAAATAAACAGTGCAACAACTAAACCTACAAATAACGACAAAACAAACAAGTAAACAAACAAACTGACAGTTAACAAACAAACAAACAACAACGCATAAATGACACAAAATGATTCTAGTATAAAGAATACCAAAGACCTACAATATTACCAGCTATTGTGTTTTCAGCGTAGCAATAGGGTCCGACGATATTTAGACGAGACAAGTAGGCTATAATGCGGCGAGTCGAAGACGAGTCGCATTATACTTGTTCGAGTCTAAATATCGGACCCTGTTGCTACGCTGAAAACACAATAGCGATTATATAGCTGTTCTGACCTTGATTTGTTGTTCCAAACTTACAAAATGACAGTTTTTGAGTCGATGCGTTGATCTCAGGTTTTGATAGCAGACGCCGTTTCTTATGCGCATTAGTTTTGCGCAGGCGTCACACTGACTTTGGAAAAAACTCGATTTGACAACACAGCTGTTAAACAGCTTTTTATTAGTTCATTCGTATACAACAAAAAGAAGTTTGAGTTTTTTTCATTTTGAACAAGACTACTTATGAAGAAGACCAAAACACAACATCAACGGAAAACTAGAAACAACTGAAGAACTAGGATGCAACAAGGGGAGGAGAAGAGAACAGCTAATCCGTACAACGCGAGCAGACGGCAAGAAGTTTTCAGTTTGGGTGAATGGCATTTATACTTGTCTCGCCATGAAGCGAACTTTTCAACCTAAGTTATAAACGACAACATGAATGTTAGTGCCATGGGTTGTACATCAATACTTCAGGGGGAAAGTGGGGTATTTAGTGTGGAGTTACGAGATAAGAAAAGCCGAATGCGAAACTGAGTTTGTGTTAGTCGGCAACTGAGCTCACACAGGCACACAAAAACGGCTGTTCCGTTTTACTCCCCTGTTTGTACTACATCTTTCGACTTTGGGCATTTTGTGGTGTTTAGGGACAGAAAATAATTGGTTTAGTCCTGTTTCATCGGGAAGTTAGCAGAAAAGGGTATGCTATCGACATTTGTAAAGCTGAAAAACATTCCCGAGAAGAATTTCAAGTTGTCAGTGTAGGCTGTTGTCGATTGAAACATCGTGTGGTACAGATGGGTAAACCGGAACCATGCGTCTTTGTTATTGACAATATGCTTTTGGATATTGAGTAAAATGGCCGACTTCCGTAGCATTATGCTTTGATGATCGGAAGAGACCATCCAATCACAGCCCCCGAATTCCCCCACGTGTTCATCAGAATAGCTATATTACCAATATATATATATATACAAAATAACCAAAATCCTGAATGGACTAAGTCAGTAGGTGGCACTATGTGCTGACCAAACTGGACATCAGTTTCCTACCACAACAAGGGAGGTAACAAATGAGGGTAATCATTCTTCAAAGCACAAAACTGGTGGGAGATGGGAACACACACAGAAATACAACACAGGCACACGACAAACACACAACTAGGACAAACAAACACATAAACAACCAAACACACAAACAAACAAACAAACACACACAACACAGGGGCATAGTTATGTTACAAGCATCAGCATCGCAACAGAAACTAGGTCAGTAATGCCACATCAAATACAGTTCTGGCAGCTAGGCTATGTATTTGACCTACATTCAATATACATCCAAAGTTTGCAAGGACTGACTCAATTCAATCAACCTGAACTGAGAACAACTCAAATCCTAGCCTGAGACAAGAAGAACAAACTGGCAACCAGAAGAATAACATCTAGAGAGAGAGAGAGAGAGAGAGAGAGAGAGAGAGAGAGAGAGAGAGAGAGAGAGAGAGAGAGAGAGAGAGAGAGAATTGAATTGAATTGAATTGATCTTTATTTAACAAGGATTAAGATTCAAGGCTACGCCTTTTCTTACAATCTGTCCTTGGGACGCACAGACACACAATGATAAAATTGAAAAATTAAAAAATTAAAAAGTTAAAAAGTTTACCAACAAAAGGAGGTCAGAAAACTTCAGCACGTGATGATAAAAATGATGATGATGATGATGATGATGATGATGATGATGATGATGATGATGATGATGATGATGATGAAGATGAGGCATGAAGAGCAAACATATGTGGTTATTCATAAAATCAAATGCATACTATGCAAGTAATTATAAGTACAAGCTGGTAGCAATCGAACATGTAGCAATAGTACAACAAAAATATGTTTATAATATACAATGCACATCATATCTTTGGCGTAATACTAAGTGTGGTAAATCAAAACGGGTTAAACTACTCAGACATTATGTGTTTTTTGACACATTTTTTAACACTTTTTGATGACTTTAAGTGCTTAAAGGATGATGGAAGTGAATTCCAAACTGATGTACCCAAAAAAGCAAGACTGGTCTTATAAAGGTCAATTCGTGGAATCGGTGGGATCAAGTTGACCGACCCATATCTGTCGGTAGCTTTATTAAATAATGATGTAATATAAATCGGCACTTTACCGTAATACAATTTATGCATGAAAATGGATTTGTTTAACTTGAGATGCTTTTCCAGTGGAAGAAAATTAAGCATTTTTAATTTCATATCTGTTGGGGCATTATCCTTTACGATGAGTTTAGCCGAGCGACGATAGAGAGAGTCTAACTTTTTCAAGTGGACATCACTGCTGCCATCCAAGAGCCTCGAAACATCATTGATGTGAGGCATTACATGAGCATGGTGGAACATTTCCAGAGTCCTTCTGTCCGTAAATTGCTTTAACTTGGATAGGAGGAAAACGTTCTTGGCTACTTTCTTGCAAATATGCTGTAATTGTGCCTGCCACTTGAATTCACAATCAATAATTACGCGATGCTGTTGAACTTGTTCAATTAATTGCTTACCAATTGTAAGATTTAGTTTGAGTGGAGAAATCTGGTGTTTTTGTCTGGTTGCAATTACCATACGTTTAGTCTTTATTGGATGGACAAGCATAGCATTGGCACTACGCCAGTTATTTACATCGTTTAAAGCTGTTTGAAGGGAGGACTCTATTACTGGAACAGACTTTCCACTTGAATGAAGAGAAGAATCGTCAGCAAATATATCACTTCTTACATTACTATCAGAAATGTGCAGTGGCAGATCATTGATATATACAGACAGAACAAGATCGGCCCGAGCACTGACCCTTGAGGCACCCCGCATTTCACAGTCTCCTCAGTATATATTTTACAGTTTAGGGCAGTATATTGAGATCTGTCCTGTAAATAGGAAGCAAAAAAGTTACACACTGAACTGTTTCTGATATACAACTGTAATTTCTTCAATAAAATTGAATGATCAACAAGATCAAACGCTTTTTTAAAGTCAAGAAACACAGCACCACTGATTTCAGATCGGTTTGTTGCAGACAACCAGGTGTCGCATAGCGTGGTAAGGGCGCTGTGACAAGAGTGATTTGTTCGAAAACCAGATTGAAATTGATGGAAAAGGTTTCTGCTTTCTATGTACGCGAGCAAATGTTTGTGAATATGTTTTTCCAATGGTTTGGATAAAATGGGTAATAAGGAAATGGGTCTAAAATTATTTGGGTCGGATAAATTTCCACCTTATGGAGTGGAATTACTTTTGCTCTCTTTAATAAACTAGGCACAGTATTTTGCTTTATGCACAGATTATACACATAGGTGAGTGGCTCCACAATATATGGTAGAGCTAATTTGACCAAGTAAGCAGGGATCTTGTCAGGACCCATGGATTTTTTATTTTCAGGGCCTTCTAGCGCCTTACCTACCTCATGCACTGCCATGTCTGGAATAGTAAAAAAAAAAATGGTCTGGTTTACATTTATCATTACAAAAATCATGTAATTTTGAGAGAGAGACTTCAAAATCAGAATCAGGACTGTCGCATTTTGCAGATTCATTTAGCCTATTGGCAAGGGACAAAAAATGGTTATTAAAATCTACAGGGGAGATGGTTGGGGCAGACCGATTTGAGTTCTGTTTAGATTTACCTAATATGTTATTATCAGCACGCCAAACTGTTGCAATATCTTTTTTGTCCTCGATTAATTTATTAAAGTAATTTGCTTTTGCTTGACGTGTTAATTCTGTCACTTTATTCCTTTGTTTCTTAAAGTCAGACTTCATGTTGTTTGCTTTGTAAAAATTACGCAGGGACATGGCTTCAATAATCTGTTCCGTCAACCACGGGGGAAGAGATGGATATTTCACTCTGTGGTGACGTAGTGGGGCATGCTTATTCACTATAGGATAAAGTATATCTAAAAAGGGCGCCTAATGCCTCGTCAGCAACAACATGATTAAACACAGAGAAAAATGGTGCTGAACTGAGATCAAAGAAGAACTTGGTTTCATCAAACTTTTTAAAGCTTCTGTATTCAATAGTTGTATAGCCATTGTGCACCGGCTTAGGCAACTTGAACGACCAAGAACAAAATATTGAACAATGGTCACTGATGCTTGAAGGTACAGTTTTCACGTTTGACACCATGGAGGTATTATTAGTGTAAATGTGCTCAATCAACGTTGATGTTGTATCAGTCAATCTGGTTGAGGTGTTCACAAGTTGATGGAATCCAAAGAGAGACGTTACTGAGCGCCAGGCTGTCTGGGTTTTATGCAAGTCGATGTTTAAATCACCAAGTAACAATACATTACGATTATTACATTTAATGTTATCCATCAAATCAATCAAATCGTCAGACCAAACTGAATGGGATGCGGGATTTCTATATACAAAGCCGAGGAGAAAAGAATTCGAATTCTTATACGAAATTTCGAGCCAAAGGCATTCAATACTGTTCACTTCCAAATCAGCCCTGCGCTTAACAAACTTTGCTATGGAATCATGGACATAAACAGCAAGACCAGTATGTTGTACTTCCATACTGTCACGTCGGATTACAGAATAATGAGGAATCCGCAACATATCATCACAGATGCGTGAGTCTAGCCTAGTCTCTGAAATCCCAAACAAATGGGTTATGGGAGAATGTTGATTTAATAACACGCAGAGATCAGGAATTTTTTACAAAAGATATTCAGTCCAGCGGCTGAAGCAAATGACGACATGCTTATAAATGTTAAGACACACGCAGAAGCAGATACAATATACGCACACACTCGACGTTGTAGAGGGAATGTTCCAGCTTTGCCAGTAAAGGCAAAAGTCCTTGTCGTCTACAAATTACACAATAGAGTTCCAAACAATGTGCTACGAAGTGTCACTGGCACGTCCACACGATATGGAGAAGTGTTACAACCGAAGGGAAAGAAACACACTCTTTCCTCAGTGTCCACGTCACGTCACACAGACAGGCAGTCCGAATACAACGCAAGGCACAAGAGAGAGAGAGAGAGAGAGAGAGAGAGAGAGAGAGAGAGAGAGAGAGATTAAAGGATGAACACACAACTAACAGAATATAAAATGACAAGGATGTTATAGAACAACAATAAGAAATCATACTACAGTTCAATCGATGCACTGATTAGATGGAGTGAGAGTCTTAAAACCGATAACCATAACCTTCAGGTTCCACATTATTTCATCTCATTATCCGTTCCTGACATGAATCTCTTAATGAACAGCTAACAGCTCTTTTGAATAAAAGCAGCTTCTTTCAGTAGTGCTTCCAAGTGAATCGTAAATTTAGAAAAGGCACAACTCTTGATGAGTTACATGTCATACTCTCGATTGACACAGTTAACTGGCTCAGAAAGAAGCCAATGTTATCATATCAACATACCCAATGATGCGTCTGTAATTCGGCGGCCGATTTACACGAACATGCCAATGCTGAACAAAATTCACCAAGCATCTTTAACTGAAAGCTTGGCATCCAAGACTAACTGCTCAATAGACCAGCCAGTCACTACGGAACATCGTTTAGTCTACAGTTTGATCTGACGGACTATGACGTAACATATCAACATCCTGACGTAACCTCAGCTATCAGCGAAAGACAAATACTCCATCATTTCAGTCATCAACAAATCATAGCAGTAATACAATCATTATCAAGTCACAACAAATGGCATAGTAAACAAAACAAGAAAATAATTGTTTACTTACAGTGGACTCAACCCTTCTTTGCCGGCATCAACACAGGTTCAAACACAGCTGATCTACATTGGGATTAAATCATCTTTACTCTAAATTCACTGAGTGGGCATATGCCTCTTCTTCCTGGATCTACCACGATACTCTGAAATCAAGGCTAAGTCTATCGCAGCGAGTGGTCAGCTGTCAGCGGAGTCGAGACACGAACTGAATATTTATGCAAAAAGTAAATGTTAAAGGGCTATTGGTTTATACGATTCGAGTTTTACGCCCTCACGGCTTTTTGATGTTTTCGTGTGGTATCAGCCATCTGCACTTATGGTAGAATGACCAAGATCTTTAACGTGCCATTGTGGTGACACGGGGGTGGGAGATGGATACCGTCTCTGGGTCTGCACATAAAGTTTCGAACCAGCGACCTCTCGATCACAAGTCCAGTGCTCTACCACCTGAGCTACCCGGGCCCCCGATGTTTATGCAAAAGTAAATTAGGGCACTTGGCTGTAAGGGCACTTGCTGTAAAGACAAAAGTCTGTAAGGGCACTTGGCTGTACGGGCACTAAAAGTGCACATTGTCACACAGTAGTAGTAGCAAACTAATGTAGAAGTAGATGTAGACTAACGGACATTTCGAGCTGTGATTAATAGTAATGTGTTGTTTGTGCAGATAGCATTTGTGGAGGTGACAATTACGATGGTGCTTGACGCGTTCCCGCACTGGGCTAAACGCAAGACTGTCGTCGTTGGTACCGTGTGTCTCCTGGGCTTCCTGCTTTGTTTGCCTTTCACCATAAAGGTGAGAAACTGTATGATGGCGTCTACATGTTGTCAATTGTGTGTGTGTGTGTGTGTGTGTGTGTGTGTGTGTGTGTGTGTGGAGGGGTGTCAGTGTGGTTGTGTGTGGGGGGTGGTTGTGTGGGTGTGTGTATGTGCGTGTGTCTGTCTGTGTATGGGGGTGGGTGGGTGGGTGCGTCCGTGTGCGAGTGAGTGTGTGTGTTTTTGAGTGTATGTGTGAGTGTGCAAATGTGCGTGCGTGCGTGGTTTCGTGTGTGTGGTTGTGGGTGTGTGTGTGTGTGTGTGTGTAGATGTGTCTGTGTGTGTGTGGGTGCGTGCGTCCTTGCTCCCGTGTGTGATTGTGTGTGTGTGTGTGTGTGTGTGTATGTGTGTGTGTATTTGTGTGTGTGTGTGAGTGCAAATGTTCGTGCGTGGGTGCGTGTTTTTGTGCATGTGGTAGTGTGTGTGTATGTGCGTTGGCGTGCGCGCGTATATACGTGTGTAAATGCGTGTAAATACGTGTGTGTCTGTGTGGCCGTGTTAATGAGTGTGTGTAAATGCATGTGTCTGTGTCTGTGTGTGTAAATGCGTGTGTCTTTGTTATTCAGGGAGGAAACGGGTGGGTGCAGTTTCTGTACGGGTATGTGAATGGCTTTTGTCTCCTGCTGAACGCTGTACTGGAGGTGATCGTCGTGGGCTGGGTCTATGGTGAGTCATCTCCACACGTGTCTCTCTCTCTCTCTCTCTCTCTCTCTCTCTCTCTCTCTCTCTCTCTCTCTCTCTCTCTCTCTCTCTCTCTCTCTCTCTCTCTCTCCACCTAACATCTCGCCTGTTGCACAAATCAGCCACTGCAGTGTTTTCCCGTGGGTAGTTTTAGACCTTAAATTAAGCGTGGAAGTTTGCTCCGAGCAGAAATGGGGCTTCAAGTTAAGGCAAGGAAATAATGCCATGGATGTTATTTATGCTTCTTTGTTTGTTTGTTTAGCTTTCCTTTTCGAAGCACATCCTTGATGAAATAACTTTTATACAGAACATTCGACAGGGTTAATAGGTATCGCTGACATTGTGTGTGTGTGTGTGTGTGTGTGTGTGTGTGTGTGTGTGTGTGTGTGTGTGTGTGTGTGTGTGTGAGTGTGTGTGCGTGCGTGCGTGTGTGTGTGTGCGTGCGTGTGTGGGAGTGTGTGCGTACATGCGTGCGTGCGTGCGTGGTTGTGCGTGTTCCTTGGGTGCATGCGTGCTTTTGTTAATTATTATTTCTACTTTTCTCAGGGGCAGACCGATTTTTGGATGACATCGAAGCGATGATCGGACGACGTCCTTCAAACTGGTGGAAAGTGTGCTGGAAATTCGTCGTTCCTATATGCCTAGTGGTACGAAGGCATGCACCAGGCATGAAAATTGTCCGCCGAAAGGCAAATTTCCGCCGACATTTTTGTTTGTTCCGCCGAAAAAGCAAAAGTGCCCGCCGAAAAAATAAATGGGGGAGACTCTTTGGTTCTAAAAACTAAATTTAATGGAAAACTTGAAGCTCAGATGACATCAAATTGCACCATTTGGGTTCTTTGGAGAAAAAAACCTCCAGGGGGAATACCCCCGGACCCCCCTAGTAAGACTAAGCGCTTCGCGCCGTCGTTGTGACTTGAGGCTTCGCGTCTTCAATTGCTACATTTCAGCCTTTTTTTACTTTTTTCAATTCCCATGCCTGATGCACATCTGGTCAAAAGTGTGTTGGAAATTCGTCGTCCCTAAATGCCTAGTGGTACGTAGGCATGTACAACTGGTGGAAAGTGTGATGGAAATTCGTCGTCCCTATTGGCCTAGTGGTACGTAGGCATGCACAACCGTGTTCGTGTTTTGACAGTGATTGTGTCTGGATCTACGCAGACAATGAGTCACTAAAGGGAATTAAGAAAGAGAACAAGCAAGCAAGAAGCCATAGAGAAGGAATGACTCAAAGCTAAAGAAACTTAAAGAATGCGCGCAGCGTAACTCTCACTCCTTGTTTTCGTCAGTTTGTTGGTGTCCTTCTCTATGCTTGGCGGATGATGACTTTATTTAGTTATTCTGCAGAAAAACAGAAATGCTGGAGAAAAACCGTTCTTTTCTGCAGCATTTCTGCATAATGTCATCTTTCGCGAGAGCAACGTTTTTTGAGTCACTTGAGAAAAAGTGACTCTATGTAATCGGTCAGTGTTAGTCTGTCCGGCCGGCCGTCCGGCCGGCCGTAGACACCACCTTAACGTTGGACTTTTCTCGGAAACTATCAAAGCGATCGGGCTCATATTTTGTTTAGTCGTGACCTCCAATGACCTCTACACTTTAACGATGGTTTCGTTGACCTTTGACCTTTTTCAAGGTCACAGGTCAGCGTCAAAGGAAAAATTAGACATTTTATATCTTTTCTCGGAAACTATCAAAGCGATCGGGCTCATATTTTGTTTAGTCGTGACCTCCAATGACCTCTACACTTTAACGATGGTTTCGTTGACCTTTGACCTTTTTCAAGGTCACAGGTCAGCGTCAAAGGAAAAATTAGACATTTTATATCTTTTCTCGGAAACTATCAAAGCGATCGGGCTCATATTTTGTTTAGTCGTGACCTCCAATGACCTCTACACTTTAACGATGGTTTCGTTGACCTTTGACCTTTTTCAAGGTCACAGGTCAGCGTCAAAGGAAAAATTAGACATTTTATATCTTTGACAAAGTTCATCGGATGTGATTGAAACTTTGTAGGATTATTCTTTACATCAAAGTATTTACATCTGTAGCCTTTTACGAACGTTATCAGAAAAACAAGGGAGATAACTAGCCTTTTCTGTTCGGCAACACACAACTTAACGTTGGGCTTTTCTCGGAAACTATAAAAGTGACCGGGCTCAAATTTTATGTGAACGTGACTCATTGTGTTGTGAATAGCAATTTCTTCCTGTCCATCTAGGATGTTCTCAATTGGTGAGTGTTTAAATGAAAGGGTGTTTGTACTGTGTGTAAAAGCCTGACCGTATCTGTGATGGTTTACGGGAGGCTTACTCTGCCTTTAACTGGCTATTGCTTTCTAGACAACAAGATGACTGTGGGTGAGACAAAGTTGAAAAAACAAAAGAAATGGGTACTCACCAACATAAGGACCGCCCAGACAAAGACAGAGTCAAACCTTGACCTATGGAGGCTTCTTGGGACAACAAATACAAAGGGACCCAAAAGGCACAAGCAAAAGAAACACAAAACCAACAAGGGTTACAAGATGTAGAGGTTACATGCCGAGTCTCAGTGATTATCAAAAATAATGGTCGAAGTTTGCGGATCATGAAAAATGCGAGCTTTTTCATGACCGCGAACTGAGACCATTAGTTTTGATAATCACTGAGACGAGGTATGTAACCTCTTTATTCCTCCTTTCTTCAGTTATTCAAATAAAAGAGGAGTTTTTGTGCGAAAGTTTGATCGAATCATATTCACCCAACCAGTCTACCTGCGCAGGCGATCGATTAATGCGCGGTTGTATAGTTCCGTGCAAATCATTCAATTCTGTTAACACTTCTTGTCAGTTTTCATGTTTTGAACTAAAATCAAGTACACAGTTATGTTGTCATTCTGCTGTGGCGGTAAAGGCAGATAGTGTGTGTTCTGTTCATGTTTTGGTATCGCTCATGAAATGTTCTTTCCTCGAATGTGACTAGCAGACGAAGTTTTACACCCGTTCCAACGTTAAAAACTGTATGAAGTTCAGTTTTCTGGGGCAAAATAGTGTATGAAACCGCTGCATATTCTTTGAGTTGATTAAATGTTTGCAATTGATTGCGTGTGATCTGTTTATAAAATGAAATATTGTTGAAAACTGACCGTCGGATTGCAGTCTTGTCGATGCAGCCGAAATCTGGAACTGGAAGGGGAACTACTCGTGTCGCTAGACAAAATATGAGAGTTACTTTTCCTTGGAATCTTGCAAGCGATAAACGATTGTGCACGGCAGATCTGAATTCAGAAAACAACCACACTCATGGATTTTATATTGAGATTCATGTGTTCAAGCCTGTAGTTGCTGGTTTAAATGCGGCATGGTTGTATTGTTTGCTCCAGAAATGTATATTTTGTACATTAAGAGTGTTCTGAATTTTTGAGTCGCAAAAAGTAGATCCACAATGTGTACAGTCTCTACCCATGAGCTATAGAGGATTCAGGCCCGTTGTTGGGTAAGTTACCGAAAAATAACTAGCCCTACAAGTTTACAGAGAGAAAGAAGCAGAGGGGGGAATAAGGAGGGAATTCGAATCATAAAGGGAAAGAACTCAAGTCACACAAAAAAAGACAGAAAGAAGCCTCCATTGGCGAACATGTGATTTTGTCTTTGTCTGGGCTGTCCTTGTGTTGGTTTGTACCGATTTCTTTTGTTTTTCAGCTTTGGCTATTGATGTACGAACGGCGAGTTATATTTCCCTCAGGGTTTGATCCTGTGGAGATTAGTGGATAAAGGGTCAAAAGGAGCGGACATCATCAACGTGTGTGGCTGGATGATGGCCTTCAGTCCTCTCTTCGCTGTGACCTTCGCCATGCTCTACCAGCTGTGTCGCCGGCCCATGGTTGAGCCCTGGCCTGCGGTGAGACGCGTGTGTGTATGTGTCTGTCTGTCTGTGTGTGTGTGTGTGTGTGTGGACGGATCATGGCCTTCAGTCCTCTCTTAGACGTGATATGCACCATGCTCTACCAGTTATGTCGCCGGCCTACGAATGAGCCCTGGCCTGCGGTAAGCTATATAAGGCGTGTGTGTGTTCGAGTCTTGATTTTGTGTGTGTGTGTGTGTGTGTGTGTGTGTGTGTGTGTGTGTCCAACTGTGTTGCTGGCCCATTGATGAGCATTGACGAGAGTTAAGGCTTGTGTGTGTATTTGTGTGTGTGGACAATAGTAGTTATCGTTAGATGTGGCTGTGATATCCACATTTATCAGTCACAATGTCGAGAAAGGAGGAATCATATCAGATCGAGGCGTAAGCCGAGATCTGATATGTTTCTGCCTTTCGAGACATTTGGCCGAGGTCTTGTCGGCTACGTAGCGGCTTTACGCATATGCGCAGAGCCTTCGGACACCGTAAGGTGAAAACGTGGTGGGCATGACGCGAGCGCGTTCACCGTAAAGTTACGACAGCTCATCCCCTGTCGTAAACCTTTGCGCAGCACGCGTGTGGCAAAAAAACATGGCGGGCAGCACGTTATTTTTGCGTCCCGTCAACGGATGTTGCTGAACAGATCCTCATTGCTTTGCTTCTTTTTTTCTAGCAAGGTGTGGATTTCAACTTCGCTAAAATGTCCGCCGCGGTGCTTTGGAGCTCCAGCTTCGACAACGTGATAAAGAACAAAACGAATACTATATTACGTAATCAAACCCAACATCATGACGTAAAGTACACAAAAAGAAAGAATTCTCCGCATCGCCGAGACTAATAGACTTCCTTGAGGCGCGACTTCACGGGATATACCCCTTCACTAAAAATAGTACAACTTTGCGCACAGCGTTAGCTCCTTACGTATTTCGTAACCACCAAGTTACGCATTTGCGGAGCTACGAAATACGTAGGCTTTACGTGTTCGTAACTCCATGCGTAACCTAACTTATTTGCGCTACCGACAAGACCTCGGCCAATTGTGACTGATAAGTGTGGATATCACAGCCACATCTAACGATAACGAATTTATTGCGTTTTGTTTTGGACAGTTTCATGCATCCTTTTTCAAAATAAACAAGACAGGCTCTTCCGTAAACCTCCCGTCGGTAGCTGCCAAGGAGTCTTCTTTGGGATCACCTCAAGGTCTCGGTCAACCAAGGCTATGGCATACTCGTAGCAAAGCCGCCGAATGGTACCGTAAACCAAGAATAGTGACGTAAGAGAATAGAATGTCGTCTTTTGATTTGGAACGTGACGTGTTTCAGAACGTCTTCTCGACAACTCGGATGGTCGTTTTCACTGAACGATGGACATTAAAGTGATCAGAATTTCAGAGAATTGTCTTTTACTTTCACAGAACTGTCCCTGCTGAAAGACTTGCGATTATGTAACAATGCGCGAGTCGCAATGATCCAGGTAGGAATTATGCACAGTGAATGTGACCTCTTCCAGTCTCTCTCCCTTTCATTCCCTCTGTTGTCTTCATCGAGTCGTCAGGTCGTTACGTTTTAATCTCAGGGCTGGTGCGGTGTAAACCATTGTGCCTGCAGACACTTTTGCTTCTATCTCGCTAGGGGGTGAAATCTCTTTCAAATTGTAGTCAAAATTATTCAGTTCTCACAAGTGTCTGCTGCTTGTGTCTCTTGTTGTTTTTCTGCTAAATTGCCATTCAATGCAACCCCCGTCGGTAAGACTTCAGATCCAATTTCAAGGACACATGACTGCGTACAAAAGATTGGGCATGCTTTTCTCTTTCTTGACGATTTGCTTTTTCGCTTGTTGTGTACTCAATTCTTCATCAAAGAATGTTTATGGGAAATATCTCGCTCCACTATTTTTGAAGTGACCGTCTAAAGATGGCGCCCATACGTGATTAGTCACTTCCTGCGAAATATCACTTGGCTATGACGACTTCCTGCGATATATCAATTGATATAGAGTGCATGTTTGACCAATGGTTAGTTACAGTTTCGTCATGTGACCCGTAAAAATGCAATAAGTATTAAAAAAAAAAACGCTCGCGCTGGACCCGAGTACTCTTCAGACTGGCTCGCTCAATAAATATGAATGTTTGGAATGTCTGTGGTGTGAATGTTGGTTTCTGACCAGAAATGCAGATCTATCTCTGGCCGATTCATAGATTCAACCTACAAACTGCGACCTCATCTGTGATCAGATATGTTTCGACAAGCATTAAACGGATGAAATTAACTACATGCAGTTTATTCTTCAGAAAAATGCACACAAAAAATGGATTGGGTTCGGTGATTTGTACATAAACGTCTTCCTCGCGATAGATTCGCTTATTATTTTGTCTTATGAAGCCGTCATCAACACGAACACAATGATTGCAGAAGCAAACTCTGTACCTACACGACCGAGACACAAGACTGATTATTTCACAGCTGCAATGAGAATAGAGAACAAAGACGTTTTGGGTAAGCTTACTCACGTCAGGTCTTCACTGACAAGCTAGGAACAGACGGAAAATTCCGAACAAAAGTAAATGACGTCAAAGTCTCTTTCGCTTTGCGTGTAACTTTGTCATGACGTATTTTTGTGTGACGCGTTCGGCTGTTCTATCAGGTCAATGGCTGCGTGTTGCCCCGCCGGTGTGAACTCCTCCTACGGTCAAGTCGTTTTTGTGGTTTATTTCACATTTAGGTCCCAGGTAACATTATGAAGTTTTAATACGATCAATCGGACCTATTATCAAGTTAGTGTATCAACTTTTGAACGAAATGCGCCCAGTAGTTTCCCAGCAATAAGCTGTTAAGTGGAGAAAGACACACAGACACACAGACACACAATTAAAGTCTGCTGAGCCCTTGTACTAGCGTACTCGGGGATAAGTTACAGCTCCGTCCATCCATGGTATCGCCTGATATTTTGTCGAGACTGGGTCAATGAATATGATAACGTAGAGCCTCGAGCGACGTCATTATATTCTTTCACCCCGTTGAGACAAAATATCACGCGATACCATGGATGGACGGAGCTGTAACGTATATATGGCATGACTAAAGTAAAGAGAATTTGTCATGGGATGTGGAAACAAATCATTGGAAATTCACCATGGGCAATCAACCCAAGCCTAGAAGTTGTAGAACTATATTTTGTTTCAGTCTTGGCAAGGCCAGTTTTGTCCAGTTTCGGAAAAGACATCATGAATTCATTTACCCTGCCGAGACGAAAAAACCAATTTCATGGATGAAAACGTATAAGCTTATTATCCCGTGACGCATCAAAGCTAAATTTTGTTTTGAAATATCTTCACAACGTACAGATAACTTATAACGACATAATCGCCTTCACAAGACAGGAAGAACGCACACTTTGTTTTTCGTCTGCTACAAATCTAGTCTTGTTGGTTGACGGAGAGAATAAAGCTTCAATCGTACCTTCATCAACAGGAATAAATGCTCAATCCGCTGTCAGTTCGCAACTGAACCTTGTTTTTTTTCTTTAACTTTTTGGTTAACATTGAAACGGCAATCCAAAAGAGTGTTTCAGCTGTTTCAAGACACAGGCTTAGCTCCTTCTTTTGAGTTGCTTTTCAGTCTAAAATGACACCGGAAGCGAACAAATTGTCGCGTATACTGTCGTCACAAAAAGACGTCATGACAAAGTTACACGCAAAGCGAAAGAGACTTTGACGTCATTTACTTTTGTTCGGAATTTTCCGTCTGTTCCTAGCTTGTCAGTGAAGACCTGACGTGAGTAAGCTTACCCAAAACGTCTTTGTTCTCTATTCACATTGCAGCTGTGAAATAATCAGTCTTGTGTCTCGGTCGTGTAGGTACAGAGTTTGCTTCTGCAATCATTGTGTTCGTGTTGATGACGGCTTCATAAGACAAATCAGCGAATCTATCGTGAGGAAGACGTTTATGTACAAATCACCGAACCCAACCCATTTTGTGTGTGCATTTTTCTGAAGAATAAACTGCATGTGGTTAATTTCATCCGTTTAATGCTTGTCGAAACGAGCCATAAGGCTTTAGAATAAAAGATTTCACGCATTGCTTGGCCATCTTATCACAGATGAGGTCGCAGATTGTAGGTTGAATCTATGAATCGGCCAGAGATAGATCTGCATTTTTGGTACGACCTTCCAGATTATCAACAGCGGGTTCATGGTCGGAATCAAGAGGTCAAATTTGCGTGGCTCCCAATCATTTCATAAAAGATTTCCATTTTCTTGTTTCTGCGGCTGCGCAAGTTATTTTGCCTAGGTCATGGCCGAACTTTAGGCCTACGGAGAAATATCGCTGGTTATTACCAATTCAGTGCCCCATATGGCTTTTTGACCAATCAGGATAGATTCTCGGTGACCTGTTAAATGTTATAACGTTCAGGCAGGGACCCTTTTTGTTTATCAAGCTAAACATTGACAAAACAAAGTAAAAATTTAAATCAACAAGATCAGCGTGATTTATTCTACAGAATGACACTTCAAATGCTGTCAAATAATACTCTCTTTATCTAAAAAAAAAAAATACCGATAAGCGAGTTTTGTCGGTGGGTGCTTTACGGAACAGCAAGGTACCGCCCATCCTCTGAGTGTGAAATGCCGACCCGCTCACTTGAAATCTAAATTACCTAAGTTCGAAAAATCAAGTGAAATTGCGTCACTCGCGTTACGTCAAATGTATCTTTACGTCATTTCCCATCCGTCTTGAGTGGGTTCTAAATCTGTCGCTCTCTATTCAACAAGAAAAAGCAAAGCAACCGAAACGCATGTTGAACATGGTTTATCTTGTGAGATTGTTGTGTGTCAAACGCATTTGATCTGTGAATATTCATCACGTCAGGAGTATTACTCTGATTGGCTGACCCAGGTCACGAGAATTCTTTGACTGACAGGCATAATCAGGTAGGAGCGCTCAAGTTCCCATTGCGGCTGTTCTGTCTAATTCGCGGGGTCGCTTCGAAATTTGTTTTGGTCGAATTAAACGGTAATAAAACCGTTATTTCTAATATGCGGACTGTTAGCAAATGATAACAGTCATGTCTCACAAACGATATCAGCATTCGCCTAAAAGGCTCATGCTTGATATCTTTTTTCTCGACATGCCTGTTATCATTTGCTAACAGTCAGCATATTAGAAATAACTCAGAATATTTTCTCCCCAGATTAACAGAGACAAAGAAGGGAAGTCATGCTGTATTGAACTCTCTATGCCGTGTGCTTCAATGTGCTCTGAGGCGTGTCTGTGCTTGCATGTGTGTGTATTTCTGTGTTTATACATGTATATATATGGAACCGCACATAATGTGTGTGTTTGTTCAAATTACATATGACGAATTTGAGTATGGGCATTTGCTTTTCTTGAATGACAAAGGTGAGTCGTATAAGCATTAAATTTGCTCCTTTTGTTTAACTCTGATTTTGTACTGCATCTGCTGACCACCAGAAGTTCCAAGCGTTGCTGACTCCCAACGGCAAGTGGCACAGGGGAAATGTACCTCGTCCTGTGAACAGCATCAACACCGTCTCGAACATCAATGATGAATTCGATGCAAAAACAAGTCTCAAAGAAGCTGTAAGTGTGAAATCTACTCATTTGAATTTTGATTTTGAAGTGGGGTTTTTGTGTGTGTGTTTTTTAGTTGGTTTCTACATTTAGTTAAGTTTTGACTAAATGTTTTAATATAGAGGGGGAACCGAGACGAGGGTCGTGGTGTGTGTGTGTGTGTGTGTCTGTCTGTCTGTCTGTCTGTCTTTCTGTGCGTGTGTGTGTGTAGAGCGATTCAGAGTAAACTACTGGACCGATCTTTACGAAATTTGACATGAGAGTTCCTGGGAATGATATCCCCGTACGTTTTTTTTTCAATAAATATCTTTGATGACGTCATATCCGGCTTTTTGTAAAAGTTGAGGCGGCACTGTCACACCCTCACTTTTCTATCAAATTGATTGAAATTTTGGCAAAGCAATCTTCGACAAAGGCCGGACTTTGGTATTGCATTTCAGCTTGGTGGCTTAAAAACTAATGCATGAGTTTGGTCATTACAAATCGGAAACTTGTAATTACAATTATGTTTCTGTTAAACGATCCAAAAACAATTGCATCTTATTCTTTGTCATTTTCTGATTCCTAAAACATATACATATGTTATGTTTGGATTACAAACAAGCTCTGAAAATTAAAAATATACAAATTATGATTAAAATTAAATTTCCGAAATCGATTTAAAAACAATTTCATCTTATTCCTTGTCAGTCCCTGATTCCAAAAACATATAGATATGATATGTTTGGATTAAAAACAAACTCAGTAAGCTAAAAGGAATAGACATACAGAAAAGCGTGTTATCCTGCTCAGCGCGACCACTACCGCACTAGATCTATTTTGCATGGCTTGTCGATTTCACTGCCTTTGCCACGAGCGGTGGACTGACGAAACTACGAGTATTTGGTCTTGGTGAAAAAAAGCAGTGCGTTCAGTTTCATTCTGTGAGTTCGACAGCTTGACTAATATTAGTTATCGTTAGATTTGACTGCGATATCCAGATTTATCAGTGCCAATGTCGAGAAAGCTGAAATCATATCAGATCGAGGCGTGAGCCGAGATCTGATATGATTCAGGCTTTCGATATCGCAGTCAAATCTAACGATAACGATTTTTATCGCATTCCATTTCGGAAGAAGAACCCATTAACCCCAGTCTAAGAAATCGGTCAAGCGCAAGGAAGGCTACTGCCATGTTGCTAATGTTGGATTGTCTGTTCCTGCTTTCGCAACTTTGCTACTATAACTTTCATTTTTCAAATACTCTTTCGTTTTCTAAGACGTAAATAAGGCATCTAAAAACAACAAAGCAAAGAAAAATACTGTGTAAACAGATCACACAAAAAAGGTCCAGTGGAGGAATACGGAACAGCCTTCGCGGTTACTTGCAGACTTTTAGACTTCAAAGGCTTTAATTTGGCAATTGTAAACGATGGCAGGAACTGAAGTGCCCCGAATTGTATTAGTGAAGTCCTCAGGCTCATTGTATGTGTTGAAGACAGCTTCCAGTTCTTCGTCGTTATCGACGGACTGCAGTGTTGATAATGTTGTCGAATCGGCAACTGCAGACGACACAATATTCCAAGACAACTTTCAAAGATGGCGTCTTCCGATAGCCTTCGTGACTGTTTTGAAGCTGTTGAGGTTTTTTGTGTGGATTTTGCATGGCTATGACAAAGAGGGATGGGACAGTGATTCATGCTGGAGCAAAACGTTTAAATCGGCTGCTCATTTCCAGCCTTTACGTGAGTGATGAGCGCTGATACCCTGCAAGAGAACCCGCTTCTCGCTCCAAAGTTCAGTTTGTTTTCGGCTGTTCCAGTCGCCTCCCTCGGTAAGATTAAAACATACCATTCTGCTACATCTCTGTTAAAGGTGGGTGAAAAAAGTGTGTGTTTATTCATTACACAGCTTAATCTTGCTGATGCAATTACTTTCCTTTTATAGATTTGCGCTTTAAAATAATGAGAGACCTGTGTTTCCTTCAAGTGAGATTTGTTTCTTCAAATTTACAATTGGAAAACTACTTCCTGCCCGATATAAAATTCGCTAGGAACTTCCTGCGCGATATCAATTAGTATACAGTTTCTAGATGACCAATGACAACAGGTGTTTTTGTCATGTGATCAGTAAAAATGCGATAAATGTTGTTATTTCGCCTTACGCGACTTGTTATTATATTTTATTTGTTTAAGTGTTCTGGTGTGTGCAGTGGGGGGGGGGGGAGAGGTTAGTGGGTGTATGTGTCTGTTTTCTTTGCTATACAGTGGAACCTCCCGTAACGACCTCTCCCAACAACGACCCCCTCCTTTTGCCGACTGATTTTCTCGGCACGGATGCCTTTCACACTGTAACTAACCTCCCAAGAACGACGCCCTCCTTTTTTCAGACGACCGACCTCACCAACACAGGGTCAACAAGTCGCGTAAGGCGAAAATACAACATTTAGTCAAGCTGTCAAACTCACAGAATGAAACTGAACGCACTGCACTTTGTCACCAAGACCGTATGTACTCGTAGCATCGTCAGTCCACCGCTCGTGGCAATGGCAGTGAAATTGACAAGCCAGAAAAGCGCGGTAGTGGTTACGCTGAGCAGGATAGCACGCTTTTCTGTATCTCTATTCTTTTTAACTTTCTGAGCTTGTTTTTAATCCAAACATATCATATCTATATGTTTTTGGAATCAGGAACCGACAAGGAATAAGATGAAATTGTTTTCAAATCGATTTCGGAACATTTATTTCAATCATAATGTTCATATTTGTATTTTTCAGAGCTTGTTTTTAATCAGTGAATATAAACAGCTATTGTGTTTTCAGCGTAGCAATAGGGCCCGATATTTAGACGAGACAAGTATAATGCCGACGAGTCGAAGACGAGTCGCATTATACTTGTTCGAGTCTAAATATCGGACCCTATTGCTACGATGAAAACACAATAGCGTTTATATAGCTATTCTGACATTACATTCTGTGTTAAAATCATGTTTTTGTCAGCAACAAGTACCAGAATGGTCCATGTCGTTGATTGCAGACGACGGTTCCCTTTCCGCATGAAGCCACGGAAATAACCGAACATTGAAAAACCCACGGACATGTATTACGGAGAAAACTCGAGATAACCGGATGTTTAACATTACGTCAAAATGCTAGGAATCATATGACGTCATGACGTATCATGCTTGCCTACGTAGATTGTATGTTCGAAAGTCTGACTTCTGTTGGGAATTCGCGTGGTGAAGACTGCGGTAAATCTGTAGATGATAAGAGAACAAGGATTGTCTCAGAAGAAACGACTAAATGTTTCAGACCGGTAACTTCATTTCAACATTGCACTATACAATGGACGTTCTATGTGACAGGAGAGTTTGCTGATTTTGTGTTAAACATTGGAAAGATCGTCTGCTAGAATCAGAGATAGGTTGCTTCAGATTGCAGCTTCTCGAAATTTGCACGGTTTGTTGCCTGTTAAAAAACTGGATTTTACACGTAATGTATGTCATGTACATTAAGCAACAACAAAAACACACACAAAGCAAATGGCATCGTCTGTCGACTTGTCACAGAAACAAACCTGGCGAGGTATGCGTGTACTTTATACACGTGGAAGAAACCGGAACCATGCGTCTACATAGCTATTCTGATGAACACGTGGGGGAATTCGGGGGCTGTGATTGGATTGTGTCTTCCGATCATCAAAGCATAATGCGGCGGAAGTCGGCCATTTTACTCAATATCCAAAAGCATATTGTCGATAACAAAGACGCATGGTTCCGGTTTCTTCCACGTGTATAAAGTACACGCATACCTCGCCAGGTTTGTTTCTGTGACTAGTCGACAGACGATGCCATTTGCTTTGTGTGTGTTTTTGTTGTTGCTTACTGTACATGACATACATTACGTGTAAAATCCAGTTCTTTAACAGGCAACAAACCTTGCAAATTTCCAGAAGCTGCAATCTGAAGCGACCTATCTCTGATTCTAGCAGACGATCTCTCCAATGTTTAACACAAAATCAGCAAACTCTCCTGTCACATAGAACGTCCATTGTATAGTGCAATGTTGAAATGAAGTTACCGGTCTGAAACATTTAGTCGTTTCTTCTGAGACAATCCTTGTTCTCTTATCATCTACAGATTTACCACAGTCTTCACACGCGAATTCCCAACAGAAGTCAGACTTTCGAACATACAATATACGTAGGCAACCATGATACGTCATGACGTCATATGATTCCTAGCATATTGACGTAATGTTAAACATCCGGTTATCTCGAGTTTTCTCCGTAATACATGTCCGTGGGTTTTTCAATGTTCGGTTATTTCCGTGGATTCATGCGGAAAGGGAATCGTCGTCTGCAATCAGCGACATGGATCATTCTGGTACTTGTTGCTGACAAAAATATGATTTTAACACATAATTTAATGTCAGAATAGCTATATAAACGCTATTGTGTTTTCATCGTAGCAATAGGGTCCGATATTTAGACTCGAACAAGTATAATGCGACTCGTCTTCGACTCGTCGGCATTATACTTGTCTCGTCTAAATATCGGGCCCTATTGCTACGCTGAAAACACAATAGCTGGTAATAACATATATGTTTTTGGAATCGGAAAATGATGAAGAATAAGATAGCATTGTTTTTGGATTGTTTTATAAAATAATAATGTTAATTGCAATATTCAGATATTTAATTACCAAACTCATCAATTAATTTTTAGGCCGCCAAGCTGAAATGCAATACCAAAGTCCGGCCTTCGTCGAAGATAGCTTGGCCAAAATTTCAATCAATTTCATTGAAAAATGAGGGTGTGACAGTGCCGCCTCAACTTTTACAAAAAGCCAGATATGACGTCATCAAAGGCATCTATCGAACTAAGGAAAAAAACATCTGGGGATATCATTCCCAGGAACTCTAGTGTAAAGTTTCATGAAGATCGGTCGAGTAGTTTACTCTCGATCGCTCTACACACACACACACACACACACACACACATACACACACACCACGACCCTCGTCTCAATTCCCCCTCTATGTTAAAACATTTAGTCAAAACTTGACTAAAATAATGTAATAACGACTTTGCCGTTTTACCAGTGAGTGTCAAAGTTCATAATAACCCACAATAATGACCCAGTTACAAACACTGATCTTCTTACCCGAGGCCAATAACCAAGTTTTACCTATGAGGCTGTGTGTGTGTGTTATATCTGCCTGTCTGTGAGCTGGTGTATGCACATACTCGTACATCATGCTAATCCATATCATATCAAACATGGGATAACGAACACAACTAATGACTGAAATGCCCAACAGTTGCCTCCCCTGTGAAAAAAATGATTCCTCCTAAACTCCCAGTAAAGACCCCTCCTTTTTACGACCGATTTTCTGGACATTTTGAAGGTCGTTAGTGGGAGGTTTACTGTATCATGTCTCTGATCATGTGTTTGGACTGTGTCTGTGCATAGACCATTTATCCTGGACCGCCAACTAGCTCTCTCTCCGCTCTTTCTCTCTATTACGAGGTAGCGCCACTCGCATTTAGGAACCTACGCTTACATGGCCTTTCAGAATTTTTTTTAATTTTTATTCTCTTTATTTATATAGCGCCTTATCCGAAGTTCAAAGCGCTTTAAAATCAGGGGGATGTCATATCCGGTGTCGATTGTAAACATGGACGAAGTTGCCGAGGTAAGTTCAGAAAATAAACTCAGCAAAAGTGCATATGGAACATGTTCTTCGATGAGTTTTGTTAAGTTTAGTTTGGAGTTTTGGAAAATCCAGTTCATTGTCACCTCCCATTGTCAGAAATAACTGGAGCGTGCTTTCTTTTCACTGTCTTCGAATCGCTGACCTTTCAAACCGGACGTCACGCGCCCCTGAAAGTCGAGAGTCGTAACCTCGAAGGGTCACGTGACGAGTTGGCGGTCCAGGCTATTTGGTCTGTGAAGGAAGGTCCGTCCGTGCGCAAACAAAAAACGAAATGTTGAGGATTTCTCGGACGTTAGAGCTTTGAAA
The DNA here is from genome assembly GCF_037325665.1 of Littorina saxatilis. Lineage (NCBI taxonomy): Eukaryota > Metazoa > Mollusca > Gastropoda > Littorinimorpha > Littorinidae > Littorina > Littorina saxatilis. Next base: position 43,628,362 of record NC_090248.1, read on the forward strand.
CTTTGCCCACTTGTAATGTTTGAGAAACGCACCAAGTCCGTCCCTCGTCAATTTGTAAGGTTATGGTGGAGTCGAGTTTGAGTCACAACATGAAAAATTATCATTTTCTCGGATGTAATGGAAGGCAAAGCTTTGAAACTTTACTACGGTTTGATGACCTCCAGACATACCCCAAGTTGTTTTGACCCTCTTCAAATTTCAAGGTCAAAGCGGGGTCAAATTTAGGTGGAAAATGAAAAAGTTATCTCTTAAATCTTCACACAGGTCAGGTTTTGATGCCCTCCAGACATGAACTTGGTCAAATGTCAAGGACACGGTGTAAGTAAGAAAATAATTATAGTTAGACATTATACTAGTTATCTTGACAGGGTTTTTTCGAACAAGAGCAGCAGCTAATTATTTGCTTCTGCTTTATATTACGTATGGCGAAGTTGAGTCGTATGAGCATTTTCTCTTCTTGTTTCCTAACATTGCCTGCAAAAAGACGGTTCTAGAGCAACACTTAAATCGGGAGGTCGTGGGTTCGAACCCCGGCCGGGTCATACCTAAGACTTTAAAATTGGCAATCTAGTGGCTGCTCCGCCTGGCGTCTGGCATTATGGGGTTAGTGCTAGGACTGGTTGGTCCGGTGTCAGAATAATGTGACTGGGTGAGACATGAAGCCTGTGCTGCGACTTCTGTCTTGTGTGTGGCGCACGTTAAATGTCAAAGCAGCACCGCCCTGATATGGCCCTTCGTGGTCGGCTGGGCGTTAAGCAAACAAACAAACAAACAAGTCGCGTAAGGCGAAAATACAACATTTAGTCAAGTAGCTGTCGAACTCACAGAATGAAACGGAACGCAATGCAACACAGCAAGACCGTATATTCGTAGCATCGTCAGTCCACCGCTCATGGCAAAGGCAGTGAAATTGACAAGAAGAGCGGGGTAGTAGTTGCGCTAAGAAGGATAGCACGCTTTTCTGTACCTCTCTTCGTTTTAACTTTCTGAGCGTGTTTTTAATCCAAACATATCATATCTATATGTTTTTGGAATCAGGAACCAACAAGGAATAAGATGAAAGTGTTTTTAAATTGATTTCGACAATTTAATTTTGAAAATAATTTTTATATATTTAATTTTCAGAGCTTGTTTTTAATCAAAATATAACATATTTATATCTTTTTGGAATCAGCAAATGATGGAGAATAAGATGAACGTAAATTTGGATCGTTTGATAAAAGAAGTATTTTTTTACAATTTTCAGATTTTTAATGACCAAAGTCATCAATTAATTTTTAAGCCACCACGCTGAAATGCAATACCGAAGTCCGGGCTTCGTCGAACATTACCTGACCAAAATTTCAACCAATTTGGTTGAAAAATGAGGGCGTGACAGTGCCGCCTCAACTTTCACGAAAAGCCGGATATGACGTCATCAAAGACATTTATCAAAAAAATGAAAAAAACGTATGGGGATATCATACCCAGACACTTTCATGTCAAATTTCATAAAGATCGGTCCAGTAGTTTGGTCTGAATCGCTCTACACGCACACACACACACACACACACACATACACCACGACCCTCGTCTCGATTCCCCCCTCGATGTTTAAAACATTTAGTCATAACTTGACTAAATGTAACAAACAAACAAGTCGCGTAAGGCGAAAATACAACATTTAGTCAAGTAGCTGTCGAACTCACAGAATGAAACTGAACGCAATGCCATTTTTCAGCAAGACCGTATACTCGTAGCATCGTCAGTCCACCGCTCATGGCAAAGGCAGTGAAATTGACAAGAAGAGCGGGGTAGTAGTTGCGCTAAGAAAGATAGCACGCTTTTCTGTACCTCTCTTTGTTTTAACTTTCTGAGCGTGTTTTTAATCCAAACATATCATATCCATATGTTTTTGGAATCAGGAGCCGACAAGGAATAAGATGAAAGTGTTTTTAAATTGATTTCGACAATTTAATTTTGAAAATAATTTTTATATATTTAATTTTCAGAGCTTGTTTTTAATCCAAAAATAACATATTTATATGTTTTTGGAATCAGAAAATGATGGAGAATAAGATGAACGTAAATTGAGATCGTTTTATAAATTTTTATTCTTTTTTACAATTTTCAGATTTTTAATGACCAAAGTCATTAATTAATTTTTAAGCCACCAAGCTGAAATGCAATACCGAAGTCCGGGCTTCGTCGAAGATTACTTGACCAAAATTTCAACCAATTTGGTTGAAAAATGAGGGCGTGACAGTGCCGCCTCAACTTTCACGAAAAGCCGGATATGACGTCATCAAAGACATTTATCAAAGAAATGAAAAAAACGTATGGGGATTTCATACCCAGGAACTCTCATGTCAAATTTCATAAAGATCGGTCCAGTAGTTTAGTCTGAATCGCTCTACACACACACACAGACAGACACACACACACACACACACACACACACACACACACACACACACGCACATACACCACGACCCTCGTCTCGATTCCCCCCTCTACGTTAAAACATTTAGTCAAAACTTGACTAAATGTAAACAAGTCGCGTAAGGCGAAAATACAATATTTAGTCAAGTAGCTGCCATTTTTCAGCAAGACCGTATACTCGTAGCATCGTCAGTCCACCGCTCATGGCAAAGGCAGTGAAATTGACAAGAAGAGCGGGGTAGTAGTTGCGCTAAGAAGGATAGCACGCTTTTCTGTACCTCTCTTTGTTTTAACTTTCTGAGCGTGTTTTTAATCCAAACATATCATATCTATATGTTTTTGGAATCAGGAACCGACAAGGAATAAGATGAAAGTGTTTTTAAATTGATTTGGACAATTTAATTTTGATAATAATTTTTATATATTTAATTTTCAGAGCTTGTTTTTAATCCGAATATAACATATTTATATGTTTTTGGAATCAGCAAATAATGGAGAATAAGATAAACGTAAATTTGGATCGTTTTATAAATTTTTATTTTTTTTTACAATTTTCAGATTTTTAATGACCAAAGTCATTAATTAATTTTTAAGCCACCAAGCTGAAATGCAATACCGAAGTCCGGGCTTCGTCGAAGATTACTTGACCAAAATTTCAACCAATTTGGTTGAAAAATGAGGGCGTGACAGTGCCGCCTCAATTTTCACGAAAAGCCGGATATGACGTCATCAAAGACATTTATCAAAAAAATGAAAAAAACGTATGGGGATTTCATACCCAGAAACTCTCATGTCAAATTTCATAAAGATCGGTCCAGTAGTTTAGTCTGAATCGCTCTACACACACACACACACACGCACACACGCACATACACCACGACCCTCGTTTCGATTCCCCCTCGATGTTAAAATATTTAGTCAAAACTTGACTAAATATAAAAAGCAACACTTAAGTTACTATCCTTTTGTATATTCTAAGAAGGCAAGTTTCCATTGAAATGTAAGATTGTAAACCTTTTCGCGAACGACCCTTTATGTGTGTATTGATGTGTACGTCTATGTGTCTATATGTTCTGAGAGTGTGTTTTTACATTTAGTCAAGTTTTGACTAAATGTTTTAACACAGAGGGGGGAATCGAGACGAGGGTCGTGGTGTATGTGTGTGTGTGTGTGTGTGCGTGTGTGCGTGCGTGCGTGTGTGTGTGTGTGTTTGTTTGTGTGTGAGTGATTTTGTTTGTTTGTTTGTTTATTTGTTGCTTAACGTCCAGCCGACTACGCAGAGCCATATCAGGACGAGGAAGGGGGGGATGAAGGGGGCCACTTGTCAAGCGATTCCTGTTTACAAATGCACTAACCCATTACTTGTGTCCCAGCAGGCTTTAGTAAAACTAAATTAATACCTACTGGAAGATTACCAGTTTCCAGTATGTTAAAATAGGCTTAACCTATCTACTGCTGGACTTACATCAGAACACTAACAGATTAAACTATACATGAATCGCGAGACAAGCGGCAAGAGAAGAGATTTTTTGGAAAAAATACAGGTGAATGAGCAAGAAGGCAGAAAAAAGAAAAGAATTCATGAAGAAAAAGAGAGCATGACAGGAAAGAGGAACCAAAAATCTACCTAACAGCAAACTAGAAAGCTCCTGCGGTTCCAAAAACAGGAGGGGCCTTTAATTTCATAACCGCAGTGCCCCACTGCGGGAGTGTAGAGCGATTCAGACTAAACTACTGGAATGATCTTTATGAAATTTGACATGAGAGTTCCTTGGAATGATATCCCCGGACGTTTTTTTCTTTTTTTCGATAAATGTCTTTGATGACGTCATATCCGGCTTTTTGTAAAAGTTGAGGCGGCACTGTCACACTCTCATTTTTCAATCAAATTGATTGAAATTTCGGCCAAGCAATCTTCGACGAAGGCCGGACTTCGGTATTGCATTTGAGCATGGTGGCTTAAAAATTAATTTATGACTTTGGTCATTAAAAATCTGAAAATTGTAAACAAATTTTTTTTTTATAAAACGATCCAAATTTACGTTCATCTTATTCTTCATCATTTTCTGATTCCAAAAACATATAGATATGTTATATTTGGATTAAAAACAAGCTCTGAAAATTAAAAATATAAAAATTATGATTAAAATTAAATTTCCGAAATCGTTTTAAAAATTATTTCATCTTATTCCTTGTCGGTTCCTGATTCCAAAAACATATAGATATGATATGTTTGGATTAAAAACACGCTCAGAAAGTTAAAACGAAGAGAGGTACAGTAAAGCGTGCTATGAAGCACAGCGCAACCGCTACAGCGCCAAACGGGCTAGTCACTTTCACTGCCTTTTGCACTAGCGGCGGACTACGTTCACTTTAATTCTGTGAGTTCCACAGCTTGACTAAATGTAGTAATTTCGCCTTACGCGACTTGTTATGTGATGTTCTTTCGTAAATGAGCCAAAAGAAAAAAGTATGTTTGTTGCATTTAGATAATTAAGTTTTATTGAATTGAATTGAATTGAACTTTTTAAGAATATAAATATGTATATTTGCTGGCCGATGTGAATGCGGTGAATGCGTGATATATTGTGTAAAAAAATCCATCTCACACGGCATAAATAAATCCCTGCGCCTTGAATCCGTGGTTGAGTGATATATGTGCGCGATATAAATTGCATAAAATAAAATAAATAAAAACTAAATGTATGCGTCTTGCAATTCACGCAGCGGTACCGTCGAGAGATCATCAGCCAGGAGCGTCTCGAGGCCGTGTATTCAGATGATAAAGTTTTATTGATTTGAATTGAATTAAACTTTTTAAGAATATATGTATGCGTCTTGCAGTGGTGCCGTCGAGAGAACATCAACAAGGAGCGTCTCGAGGCCGTGTCGGACTCCACTCTGACATCCAGTACGAGCGGCAGCACCAGTCTGGTTTTGAGTGTTAGGGATTCACGGAAGAAACAACGGCCACGGCACGTCTCCATCTTGGAGGTGAGCGAGGAAATGGCGACGTCAGTCAGAAGGTTCCGTGACCCTGCGTCGTCCGGAGAGACTTCTCCAAAAAAGTAGACCTTTAAATTTTTCATTTGTTTCAGTCGAACCTGTCTAAAGAGACCACCCAAGGGACTGAGCAAAAGTGGTCTCTTTAGACAGGTGGTCTCTTTAGACAAGTGGTCTCTTTAGACAGGTGATCTCTTTAGACAGGTGTTCTCTTTAGACAGGTGGTCTCTTTAGACAGGTGGTCTTATTAGACATGTGATTTATTTTGTCGTAAAAACCGTCGGGGATCCTTTGGGGTGGTCTTAATGGGCAGGTGGTCTTTATGGACATGTGGTCACAATGGCAGGTTGGACTGTACTTAGTGACTTCGTCTTGCTGCTACGGAGAACGGGTGATGATGGAAGAGGAATGTGACGTTCACGAATTGGTGACGCCAGTCGGAATACTCGGCAACTCTTCACTTGTCGACGAGAGAAGAGTTTTTCGTGACTTCTTTGGGTGGCACACGTCGCCTGTCTCGTCCTAATAAACTCGTCCCAACAAGAACATTTTTTTTATTTTGTTAGTGATTACGTTCTACTGCTACGGAGAAGGGGTGATGACGGAAGAGCAGTGTGACGTTCACGAATTGGTGACGCCGGTCTGAAAACTCGACAGCTCTTCACTTGTCGACGAGAAGAGTTTTGATTTGTTCGCGACTTCCGAGACATTCACTTACTGGTGACGATCGGCGGCCCCTCGCTGGTCTAAGTTCAGATAGAAACTCCTCCTAACAAGTAGCTCTTTTTTTTCCAATTACTTCTTTTCTCTGTTGAGGATGGAGTGGTGTTGACGGAAGGATAAGACTGACGAACCTATGACGCCAGTCAAAACACTCGGCAGCCCTTCGTCTGTCTATTCCAGAGAAACTATCCCAACAAGTAGACTTTTTCTTTGTGTTCCTTTCAATGACTTATCTTCTGCTAAGGAGAGGGGGTGACAGTGATGGAGGAGGACCGCCGTCTCAGATATGGCCAGGTGTTTACATGGGGTGAGTTTGGGGGACCCGGTAGTTCAGTGCCGTGGGTACAACTCTGGACTTGTGATCCTAGGGCCGGGCCGGACACGGGTCAACTTCTTGTGCAGACTCAGAGACGGTATCCATGTCCCACCCCCGTGTCACCACTGTGGCACGTAAAAGAACTCGGTCATTTTGCCATAAGTGCAGTTGGCTGATTACACCTCAACACGCATACACCTGGGTAGTGCGACTCTGTTGCTGCTAGCTTTCCACTGGGGAGGAAGCGACCCGAATTTCCCAGCGATGGAACAATACAGTAATGAAAATGAAAATGAAAAAAAAGGAGACAGTCCCTCCACTTCGTCACAATATCAAAAATCAACTGCTTGTTGTGGTGGCTTAATTCATCAAAGTCCCTTTGTGCACAGAGAACACCTAGGTTGTTCATGTTTGGTATGTGACTAAATGGAAGGGTTGTCTTTCCCCATGTAAACGGCTAGACAGGTCGGAGATGATGAGCCGAAATTTGTACACAAGACGGAGTGTGCCTTTAAGAATGTGTTTGATGAAATTAAGGAGAGGGTAATATAATAACATATTGTTGACATACCATTGTTTTTTATGTTTCATTTCGCATATCTGTGCTGCTTGTCATTTATTGATTACACCATAATGATCTGTGACAATCAAAGATAACACATCTTAACAAAAATAAACTTACAACCAAACAATATTGTCATATTTGCTAATACTGAATCTCTCTCTCTCTCTCTCTCTCTCTCTCTCTCTCTCTCTCTCTCTCTCTCTCTCTCTCTCTCTCTCTCTCTCTCTCTCTCTCTCTCTCTTCACTGAAAAAGGCGCACATTGTTGATTGTCAGGGAAGAATTAAAAAACATTAATCATGCATATAACATTTCCAGCACAATGTTTCCGTTTCACAAACTGTTAGAAGACATTTTTTCTACATTGCACGGAGTTGCCCAAAAAATCACACAAAAACATAAAATAAGAATAGCAACAGCGTTTCAAATATGCATTCATAAATTAAACATTGCACGCTGGTCCATTCTCATCTACTTGTTCCTCTTGCATATTTAAGAAAAGTCAGGCATGTTGTAGGTGTTCACAGTTTCTAGATCAAAATGACGTCATGCCAACGCCGGTACGATAATCATCTTTGTACCTACGTATACGTCATAATTACAACATCATTAAATTAATGGTCACGGAGCCAGGTCACCAGATTAAATCATCTGCTGCGCCTGATTGGACAAAGACTCAAGATCTTGGCCCATGGAAGATAAGGTCTTGAATGAGTTCGTGCCCTAATAGATTTATTGGTTTTGAATCTTGACACTTAATTTGAATAAAATCGTGTTTAAACACATGACACGAAGCCTTCTACCGTGCAGTTTTGTCACTGAAAACCAGGTTACGACAAAAGAAGTAAACTTAAGTTTTTTTTGTTTTGTTTTGTTTTTTTCAACACGTTATTTAGGCTGTTGATTTAAAAATGTAAGAATTTGATTGATAAAATTTTAAAAAAAAAATATATATATACAAAGAAGGATACTCCCAGCCATCCTGACCTCAGGTCAAAATGAGTTCGTCTCATTCTCTCCCTGACAGGATGTCTTGAGTTTCCTTGTCTGGCAAGGAAACCGATCTTTTTTTTTTTTACATATTTAGAGCTTTTTGTAATGTGTTATGGATGTGAGCAGATTCGCGATCGTCGATAATGATTTTTCATGGTGTTTTGTAATTTTTAAATTACAGAGGAATTTTTATTTTCGACAGTTTCAAGCGAGCTATTTTTCGCGGATGTATTTACTGTGCAAGACCGGCACGGTTGGCCTAGTGGTAAGGCGTCCGCCCCGTGATCGGGAGGTCGTGGGTTCGAACTTGTTTTGACCTTAGAACGATGTCTTTATCATAACTGTGAAGAACCGAACGGAGATCACTGTCGAAGTCGGCCAATCTGCAATAATTTTCGTCTCGCGAACACTGCTCGTGAACAACATATGGGAGATCTGGTTTTGATAGATTCGCGTAGGACTTTCGCGTCCGGTCAGAGAGACAACTGGCGATAGCCGTGGAGCGAGGATTATCAGAATGGCTCCCAGCCTGGAAAAAAAGGGGGAAAAAGGGAAAAAGGCAAATAAGAAGGGTAGTAGCAACCTGCATGCAACTGAGGTCAAAAAACAAAAACAAAAAAACAAAATCACTGAAAACCGAAGTCATCACTCCTTCAATATCGTATGGGTAGAAATCCACAGGTTAGACAGAGCACGAGATCTACCGACCACCATAATGCCGAATGCGTGATCATGGTAGTTCTTCGGAACAGTCGCATCACGGTAACATTTACAAAGGTGCCACAAAGAAGACTGCCTCAGTTTGTTCAGCGCAGTCAGTACATTTGCACGTGTACTTTGTCTTCACAGTGACGCTTTACTTTTAATTTGTCATGATGACCCCGCGGTTTGTTCTCATCCGTTTGGGTGGCGCCCACTTTTGATACGTGCACCTCAGTCCAGGTGTCCCCGTACGACTGTCACAGTCAGGGGACTGAGATGATGGATGTCATAATAGCGTCGCGCTGATGTGTGCTTAAGCAATCCTTGAACAACGACGTTGTACGTGTTATGCGTCATAATGGTGTCACAGTGACGCGTCTGGGACACTGCTCGTACACCAGTCTCCACAATGACGTCGGACGTGTTATGCGTCATAATGGTGTCACGATGACTTCTTCGGGACACTGCTCGTACACCAGTCTCCACAATGACGTCGGACGTGTTATACGTCATAATGGCGTCATAGTGACGCGTGCGGGGCACTTCTCGGACACGTCTCTTCACAATGACGTCGGACGTGTTATACGTCATAATGGCGTCACAGTGACACGTGCGGGGCACTTCTCGGACACGTCTCTTCACAATGACGTCGGACGTGTTATACGTCATAATGACGTCACGGTGACGCGTGCGGGGCACTGCTCGTACACCTGACGTTTGACGACCTGTTTGTACACGTCCCAGTTGATCCGGTTGACGAGGTCCTTCTGCAGCTTCTGCTCGCTCGGGTAGGGCGACACCTGATGGCAAAATCATAAAAGAAATTTTTATAAGAACTCCTTCGCAAAGAATGTTTTAAAATTGTAAAAATAACTAAATTTCAAAGTGAACGAGTTACTGTAATCAATTGTTCAAAACTATCAAATATAACATAAAACATATAACTATCAAATATAACATATCTTTGAAATGATGTTTTTCTCGCCACAAAAGTAAATGCAAGCCAACATGTATTCCTTTCATGTCAAGGTGTTCTTCAGCGTTCAAAACCATAATCTCTGTCTCGGATTAGCCTGCTTTTTAAACTCAACTGGACAGCTCTAAAATAGTATTCAGTGACTTAAACTTGAAGTAGAGCAAAAAGTTCGATGTTTTACATGTATGCTTGCTTCCAGACACACAGAACCTTCGAAATACTTTCCAGAGACAAAGGGTTGAACTTTAAGTGGACGTACTATTCAAAAGAAAAACGTTTATCATTATGAGGGTTAAAATGAATAATCTTGGTATATTATATTAGTTTTAGTAGCTCTTTGCACTGCTGATATAAATTCCCATGGTCACAATATGAGCGTTTCCCATAAAACAAATACATGTAAAGTGGACCATCCGTGCTTTTGAGACCTCCAAAAATCCTGGGAAATCAGGTCTTAACATTATAAAAGGATCCAGGTAAATTTACAGTGGCTCCTCCTTTTTTGACTCACATGCGAAGCAAAAGTGAGTCTATGTACTCACCCGAGTCGTCCGTCCGTCCGTCCGTCCGTCCGTCCGTCCGGAAAACTTTAACGTTGGATATTTCTTGGACACTATTCAGTCTATCAGTACCAAATTTGGCAAGATGGTGTATGATGACAAGGCCCCAAAAATCATACATAGCATCTTGACCTTGCTTCAAGGTCAAGGTCGCAGGGGCCATAAATGTTGTCTAAAAAACAGCTATTTTTCACATTTTTCACATTTTCTCTGAAGTTTTTGAGATTGAATACTTCACCTATATATGATATATAGGGCAAAGTAAGCCCCATCTTTTGATACCAGTTTGCTTTACCTTGCTTCAAGGTCAAGGTTACAGGAGCTCTTCAAAGTTGGATTGTATACATATTTTGAAGTGACCTTGACCCTGAACTATGGAAGATAACTGTTTCAAACTTAAAAATTATGTGGGGCACATGTTATGCTTTCATCATGAGACACATTTGGTCACATATGATCAAGGTCACTTTGACCCTTATGAAATGTGACCAAAATAAGGTAGTGAACCACTAAAAGTGACCATATCTCATGGTAGAAAGAGCCAATAAGCACCATTGTACTTCCTATGTCTTGAATTAACAGCTTTGTGTTGCATGACCTTGGATGACCTTGACCTTGGGTCAAGGTCACATGTATTTTGGTAGGAAAAATGTGTAAAGCAGTTCTTAGTGTATGATGTCATTGTTAGGTTTAGTTATTTGACCTTGACCCTGAAGGTCAAGGTCATGTAAAGGTCAAGGTCAAGCATGTGAGTCGTATGGGCTTTGCCCTTCTTGTTGTTCATTGGTTGAAACTCCCACAATCTTTTACCTGTATGACCGTTGCCGCCGTTCAGGCATCCATACGCCGCTTTCAGGGGAAATTTACGGACTAAACAAGCATTGTCAATAGGTAAGGTCTTTTGAAAGGGGGACGTCTAAAATGGATGTGTCTCTGAAGGATGTTCTACTGTACCTCAATCTTCAGCCTCCTGGCCAGCTCAGGCGGACAGTTCTCCATGTAAAACTTCTTGTCGATCAGCATACACTCCGCACCGTTGCTGATAAGACACAGGCTGGGTTGGTCTGGAAACACCACTTGTGCCAGACCCTGTAAATACAAAAGAAGAAAAAATGTATGAACATATGCATGTGCAAATGTGTGCCCATTTCCATAGCTCTCGCTGACCTCCGTCATGTGTATTCTACGAACTTTTGAGACAGCACCAACAAGAGAACATACAGAATAAAGTGTCCATCAAGGTGGGGCGGAGGGGGGGGGGGGGGGCTGTGTGAGTTTAAAATACTTACGAAGACATCGCCTTTTGTGAGTGTGTGGACGTGTACGAACTGGGGTTTCTTGTCCGCCTCTGTCACTGGGTTAGCCTGTAAGAAAGTGAACAGAAATGTTTCACGTTAAATGTCTGTTTCGCACTTTTGCCTCTCTGATCTCACAACACTACCTTGGACAAATGCAAGGACATGCTTCTAAACCTGCTAGTATTTCTGGTGCCATCAGCCTTTAACGCTGCTTTGTGGCAATAAATGTTTCCATGTGTACAAGCCCACATCTCAGAAAAACAAAGTTACAGCAAAGAAACTTCACCAGCAATACAACGAAATCTGTCAGGTATACCGGAAGTTACGTCGGTCACAAGAGTTGCCTACCCTTGAAAGATACACAGCGTCAAGGTCATCCAGGAGGGTCCTTTTTGCTGCTGCAAACTTCACTTCCGGTGGTATTTCTGTGAACACGAAAAAAGTCCATTGATGATAACAGATTACGTGGCTACTGCGATCACTATCCACAGCATAGTTATTCCAAGGTGTTAAGGGGTTGTAAAGAGTCGGAAGAAAGTGGTATCTAACAACACATTGCTTTTAGTTTTTACATTCAGTCAAGATTTGGCTGAAAGTCAAATTCATTCAAATGTTGGTTGAAGGATCAGTCCGGACTAAGGAAATTGCATTTCAGCTTGAAAGATTAAACATTGATTGATGGTATGGTAATCAAAGTTTTGTCTAGTATGGAAATTATAGACAAAACTGATTTCATTGAATTCTTTATAGCTTTCAGAATTCTCAAATACATGGATATATTGTGTTTTGATTTGAAATAAGCTCAAAATTAAACAAAATTCGTTTAATGCAAATACAGGTTCGCTTTTCGATGTTCGCCTGCTTCGCAGAGACCAAGTCCACCCGTCTCGGTTTCAGATAGTAAGGCCTTGATATTGCTTTCAGCAACTTATTTTAATGTGTAACGCTCCTAGACCAAAAGCATTTTTTCTGTAAAGAAATGTACCTGCTAACCTGCAAAATACCTCTTTTTTCACACATCATTGCAGTTTTGTTACACACGTCAGAACTGGTAGAACTGTTATTGAATACTCATTATTGGCAAATTGATTACAAAAGGGAATAAATAGATGTCAGATATGTAGAACTATAGTAGCAACCTCACCTGGTTCTATTTCCTCCACCCTGGGTTCTATATCAAATTGAATCTTTGGCCTCCTTAACCTTGGTCTCTGCAAAAGAGTTCAACATATTTACACAACAGAAGATTTTGGAACACACACACACACACACACACACAAAACACAACACTCGATTCGGGAGACCCAACAAGTTTTTTTATGGAGATGTGTGAAGATGTATTCTTGTATACGCTGTAAACTTGGCCTCCATTTATGAAAGGAAAGTATTGTGATGTAAGTACGCGCGCTCGCACGCACGCAACCACACAAACACTCCCACAGTACACACACACACACACACACACACACACACACACACACACACACACACACATACACACATACATACATACATACACACATGTACAGAGAGAAAGACGCGCGTATATACACACACTCACACACACACAGAAAAACACACAGAAACAAACACACACACACACACACACATACAGAAAAACACACAGAAACAAACACACACACACACACACACACACACACACACACATCTCCTCCCCCCCCACCCCAACTCACACACACGCACACACACAGAAAAAATGGACCAACCTTGGACAAGATGGAAGGTTTGTTTTTAGCAGTGACATCTTTAGCCGACCAGGTTTTTCGCAGTGTGGATTTCCTCTCAGCTAAGGTACCGTGGCCGCCTTTTATTCCAGCGTCGCGGACGACGCTGGTATCTGCGGTCGGGAAGACTTTCCACGAATTTGCCTGCAGGGCGCCGCCATGTTTTCTGTGCTCGACTGCGAGCAGACCACAGGCACATTACACCCAAAATTCTTGTAGGCATACACAGACGCAACATAGCATATACAGACAATAACACCCACAACACTTCAACTGCATATGAAAGGAATAAAAATAAATCCGCAAATCAGTCGCGCACAAAACACCAGAAAGAAAAACAAGGAGTACCAAAGCGGCGTGCAGAAACTAAACTGACTCGGAGACTGAGAAGAAACATTTATCACACGATGTGGATAGCAAACATTAAAATAAAACAGATAAGTCAAGCAAAAAATAAACACAAATATCGAAAACACAATAAACAAAGGTAAAGAAAACAAAAAGAGATGCTTGCCGACAGTCAGTGTGTGTGTGCGTGGTTTGACGTGTGCGTCAGCGGGGTGTGTGTGTGTGTGTGTGTGTGTGTGTGCGTGCGCGTGCATGCGTGCGTAGGCTACGTTCTTGCGTGTGTGCGTTCGAATGTCGGAATGAGAAAGAAGAGAGAGAGAGGATTGAACAATGAGGTCACGTTCTCTGTCACATGAATACATATATACACACACTGAAGGCTACTTCGGACGCGAACACTTGCCAACAACTGTGGTTGGACATGCTTTTGAAATGTAATATTTTTTCGACATGATTTCTGGACATACGAATCCCGCTGTGTTACCTACTGATGTTGCGAATGATGAAGGTTTTGAGTTGACTGACCTTGAGAAGGGATTGCATCAGGCGTTTATCGTCTCAAATTATATCCTTGCTACTTTTCAGGAGTCAACTATTGCCATTCATGGTAACTTGGATAGTCAATGTTTTTATGTGTTTGATTCCCATAAAAGAAACAGAAATGGTAACCATTCTTCAAATGGCGCTGCAGTTTTGATGTCATCAAGTTAATTCCTTTGCAGAATTGATTGATTTTCTCAAAAGCCATTATCAATGTGTTTATCAATTAACACCTGTTCATTTCTGTCCAACTGCAATGCAAACTCAATGTGGAGGAAACAAGGATTCATTACAAACAAGTCATCCCTGTACATCAACAGATTTATGTACCTCAATCAATACTGCTAGTATGAGTGACAGGAATCTAAAAGAAAAAACAACCAAACGCAAATGTACTACTACTTCTACGACTCGTTTGAATGTAAAACAGAAATGTAACACTATCTGTGACAATGACGGTTCTACGACTCGTTTGAAGGACAGTATAGATCGAACCTTAACCCACAACTACGACAATTTGTGTCAGACTTTTTTGAACAGGAAAATATGCCTCTGTTCAACAGTAACCAAAACATGGAAGATGTTTTTGAAACTTTACAGAAATGTAACACTAGCCTATCTGTGACAATGTTGCTTTTGAATTGAACCCACATTTGTTGAACAGGAGAGAATGTTCCTGTTCAACAGTGCCCAAAACACTGAATCTGACGTTTTTGAATCTTTTCTGTCATCTAACTGAATCTGACGTTTTTGAATCTTTTCTGTCATCTAACCCAATTGCTCATGACTTCATCGATCTTGAACATGCCTACTTTTCAAAGAAAGACAGACAAAAGCGAAATCTGCATGTTAGCCATCTGCCTGAAATGGTCAATGCACTTTTGTAAAATTGTCACAGCTGTAATGCACGTTTGTGAAATGGTCAGTGCTTGTGCACTTATACAAAACTTGGTGCTGTGCTGTTAACATTTGAACAAAATGCATTTTGTTCAAATGTTTAGTGCAACTTGCTACTATATAATCGCTGTATGCGCTTTGTGGTAATAATGCACTGTTGTGAAAAGTTTGCGCTAAATGTTGGCACTATGCATCATTGTTGGAGCACCCTCCTGTAGATGCACCATGCTGAAAAATGTACTTATGAATCAAGCATTGACTGAAATAAACAATTTATATATCCAGCACAACATGCAATTCATTAACTTTTGACCCTAACCTTTAACACTTCCCAAAATAAATCTTTGGTGGACATTGCATCGACGCTGTTCATTTTGAATGAACATTTTTCTTGTACACGTCTGAGGACGGACGGTCCGCCGAGCGTAAACTTTATTTTCATCACTGTGTACATCTTCATCTCCTTCTGTCTCCAGTTGTTCCCTCTCCTCTTTCTCCTTCGCCTCCTCCTTCTCCTTCGCCTCCTCCTTCTCCTCCTCTCCTTCCGTCTCCGTTAGCTCAGCTGTGGCTCTGTGGCTTTCCTCTACTGCTCCCTCTGCTAGCATCGCTGCAGCAAAGTAAAATAATTCAGAGCTATGTTGGTTAGCTATCAAGGATCAGGCCAGTTGTTTGCTTGGCTGGTTGGTTCACCATGGTACACGAAGCTAAACACGCATGGCAAACTGCAATAAAGCTCAACAGATTGTTTCTTTCACATTTTGCAGACAAACATGAGAGATAAACATCCTAGCCGCAGTAAAGCTAATGAGATAATACAACCGTATATTTTCTGTGATATATTGTGATATTTTGCAATGATGTTTAGCCATAGTTCGTTATACGCGTAGGTGTGCGAGAATATGTAAGCGCAGTGCTTTAAAGATGTCCATGTGTGAACGTGTAAGTGGGCGTAGTCGAATGTCCATGTGGGAGTGGAGCATAATAAGAATGCCCATGTGTGAATGTGTAAGTGGAGCGTATAAGAATGTGTAAGTGGAGCGTGGTCGAATGTCCATGTGTGAATGGGTAAGTTGAGCGTATACGAATGTCCATGTGTGCGATGTGTAAGTGAGACATGGATGTGTTCATGTCTGAATGCGTAAGAACAATGCAAGGAATGTCCAGAGAGGTATGTGGGAGGTGTTTCTATAACCTGCCCTGTTATATAGTGCTATATGTTTTATGTAAAATCAATGTCTTGTTTGTATTATTGTTATGTACCATGCCTGAATTTCTTTATGAGATAATAAAGTATTCTTATTCTTATTCTTATTCTTAAAATCACATTTCCTGACTTAAATTTGTTTTAATCAAAAACAATTGTCAAACTTGCCATCAAAGTCATCTTCCTCATATTCCCCATCATCCTCTTCTTCGTCCTCCACATGCTCATCCACATCCTCCTCCTCATCCCCCTCCTCCTCCTCCAGTCCCAAGGGTGGGGGCAGTGAGAGGGACCGAGTGTCCATCCAGCGGGAGTATTCCCTGCGGTCATTGATGAAGGTCTGGAAGGCAGTGGCGCATGACGTGTCTCTAAACATCCCACTGCGGCTCGACACGGTTGGCTTGGAGCGAACCAGCTTCTTCAGCACCGTTACTGAGCCCTGTGGAAAGAACAAGAAATAATAATAAATAATGATAATAATGGACATCTATATAGCGCTTCTCCACAGCTCGAAGCGCTTTACAAGTTCAATTTATAAGTTCAATCAAAAACACAACACGATATATACAACTAATATAATTTGTCTCAGATGAAAAGGAAAATACTCATCAAAGAGCACATATAGGGGCCTACATGCTTGCATAAAATACAAAGAATCACATTTTTTCGCAGCGCAGCACAGTGCACGTCAAAAACAAAACACGCAACACATACAACAGACAAATGCTCACAACAAGCACACATGCACAAACATGCATGAGAAAAAGGAGAGGTTATAGCCACCGACTGAACTGCAAAGACTTTGCTTCTTTATGAGTGATGGGAAAGATAGAACGTCAGTTATGAAAAGGTGAAAATTCTTCAACACTGGAAATTATTTGCTTTTAAAGCGACGTTGCAGAACCTGTGTGAGGACAGGAGTAAAGTGCAGTGATGTACATGGAGACGAAATGTCTGTTTCGATACGTTGTATCCGTGTACATATAAGCTACAGAAAAGGATTAATGTAGGGACTAGGCCCTATGTGCCCAGCAACAAACAACTCTGTTTCCTAAAGCATTGCTTTGATTGCCAGCATTACCATCGACAGCAGATTCATACAAATTAAAAATGTGTAAATGCTAAGCACTTGTCTACCTCTTTCCAAACCTCTTCAATCATAAGCTGTCAGATTACGATCAACCCTAACAACAATGACGAGCAGGAGAATGTACCTTGACGTCCCTTTTCAAGAACAACTTAAAAATAACAAAACCGTTTTTATCCATTTAAATAATGAGTACAGTGGAACACCCCTTTTGAGACCTCCAACAATCTTACAAAACTAGGTCTCCAATAGGACGGAGTCTTAAACAAGTCGCGTAAGGCGAAATTACTACATTTAGTCAAGCTGTGGAACTCACAGAATGAAACTGAACGTAGTCCGCCGCTAGTGCAAAAGGCAGTGAAAGTGACGAGCCTGTTTGGCGCGGCAGCGGTTGCGCTGTGCTTCATAGCACGCTTTACTGTACCTCTCTTCGTTTTAACTTTCTGAGCGTGTTTTTAATCCAAACATATCATATCTATATGTTTTTGGAATCAGGAACCGACAAGGAATAAGATGAAACAATTTCGGAAATGTAATTTTGATCATAATTTGTATATTTTTAATTTTCAGAGCTTGTTTTTAATCCAAATATAACATATTTATATGTTTTTGGAATCAGAAAATGATGAAGAATAAGATGAACGTAAATTTGGATCGTTTTATAAAAAAAAAATTTTTTTTTACAATTTTCAGATTTTTAATGACCAAAGTCATTAATTAATTTTTAAGCCACCAAACTGAAATGCAATACCGAAGTCCGGCCTTCGTCGGAAATTGCTTGGCCAAAATTTCAATCAATTTGATTGAAAAATGAGGGTGTGACAGTGCCGCCTCAACTTTTACAAAAAGCCGGATATGACGTCATCAAAGACATTTATGGGAAAAAAAGAAAAAAACGTCCGGGGATATCATTCCCAGGAACTCTCATGTCAAATTTCATAAAGATCGGTCCAGTAGTTTAGTCTGAATCGCTATACACACACACGCACACACACACACACACACACACACACACACACACACACACATACACCACGACCCTCGTCTCGATTCCCCCTCTATGTTAAAACATTTAGTCAAAACTTGACTAAATGTAAAAAGGAAGTAAATTAACAGGGGTTATGAACAGAAAATGTGAAATGACAAGGTCTTAAATGGGAGGAAGTCTTAAACTTAGAGGGTCTTAAAAAGGGGGTTCCACTGTACATCAATAAACTGTTTCTTACCGATTTGACGACGATCAGCCAGTTATTGCAGTTACTGTCTCTCATGATGACGCCATTTCGTCTGTTAGACAAAAAGGATCTCGTTTGGGGTCAACCACATTTACCGAACGTTGAATGAAATGAAGAACCGCTGATCACATTGTCTGCATTATCAAAATAAGGGGTAGATCAGACATTCTCACTAAAATCGCACCAGGAAGCCACCGCTAGTGAGGAGATTTGAATAATAATTTAAAGACAACACAATTAATTTGAGCGTGCTTATTTGTTTAAGTTACGTGCAATATGAAGAAAGTACACCATGCTTGTCTTCCCCATTATTTTTTTCATCATCTTTTTTACATTTAGTCAAGTTTTGACTAAATGTTTTAACGTAGAGGGGGGAATCGAGACAAGGGTCGTGGTGTATGTGTGTGTGTGTGTGTCTGTCTGTCTGTCTGTGTGTGTGTGTGTGTGTGTGTAGAGCGATTCAGACTAAACTACTGGGCCGATCTTTATGAAATTTGACATGAGAGTTCCTGGGTATGATATCCCCAGACGTTTTTTTCCTTTTTTCGATAAATACCTTTGATGACGTCATATCCGGCTTTTTGTAAAAGTTGAGGCGGCACTGTCACACCCTCATTTTTCTATTAAATTAAAATTATTTTTTATTAAACGATCCAAAAACAATTTCATCTTATTCTGCGTCATTTTCTGATTCCAAAAACATATACATATGTTATATTTGGATTAAAAACAAGCTCTGAAAATTAAAAATATAAAAATTATGATCAAAATTAAATTTCCGAAATCGTTTTAAAAACTATTTCATCTTATTCCTTGCCGGTTCCTGATTCCAAAAACATATAGATATGATATGTTTGGATTAAAAACACGCTCATAAAGTTAAAACGAAGAGAGGTACAGTAAAGCAGCACAGCGCAATCGCTACCGCGCCAAACAGGCTCGTCACTTTCACTGCCTTTTGCATTCTGTGAGTTCCACAGCTTGACTAAATGTAGTAAT
This sequence comes from Littorina saxatilis, assembly GCF_037325665.1. Taxonomy (NCBI): domain Eukaryota; kingdom Metazoa; phylum Mollusca; class Gastropoda; order Littorinimorpha; family Littorinidae; genus Littorina; species Littorina saxatilis. The sequence goes on from NC_090248.1 coordinate 43,647,972, forward strand.
TTCGCCTTACGCGACTTGTTTTAAGTTTCCGTCTCTCAAAAGCATTTGCATGAACATGTACGTTTATGAAGGCGCAGAGAGTTGGGGGGAGGGGGTACGGTTGGAGAGGTTTCACTACTGTAAATAAAGAGCGTTGTCGCAATCAAAACCTTGACCTAGCTTCAAAAAACTACTTTAGCGTTGCCTGGTTTTGTCTCGACTGTTCGCAAACGTGTTTGTCGTGGTAAAAGGGGCTAATGGGTGCAACATTTAAGCATTTAACACTCAACAAAATGTACTGTTAGCACTACGACGGCTTGATACTCACTGAATGTACATAAAGCGAACGTGTTTTTCGGAAGATTTGCTGGACAGCATCTGCACAGGCCAGCCACGGAGGAATGGTAAAGAGCTGTGGATTAAACACACACACATACACACACACGGACGCAAACACACACACACACACACATACACACACATATTCACATACACACACACACACACACACACACACACACACACACACAAACACACACACACACACAAACGCACATTCTTGTAGTGCTCAGCATCTCAAACAAGCACTATTTCCTTCAAAATGATCTGGTTGATATTCATGACTTCTTTCATTCTGTCTCCAAATTTGCCTCAGGTGCTGGTGATACTGCACATTTGTGATACAGGCTAATTATATGAAGTCATGTGATCAAAAATCAATATACACTCTTCAAAAAAAGTTAAGGATCACTCTTTTACAAGCACGTCACACAAAACAGACTTCTTCTTCTGCGTTCGTGGGCTGAAACTCCCACGTACACTCGTGTTTTTGCACGAGTGGAATTTTACGTGTATGACCGTTTTTACCACGCCATTTAGGCAGCCATACGCCGCTTTCGGAGGAACAAAACAGACAAGACCGAATTCTTTCATTTTTTTAAAATTATATAATTGAACGACCAAGGAGTAATGACAAACAAAGCAAAGATCGAACGCGGCAGCGACAATTTAGCTAGAGTGTGTCAAACGTGACAACCCTCGAAAATGTAATTCACAACAATGTGAATCAGTGTCAATAACGTGTGTGCCAGGCATTCAACACATCGTTGGCGCATGGAGTGGATCAGGTTGCATTTGAATGCTCTGGGAACTCCATTCCACTCCTGCTGGAGCCATTGCAGCAGTTGACCCAGATTGGCAGGAGGAGGGTGATGTTGCTGTACCCGACGACAAAGCTCGTCCCACAAGTGCTCTATGGGGTTCAGGTCCGGGCTGTTGGCTGGCCACAGCATCCTGTTGACCCTGGCCTGCTGGATGAAGGTGTCTACAGCTGCAGAGCGATGGGGAGGTGCGTTGTCATCCTGAAGAATCGCACGAGGGCCGATCGCTTGGAGGGCTGGAACGACCAGGGGTTGCAGGATCTCATTCTGGTAGCGGACACCGGTCAAGTTGCCCACTACATGGTACAGAGGTGTCCTTAGACGTGTGCTGATCCCTCCCCAGACCATCACAGAGCCTCCGCCAAAACGCTGTCGTTCCAGAAGAGCGCCTTCTGCGAAGCGCTCTCCGCGACGCCTCCACACTCGAATGCGACCATCAGCAGGTTCCAAGCAAAAGCAGGACTCATCTGTAAACAACACCTGAGCCCACTGCTGACGTTGCCACCTCACATGTTGAGTGCACCAGGCTCGGCGAGCTGCTCGGTGATTAGCAGCCAGGGTTGTTCCTCGGACTGGACGCCTTGCACGCAAGCCAAAGTTGTGTAACTGTAAGCGGTTTCGGATCGTCTGACCACTAACAACAGTGTTGGTGGTAGCTTGTAGGCGTTGCCTAATGTTGTTTGCCGTAGCCAATCTTTGTTGCATGGCCTGCCTCTGAATGAAGCGATCCTCTCTTTGTGTGGTGACACTGGGCCGACCAGAACGTTGTCGCTCCTGCACTCTTCCAGTTGCGTGGAATCTCTGTTTTAGTCTGATGATGACAGAGGGAGCCACTGCAAGCCTCTGGGCCACTTGCCTGGCAGCAACACCGTCTTGTAGCCATCCTATTGCCCTTCCTCTATCCAAATCGCTCAGTTTTCTTCGTGGGGGCATGTTGCTACTGTGCATAATTGTGTCAGCGTGTCAAACTTTAAACACAAGCTGGTGAGCGATGTTCATAGCCAGGACCCTGTTGTAGCACGTGCATCACAACATTTTGCCCTGGCATGCGTTCCGCAAATTTCATGGGGCTATAAAAAAACACCCTTTTTCTTCCAAAATGCAGAAGCTTTTGAGAAGTCCCACAAAGGGAAATAATTCTGCCTACCAAACAAAATTCTAGGTCAAGACTCATTGTTTATTTGTTAATTCAAACACATTATGCTTTTAATTATTATGTCGATGTTTAATTTTTTGGCAATTTTTTATAATCAGATCCGTTTTTTGAACCGATCCTTAACTTTTTATGAAGAGTGTACTACTACCGTGCTTATTCGTCACATTACACACTATCTGTCGGTTTTCCTTTACCCGTGTAAGTGTGATTATTTCTTAAATGAAAGGATCAGTGAGTTCTAAGAGTTATTTCAGACTATTTTAATTCAGACCGTGCACATATTGATCCATTAATATCGCACATAACTAAAACACGTTTTTCTTAAAGACAAAAAAAATTGCAAAGCATAGGATATAAAATCATGTTCACATTTCTCTGGAAAATATAAAAGATGAATTACCTAAGGAAATTTTCTTGGTCGCGGTCATTGATGGTTTTCTGGCCTCCTGTCATGAAGATGGTTTCGTACACCTGCAAAGAAATCACATTTTCTTACCATACAAATCACTCGAACTCTTTAAAATGCTTTCAACATCTGGGTTTTTTTCGTTTACAACAGCGCTTGATTCTGAAGCGTTTTATTTTTTCCTTCTAAACCAATACACAAGTTATAGGCTAAACTGCTGTTTTCTTGTAAAATTATGTTCCAATATTTCAAGTTACGCATCTGCCCAGATGTGGAAATGATCCCTCACGTACATATAAGAATGTTTTGGACAACAACAAAAACGAAGAAATAACTGACCGGTTTCGTGATGCAGAGCAGCTCAGTGAAGGTCTTGGTCAAGACGGAGGAGTTGCGTGACCCCCCACTGACGATAGCCAGCTCCTGAAATTCACAATTATTTTTGACCATGTGATCGCTTTTCCTTTTTATGTTCTTTCGTTCCATCTTTACATTGTTCCAGTCTTCTTTCCTTTGTGATTTTATTTGATTATCTACACACACACACACACACACACACACACACACACACACAACACACACACACACACACCACACACACACACACACAACACAACACAACACAACACAACACAACACACACACACACACACACACACACACACACACACACACACACACACACACACACACACACACACACATATATATATTATGTTATATTATAATATATATAGGCTATTTCTCGGAAGAAAGTCTCTGCTGACTTTCAATTGTTTCTTTCACAATTTCTGATGTTTTATATATATATATGTGTGTATATATAAATCGACGTTTTTTTCAACTCTGAAACTAAAGGGAAAACAGACAGACAAACACTAATGAAACAGATAACGAACTTATCTCAAGATCGTGTGGCTACTAACTCGCAAAATGCCGACGAGTAAATGATTCATTTCGTCATTGATCATTTCGAAAGCGAGTAGCCACACCATCTTGAGACAAGTTCATTATCTGTTTCATAAGTGTTTGTATGTTTGTCTACTTCAAAGACCTGTGGGTCGACGTACTGGTAAATGCAACGTTTTGATTGGTCAATAATAAACGTTCCAATTACCTACCGTTCTTGTTTTTTTTATTCTGAATGTTTGAACGTTTTGTTGGGGATGAAAGGGAGAACAGAAACAAACTTTTATCCTACATACGAGAGAGAGACACCCATGAGATAATAATCGTTCAAATCACACGTGTGTATATCATGTAAATGAGGTCATGTCAAGCAAGTCTGGCAGGGACCTGTTTTTCCATGGTGCCAAAGTCACCGAGACAAACGTCATTATAGAAACAAAAATTGCGCTCGCTAATTACCCTCGATGAATCTTTAGAACTAACACGTCAAGCCACACTTTCAGAGTGACGTTTCTTTGCTTTGACGTAATAGATTGCACGAGGCAAGAGATCGAGGTTCCAAAACAAGCGTCTTCAATTCAGCTGCCTCGACTGCAGGACATTTTCAGTAAAATACACGTAAGTACAGTATGTAGGATAAACAGAATACTACATGGCTTGTTGTTTCGTACCAGATTTACACTCGTTGCTTTTTCAAATAGTGTACAGCTCGTTTTCGCTCGCAGTTCAATATATATTTTTTTTAAACCTCGTGTAAATCTGGTACAACACAGCAAGCCATGTAGTATTCTCTATGTATCTTACCCCAAACGCTTCCCCTCTGCCCAGCTCGACAACAATCTTGGCAAATCCAGTGTCTTCGCTTTTGACTGCCACCACAACTGTGGAAATACAACACACAATAATCATTTAATCGTGACAACAGAGACAGTTCGACACATCTGATTTTTTTTATTTCTCGCTGACAACTATCTTCATCAAAGTGGACATCTTAGATGAGCGGCCAACAGGGCCCGATTTTAATGCACCGAAAGATTGCATATTGGCTCAAACCCAACCTTTCTAGGAACCCAAAATGGGCAGCAGCGATACGCAATGTTAAGGCAAAGTAGCCCAGTTATTTTGAAAAGTATACTGCTCAGGTTCACTAGAAAGCTTACACAGCAGTCTATGGTATGTGATAAACATGCGTTTGTGCTTGTGTTTATTGTGTATGCGCGTGTACGTGTGCGTTCGTGCAGCATTGAATTTTTTTTTTTAAGGGCAGTGTTCTGGCATGTTCCAGCGCTAAATCATCTAACATGCATCCTCGGATAACAAAAGTACTATCTCTAAATTTCAAACCAATTTCGTGCAGTATTGAAATATAAACAAGTCGCGTAAGGCGAAAATACAATATTTAGTCAAGTAGCTGTCGAACTCACAGAATGAAACTGAACGCAACGCAACGCAGCAAGACCGTATACTCGTAGCATCGTCACTCCACCGCCCGTGGCAAAGGCAGTGCCCGTGGAATTGACAAGAAGAGCGGGGTATTCCGTTGCGCTGAGAAGGATAGCACGCTTTTCTGTACCTCTCTTCGTTTTAACTTTCTGAGCGTGTTTTTAATCCAAACATATCATATCTATATATTTTTGGAATCAGGAACCGAGAAAGTGTTTTTAAATTGATTTAGAAAAAAAAATTTTGATAATAATTTTTATATATTTAATTTTCAGAGCTTGTTTTTAATCCGAATATAACATATTTATATGTTTTTGGAATCAGCAAATGATGGAGAATAAGATAAACGTAAATTTGGATCGTTTTATAAATTTTTATTTTTTTTTTACAATTTTCAGATTTTTAATGACCAAAGTCATTAATTAATTTTTAAGCCACCAAGCTGAAATGCAATACCAAAGTCCGGGCTTCGTCGAAGATTACTTGACCAAAATTTCAACCAATTTGGTTGAAAAATGAGGGCGTGACAGTGCCGCCTCAACTTTCACGAAAAGCCGGATATGACGTCATCAAAGACATTTATCAAAAAAATGAAAAAAACGTTCGGGGATTTCATACCCAGGAACTCTCATGTCAAATTTCATAAAGATCGGTCCAGTAGTTTAGTCTGAATCGCTCTACACACACACACACACACACACGCACGCACACACGCACATACACCACGACCCTCGTTTCGATTCCCCCTCGATGTTAAAATATTTAGTCAAAACTTGACTAAATATAAAAAGCAGTTTCCTGGCATGTTCCAACGCTAAATTATCTGACTAACATACATCATCGGATAACAAAAGCACTATCGCTAGACTCCACTAAGGGGTCTTACAGAATTAAAAAAAATCCAAAACTCCACACAAAAAATGGAATTGGGTGGGTGGGTTAGCCATCAATTTGGAATTTTTATATTTTTTTGGAAACTCAACAAAATATTATTTTGCAACCTTTCCCGCGCCTGTAGTGAGTGACATTCCTTGGTATTATTAATACAACGTTCAAAGAAAGGGTAAACAGTGTTCAGTATCATGTCAACTTGCTAAAATAAGAAATGTGAATATAAAGCAGTGGCTGAAGGTTGAGAGGGAAGAGAATAAAAGACAGCAATTGAACTGTACTCACCACTAAACGTCCATTTACGGTAGTGGCGAGTACAGTTCAATTGCTCTCTGTTATTAAAATAATAAACCCGAGTTTAATAATGTTCACTACATGGTGTATGTGTGGCCGGTGGATTTGGACAACGTTTCCCGCATAGACGAATATCAAACCACTGAAAATGTCGACTTCAGAATTAGAGTGCATCTTTCAAACACCATCTTCTCGGTATGAATCCTTCGTCAATATGTACTGCCAACTTCACAAAAAGTCGTCGAGACAAGATCGGTTCAAGGCAGCACAGGCCGAGTGGATTGCTGCAAAGAAATCTGGCTGTGTTGACGCTGTGTTTGACGCCATGGAAAAGGAAATCAAGACGACAGTCGACCCGGACACCCAGAGGAATAAGTTCCGTGATTTCTTCACAGCAAAGAAAACAACGACTACTGCCAATCAGCCGAGTGCTGGTAGGTTTTCTCTTCCAATCCCACTCGTCAACAGACCATCAACACCCACGCCAACTGAGGTTCGGGGCGATCCCAGCAAGAAGCCAGCCATTATTGATGCCACCAAATGTGCCCATCTTTACAGTTTCTTGGACGACATCGGTGTTGATGCTGCAAAACTCCTGACTCCAGATGTCACAACTGCACAGAACGAAATGCGCACGTGGCAAGCGTGAGTCTGACCGTGACATCGACGGTACTCCACCAGCCAAAAGGACCAAATACAAGACTTTCCCCAGCCCACACTACCTCAACAAGCATAAGACAGAAAGTGGACATAAAAAACAGTAGCAAGCGATTCCATTTTTTTTTTTTTTGGAATGGGGGGTGGGTGGGTGTGTTCTGTTGATTCCAAATTTTTTTGGAGTTTTGGAATTTTTTTAATTCTGTAAGACCCCTAAAGAGAGATCCAACCAATTTTCTCGGTATTTCACGCAGGGTATTACTCCTATATTGTTTGGGTTTTTTCTTGTCCAAATGTCTCAATATTCTATTCAACGCCGCAATTAGTTTTCTTGTACAAAACGACTTACCGTTTCCGTAGAGCACAAAGTAGTAGCCCTCGGCATGGTGACCCTGCTTTAGTATCATGCGCTTGGCTTCGTAACTGAAACACAATGGTCAACGCAGGTGGTCAGATATCCATTGCTAGTCTCTGGTTATTTGTATCAGTTCGTTTTGTTTCGCTATTATTGTTTGTTTTGTTTTGTTCTTGGGTCGGTTTTTTTCGTTTGTGTGTGTGTGGGTTTGGTGTTTTGGTTTTTGTTGTTGCTTCAATTGATTTGTTTTGCTTGGTCTGGTTTACGTTTTATATTTGTTTCTGACGTCTGCATGCCCAGTGCCTGCCTGCCTGTCCGCCTATCCTCTGTCTGTCTGTCTGTCTGTCTGTCTGTCTGTCTGTCTGTCTGTCTGTCTGTCTGTCTGTCTTTCTGACTGTGTGTCTCTTTGTCTGTATTGAGTGCATTTGTTTTTAACTGGATAAGCATTCGTTTTAAGCACGGGTCCGTAGGCCTATACACACACAAAATTAACCAAAGTGCGTGTATGCATGATTATGTCTGGCTCAAAACAGATTGAATAAGACGAAAAGACACTGCGAGTAACACGAAGCAAAGGAATTTGTCACTGACCTCTGAAATTCTCCAAACTGTGCGAAGTTCCGTTGCATTCTGACGGGGAAGATGGCCAGCTGGGGTATGTCCCGCAGGCCAATCATTGCCTGAAAAGACACACAGAAAGAGAGAGATTCAGATTCATGCACCCCTTTCAATAAAGGCGATAGCTTGTTAACCCGCGATTTGTCAAATGTTTTACAAATCACGTAAATGCGCCCGATATTGTCTTGTCATCTCCAAAGTCAAATAATCTATTAGATTTTTTTTTGATTTTTTTCATTACTTTATTGTCCCATCGCTTGGAAAATCGGGTCGCTTCCTCACAGTGGAAAGCTAGCAGCAACAGAGTCGCGCTACTCCAAAGTCAAGGGATCTATTAGATTTTTTTTTAATGTTCATTACTTTATCGCTGGGAAATTCGGGTCGCTTTCTCCCAGTGAAAAGCTAGCAGCAACAGAGTCGCGCTACGCCAAAGTCAAGGGATCTATTCGATTTTGTTCATTACTTTATTGTTCCATCGCTGGCAAATTCGGGTTTGTTTTCTTTGTTATGCAAAAATTCGTAATATAATATTTTATCTATCGTCCCCAAACCACCACCCCACCACCCAGCATGGAGGCTCAAAACAACAAATATTA
>NC_090248.1:43661435-43676435 GCF_037325665.1 Littorina saxatilis
AGACACGTCACTAAGCAAACTATGTCAGACATCATCATGAGTTTGTGTAAAACAAAATGGAGGCCGGAATCAATCAGTTGAATCGAACTCCGACCAAACACCAACGTAATAACTAGGTTAACTTATGCACTCGCGTGAACAAGAAACTGTCGAGCTTCACAGATGTCGTCGTTGGGTAGTTTTGGGTTTGTTTTACTACCATAGGAGGATGTTTGAACTGTAAATGCACTCAGCTGCAACAAAAACGCAAAACGAAGGCTGTGAGCTGCACTGTGCCTTTAAAGTTAACAAGCGATGTTCATCCTCAAAATGTCATGTACCCAAAATGATGATGGAACACTAATACGTTTAGCAAAGACCTCGATTGCCGCGATTGTCTCTCTTTAAAACTGAGAATCAGTCAACACTACGAATGGCAGTTAAAACAGAATATATAAGTGATAACAATTATTACGCAGTCAGCGAACGGATCGAAAAAAGTAGTCCGGCACTGCACACGACATGGATTTTGCTGCCCTCAGGTCTGGAAACTCGTAGGACAGTCCGAGTGGTCCATAGGTCACGTATAAACCCTACTTAGACCAGGGACAGCTGGAAATGTCCGGCATTTTACCGAACATCTAAAAATATCTCAAATAAAATGAGCAACCGGTTATGCGTGCCGGTTGTTAGACCTTAAAAGACATTAGTCTCCAATGTTCACAATAATAATCAGTTGATTTGACCGGTTTTGGTACAAATCCAAAAACAAAGAGACTGCCAACGTTCCAAAATTCAGAATCAAAAAACAAGGAAGGTAGGTTGTTGGAACGTTTGTTATTGACAAATCAATACATTCACAAATATATCGACCCAACGGTCTTTTAAGTGCACAAACAAACAATAACGAAAACTTCAAAAGGATGAAGATGGCATGATGTTTACGCATACAGAAGAACAAAACAAACAAGAGGGTTGCAGTCAGGCAAGATGAGCAAATCCAAAAACAAAGAGACTGCCAACGTTCCAAAATTCAGAATCAAAAAACAATTTTTCTTTTTGATTCTGAATTTTGGAACGTTTTTGGATTTGCTCATCTTGCCTGACTGCAACCATGTGAATGTATTGATTTGTCAATAACAAACGTTCCAACAACCTACCTTTCTTGTTTTTTTATTCGATTTTGGGAAAGATTTGTCCCCATTGATTTACAATTAGAATCAATTAATTTGACCGGTTGACATGACAGTGTGAAAGACTTTCTTCAGAGCCAGGATTCCTCCAACTGAAGAGACAAAGGTTGGGAACATGGCAAGCACGATCTCTGGTTAGACTTTGCTTTGCAGTCTAAACGGCTCCGTATTTCCGATTGTTTTTGAAGCGTATGATCAAAGCGTGGCCCTGATAGACTTCGTGTGGAGACACGCCCCTCGGTAGTGACTGGACTGCACTGTCACGTGGGAAACCTTGCCTCAATGTTTCCAAGAGACACAACTCTTTCACAACCCATAAAAACCCAACAGAGTTATTTCCGAAATTCATCACGTAGGCCACCGCTGCAACTACGGACGTTAACTCCCCAATGGTGTATTAATGTACGATTATACTTTTGATCGTTGTCTTTGTCTTATAAGCAATGCGATGTGGTGCCAAAAGATGAATTTTCATGTTTATGTACAACGAAAATGGACATTAAAGTGTTCTCATCTCATCTCATCTCATCTTATCTTATCTTATTATCTGAATTTTCATGTTTATGTACAACGAAAATGGACATTAAAGTGTTCTCATCTCATCTCATCTCATCTTATCTTATCTTATCTTATCTTATCTTATCTTATCTTATCTTATCTTATCTTAATGTCATCATCGTAGTGCGTTTTACATAAAACTCACCTGGAATGCATGGTGACGGAAGCCAGAGTGAAGAGAAACTTGCGAGTGGTCCTGGCCAGCCCTGCTGAACGAGGGGTCACGCTGGACCCAGGACGATCCGGAGACAGCGCAAAGATGGACGCCTTTGAGGACGACCTTTTCCACACCGTCGAGTGCTTCCGGGTCAAGGGTCTACTTCCGTCTGGAGTCCAGGGCGAGGCCCGGTCCGCAGTTGGGGAAGGGGAGGCCTTGGTGGGGGAGGGGGTGATCTTGGAGGGGGACGGGGGGTTCTTGATGCGGGAAAGATCGAGGGCGGAGGGGAGGATGTCGGGGAGGGTTCTCCTCTTCCACAGCCCCTCCCCTTGCGTTTCTGTAGACAGCGACCCCATGGTGACAAACAATCAGCAGTTTTATCAGCAACAGTGATCAGCAACAGTGAGCGGTTTTATCAGCAACAGTGAGCGGTTTTATCAGCAACAGTGAGCGGTTTTATCAGCAACAGTGAGCGGTTTTATCAGCAACAGTGAGCGGTTTTATCAGCAACAGTGAGCGGTTTTATCAGCAACAGTGAGCGGTTTTATCAGCAACAGTGAGCGGTTTTATCAGCAACAGTGAGCGGTTTTATCAGCAACAGTGAGCAGTTTTATCAGCAACAGTGAGCGGTTTTATCAGCAACAGTGAGCGGTTTTATCAGCAACAGTGAGCGGTTTTATCAGCAACAGTGAGCGGTTTTATCAGCAACAGTGAGCGGTTTTATCAGCAACAGTGAGCGGTTTTATCAGCAACAGTGAGCGGTTTTATCAGCAGCAGTGAGCGGTTTTATCAGCAACAGTGAGCAGTTTTATCAGCAACAGTGAGCGGTTTTATCAGCAACAGTGAGCGGTTTTATCAGCAACAGTGAGCGGTTTTATCAGCAACAGTGATCAGCAACAGTGAGCGGTTTTATCAGCAACAGTGAGCGGTTTTATCAGCAACAGTGAGCGGTTTTATCAGCAACAGTGAGCAGTTTTACCAGCAACAGTGAGCGGTTTTATCAGCAACAGTGAGCGGTTTTATCAGCAACAGTGAGCGGTTTTATCAGCAACAGTGAGCGGTTTTATCAGCAACAGTGAGCGGTTTTATCAGCAACAGTGAGCGGTTTTATCAGCAACAGTGAGCAGTTTTATCAGCAACAGTGAGCAGTTTTATCAGCAACAGTGAGCGGTTTTATCAGCAACAGTGAGCGGTTTTATCAGCAACAGTGATCAGCAACAGTGAGCGGTTTTATCAGCAACAGTGAGCGGTTTTATCAGCAACAGTGAGCAGTTTTATCAGCAACAGTGAGCAGTTTTATCAGCAACAGTGAGCGGTTTTATCAGCAACAGTGAGCGGTTTTATCAGCAACAGTGAGCGGTTTTATCAGCAACAGTGATCAGCAACAGTGAGCGGTTTTATCAGCAACAGTGAGCGGTTTTATCAGCAACAGTGATCAGCAACAGTGAGCGGTTTTATCAGCAACAGTGATCAGCAACAGTGATCAGCAACAGTGAGCAGTTTTATCAGCAACAGTGATCAGCAACAGTGAGCGGTTTTATCAGCAAACAGTGAGCAGGAATTATGCACAGACAACAATGACAGTTTTGTGACTCTCCGCCCACAAAGTTATTTCTGCCAGTCACAATACTGATAAAAACCAAAAACACCAAGGGGCGAATTTTTCCCAACGACGAAAGCCCCATTAGTGTACAAATAAGCTGAAAGCACAGAAATATGTTGTCACTAAAAAACTAGTTTATCATTGAAGTTGAACTCTCAGAACCATGATCAGCATAGTAATCACAACAGCATCACAACAGCATCCACAGAAAAACGCTCTTGTCTGAGAATTCCTGGTTCCACAACAAAGACGTCATCACAAAGATAAACTGAAATAACGTAGATGTGTGCAATAGTTCCGAGACACCCAGTTTCCTGTAGCTCAGCTTTGATATACCATAAAGATTACAGAAACAAAATTCAAATCACGACTTAATTTTTTTTCTTCGTTTTCCTCGACCTAGTTTATGATTCACAGTGCACAAACTGCGTGTCAGAGGCATTCATCAGTGAGGATAATTCTTCTTTTCCACCCTCGACGGTGCGCACTTTTAACCTGTCTTTCCCAGTTCAATCACATTATCACATCTCTAGCGTAAAAATCGGAATCGGTCATTTGTGATCGAATTCACCAACAGTCAAACCAATACAACTTGTGTGGTTAACTATAACACTGACGCCTCACAACTCAAAGTGCAGCATATGTCATAATTATGTGTGTCAAAGTACTTCTCCCGTTGCAGAGTATTAAGAGTACAGTGGAACCCCCCTTGTAGGACCCCCAATTTAACACCCCCTTTCGTTTAAGCCCCTCTTTTCTCAGACCTTCTGTTCATGGCCTTTGTAAATAAACCCCCATATTAGACCCCCTCCTTTTTACGACCTGATTTTCTCAGACCTTCTGTTCATGGCCTTTGTAAATAAACCCCCATATAAGACCACCTCCTTTTTACGACCTGATTTTCTCAGACCTTCTGTTCATGGCCTTTGTAAATAAACCCCCATATCAATCAATCAATCAATATGAGGCTTATATCGCGCGTATTCCGGGGGTACAGTTCTAAGCGCAGGGATTTATTTTTTTTTTTTAATTTTGTTTTTATACAATTTATATCGCGCACATATTCAAGGCGCAGGGATTTATTTATGCCGTGTGAGATGGAATTTTTTTTTACACAATACATCACGCATTCACATCGGCCAGCAGATCGCAGCCATTTCGGCGCATATCCTACTTTTCACGGCCTATTATTCCAAGTCACACGGGTATTTTGATGGACATTTTTATCTATGCCCATACAATTTTGCCAGGAAAGACCCTTTTGTCAATCGTGGGATCTTTAACGTGCACACCCCAATGTAGTGTACACATATAAGACCCCCTCCTTTTTACGACCTGATTTTCTCAGATTTTTGGAGGTCTCAAAGAGGGGGTCCCAATGTAATACCAATGTCAAGAGTTCTGGGGTATCTCGGCGACCCTGACAAGTTTTTTGACAAGTGACAACAAATGGACGGCTAAAGAAAGGGATTAGTAGAAATTGGGGAAAATGCATGTCAACTGTACCACCACACTGAGTTGGTTATCACCAGTCCGGTTAACGCGACGGCAGAGGGTTGTGTCAACATTTATGTAAGGGATTTCACACAGTTGTTTAGTTAGATTACAGGGCTTAGCCATCTGAAAGATTTATGTTTTGTTCTCGTATGATTTGGGGAAAAAATATGGTTCGAGTTTTGTTTGTAGTTCACTGATATTTTTGATTCTCGTTTGGGGACAAGCGCGAGAAAATAAAAACAGACACCGAAAGATAGGCTGAGAAACAAACAGACAGACTGACATTCATACATACGTAAATACATACATACAAACAGACGGCCGGACAGACAGACATATACACATACCTTATTCCTTTACTTGTTTAACAAATGTAAGCAGCATTTACCCTCTCTCTCTCTCTCTCTCTCTCTCTCTCTCTCTCTCTCTCTCTCTCTCTCTCTCTCTCTCTCGCTCTCTCTCTCTCGCTCTCTCTCTCTCTCTCTCTCTCGCTCTCTCTCTCTTTCTCTGGTGCCCTCTCTCTCTCTCGCTCTCTCTCTCTCTCTCTCTCTCTCTCTCTCTCTCTCTCTCTCTCTCTCTCTCTCTCTCTCTCTCTCTCTCTCTCTCTCTCTCTCTCTCTCTCTCTCTCTCTCTCTCTCTCTCTCTCTCTCTCTCTCTCTCTCTCTCTCTAACTAAACGGCAACCTATTTTGTCTGTGAAACACGATCGTAAAAACACAAGAAACTTCAACCTCTGGATGTCTCTTTTCTCTCCTGAAGCAACTTCCTCCCCCTACTGTACCCCACCACCCGCTAACACCACCATCACAAACCCATACCAACATTCGCAACGTTTAATCAAACATGCGCAACAGTTTAACAAATACACACAACAAAGCCTCCAGGGCTGAGGTGTACGAACCGAAAGTGGGTGGAACAAACCGCGGGGTCTCATTCATTGAAATCCCAACAAATCTCAATTTCAACCAATCCAACACCGCGGCTGGCTCCTACCCGGTTGGTTAGTAACTTACTTTCTCGTGCACGTCGGCCCAGAACACCTAAGCCTTTCAACCACCACCGAGTACCAGAATAAGCTAATGCTGATCACAAATCCCCACCAATATTGGCGGCTCCCGCTTTGGGGTATGGGGGCCAATCCTTGAGTTGTGTCAACAACTGAAAGTGCTTCTTCCTTTTTGCACTGGCCAGCCCTGCTCGTGTTTGGATACTGACCACTTGCTCATAATTATGACCTTGAAACAAATGGTTATAAGGTAACTCTACAAAGACACAGAGGATCAGTCTTGACAACTGTCTTCGATGTCATATTCGGTATGCGTTAGCTGGAGAAGCCTATAGTGTCCGACATGTGTCATCATGCGTTCTGAATTTACTTGGTCAATGGTGTATCAAGGATGTGTTTTTACCACTGACCTCGTGAAAACCAGGTCAACATATATGTTTGCATTTTTTGTTTTGTTTTTTTGCCTGTTTGTTTGTAAGCTTTACATCAATGAGTGGTAAGTCCATCATCCAGCTGCGTAATTTTTAAGCATGACATTTTTCGTGCGAAGTCGTTGTTCAGCAAATGCTGTAAATCATACAGATTAACATAAATTATATTCACTGATGTTCACGTGTAGACTAGAACAAGAAGAAGAACAAATACCCTATTGTCTGTCTTTACAAAACAGAAATGTGTCTTTAGACTTTTGCACGTCCTGGGGTCAGCAACAGAGTTCGCGCCCCCTTAGCTGAAAATGTCTGTGTGTTTTAGGAGAATAGATTAACATCGAGATGTAGCAATAATTTAAGTTTAACATTTTGTACCTAAATTGTTCAAAGTGGTTCCTAATTAGTGTTGTCACTACATGCTGTAATCTGCAACTCGTACAATGTTGAAGCAGTCAAATTGTGATGGGTTTTTTCTCGGTTTTCCTTGTTGTTGTTGTTGTTGTTGTTGTTGTTGTTGTTGTTGTTGTTGTTGTTGTTGTTCTTCTTCTTCTTCTTCTTCTTCTTCTTCTTCTTCTTCTTCTTCTTCTTCTTCTTCTTCTTCTTCTTCTTCTTCTTCTTCTTCTTCTTCTTAACTACACAGGAAGCTTTTCAAAGTAAAGTATAAGAATACACCATTGAGCGACAGACGTTTTTGTTGTTTTAAACGCTACATTCGGAATGCTTCATGTCCATTCTTTTATATAATATTACTTTCCCTGTTACACACTTTAACCTTGAAACTTGTGAGAGTTTGTGTTCGTTTCCTCGGCCGATTCTAGCTAGACACCTTCAACGCTTTCATTGTTCTGGCTTCTCCTGAAGTAATCCTTCTGTTCCTGAACCACACTTGCCGCGCGTGGTACGGTTACCGAGACTATTCGTTCACAGTCTGTGCCGTGGTTAACAACCAATTTACTGTCCCTGTGTGGTCAAGTCAGTGTTCTCGACAGCTGGACGGTTCTTCAACGGTCTGCTGGGCTTTAACATTATAAAATGCTACACTGGACACGAACATAGTTATTGTTGCCGTTTGACCTCCGCGGGCTAATAGGTTGCGAATGTGTTCCTCTCTGTCTCTGTCTGTCTGTCTGTCTGTCTGTCTGTCTGTCTGTCTGTCTGTCTGTCTGTCTGTCTCTCTTTCTCTCTTTCTCTCTCTTTCTCTCTCTCTCTAAGATGGCAAGATGGCGGCCATGTGTGATCCTCCATAAAATGCCTCTGTGATTTTGTTCTTCTATTGTGCGTATTTCCATGATATGGCTATTGTTAACATGCATATGCTTCTCATACGTTATAAGACTCGTTTTTGAGATAGATTCAAGGAGGAATTCAATGTTATTCAACAGTGGATAGTGTTTTTCTTCTAAAACCTTGATCTTCTACTTTTTCTAACAATTCTGTGGTGACTGGGGAGTTCTGCGATGGAAAAAGATTAACACTTGGATTCCATAGCTATATGCTTCATCTCAATGTAGGCACATCGTTTCTTGTGTTTATTCTTGTGTTGAAATCGTGAAAGTTACTAACTATTGAATTGAGGAAAAGCTGATAATTGTGTTGTTTTGACTCTATATGGAAAAGGGAAAGACGTAAAGTCAGACAATGACACGTACCGTGCATTCCATAACCTGACTTTTACGTCATTGTCATTGTCTTGGTGTACACATAGACATAACCGAGTCTTTTTATGTACGTCATAAGTTGAGGCGACATTCCAGAAATACATTATGTAACACATAGTGCTATTTTTTTTTGGATCATTGAATTATAGTGTGTTTTGGTTTAGTTGACGGAAAGTTTGGATCTTTGTTTAACAACACAATGTTTAACAACAACAAAAGTGACAACATCATCATCAACAACAAAAACTATGAACAAATGCAACATCAACAACTACAACGTAACTCACATCAATAGATCTACACCAAATGAAACAATGACAATGTTGATTATGCTTAGTTACTAGACAAACATACACCAATGGGTGGGAAGAACAATGTCAATTTTGACACGATCAAAAACGGCACATTGCCTTGAAATTATTGAAAATAAGAAAGATCCAGATCAAATCACTTTTCGCTGTGATAAATTCTACTATCCTTTCTGGAAAGCTGTTCTGAGATACAGGTATGTCACGGATCTACCTTCAAAAGGCTTCTCAACATCCTGGAAAGATTATCACCGAGAAAATGGGCATCTGATACCATTGTCCTTGTCTTATAATGATGATAAGATATCTTTAAATCATGAGTCTGTGGAAAGTGTAGCACAGTCTACAATTAGACTTGATCATGATGGCTCTAAACTCTTGGTTATGCATATTTATGACAACCAGAACATTTTGGTTCAAGGGAAAAAATGCCGTCAATGGATTGCAGAGGATTTTGAAAGATTACAGACAATTGTACATGTACTTGCTGACACCTCAAAACCTGCTACAGACAATGATCTGACAAAAGTCTGGAAAATGACAAGCCTCATCTCACCTCCAGTTTCTGATAAAGAAGAAAACTTGTGCAACTCATACATTCTACTGGATAAAATCCTCAACCAAAACAACGAGGAAGAAATAATATCTTACCAAAATGCTCTCACTGACACCAACATCAACGACACTTCTGTTGAAGACACTTCTGGTAGTTGCAATGTAAACACATACAATATGCCAGAAGTAACAGCTATTAACAATGAATCTGCTTCTAATTGTAATGAGATCATTGACGACAGCAACAAAGAAACCAATACAAGTAAAACTCCTCTTGTTTCTGAAACCAGCATCTTCGTGCCTTCGAACGAAGAGCTTTATGATCTGGTGCTTCAGCTCCAAAGTGATTTGCTTGACTCACAAACGAGATCAGACAGAAAAGCAAAAGCCGAAAGGCAATACTACAGTACAGAAATAGAAGAATTAAAGGGAGAAAACATGAGAATAAAACAGGAACTAGAATCAATGAATAAAAAGAATCAAGCATTGCATAATAAAATTCTTGACTTAAAAAACCCTCAGCTTTCTGCTACCAAAAATACCAAAGTCAAGTCTTCTGTGACTGCTTCAAACAAGCAGCCTCCAACCCCCTCTCCCGTCTCATCGGAACATCTCCAGTCCCCTAGTTGCTCTTCTAACCTGTCAAACGAAAGTGCAGCTGTGATTTCGATGTCTGCATGTGATGAACAACAATCTGACGGTGAGTGGCCTGAGCTGTCATCAATAGATTCTAACACTTCCACCCTCATCATTGGTGACTCAGTTGTGTCAGGCCTCCATCAGGCAAAGATGAACATTGACAATGAAAGATCACAAGTATTGTCTCTTTCTGGCCTTGACAGAGAACAACTTATTGGGCTTCTAAAAGGAACAGCAATACATCCCAACGTCACCACAGTTGTCCTGCATGTAGGGATCAACGACTGCAAGCGTGGTGGCGTCCTTGGAAAAGGAGCATGGCGCTCGATCATTGCACACACTCGGCGCTGTTTTCCAAAAGCAAGATTAATCATGTCTTCAATATTGCCCCACCGAGATCAACATGAACATATCACAGCATGTATAAATGAATCAAACGACAACTTAATGCAGCTCTGTCATCAACAGCACATTGATCTTGTCAACAATGACGTCAGCTTTTTCACCATACGAGGGGACATCAAAACAAGATGGATGAGGGATGCTCTACACCCCAACAACAGAGGGACAAGTGCCTTAGCTATCAACATCAAGCGTAGTTTCTCTGGCAACATCCCTGAAAACAAACATTCAACAACATCAAGACAATATCATAATGATGTTGGACGATCAGAAAAACGAGGAAACGATGATATATCATCATGGTGTGATAAGACCCAACCACGTCCTCAAAGGCAAGCGACTGCATCATTCGTTGGACGTCACTACGGACCCAAAACTTCAGGCCCGCCACAACACCAACAACCTCCAGGTCAAGTTCCTCAACATTTAATGGCATTGTCAACTGCTCCGGGAGTCAGCCAACAACCGGGTGTACATGTATTTACTGAGCCCCACCCTCGGATCAGTGCAAGAAACCTGGATCAGCACCTCGGATGGCACTCACAGGAACAAAAACCTCCTCTCTTCCATTTCCCTAATATGCCACGTCAACAGCTGCCAGAATTGTATAGACCTGAACATATGTCTCTGCATCAACAGAGCATGAGATCAGAGGCTCTGAGTGCCCTCGACAAAAAGTTAATGTTTGATCTACTATCTAGAGCACTATCTTCCATTTAAACCCAGCGGTGTGCATCTGTGTCGCTTTTTGCAATATCAGTTATTGTGTTAGGATATAAACGGTTTCGTTTCAACCGAAGTCCTGAGTCTGAGTCAGCTGCCTCTTTTCAAATAACCTTGTAAGTTAATTGTGTTCATTCTGTATAAATATGCGTTCAAAAAGTGGATTAAACATTGGACACGTGAACGTATATCACTTGGGGAACAAACTGCATGATGTCAGTTTACTTCTCAATACGTCACCATCGCTTCATCTACTTGGGTTAACAGAGACAAGACTGTCAAACCTAAAGCATAATGATGATTCTGTTGAGATTCAGAATTATTCTTTTATAAGACGTGATGCTGCTCATCCAAATCACACGGGAATCGGTGTGTATGTGCACAACGATTGTTTTCATGTTGTAAAACGCCGGCATGACCTTGAACCAGAGAGTGTAGAGTGTATTTGGCTAGAAGTAAGGCCAAACAATTCATCTCCTATTCTAGTTGGATTCTTATACAGAAATCCCGCCTGCACGGATGAATGGTTTGATGACTTTATAGATATGATGGACAAAGTCAACGTGTGCAATTGTAATATGCTATTATTGGGAGACTTTAATATTAACATGTTAGTAAACCAGTCTCAATGGCTTGACAAAACTGAATCGCTAGGTATTACTCAACTTATAAAAGAGCCCACAAGAGTAACTAGCATGTCTTCAACTCTTCTGGATCATATATACACGAACAATGATAGCATGGTTCTAAATGCTTCAACATCTAATATTTGCATGAGTGACCATAAACCGATCACGTGCACTTGGTCGTGTAAACGACCAAAGGTAATGTCAAAAGGTCATACCTATATCACGTATAGATGTTTTAAAAAATTTGACAAGTCTGCGTTTTTACTTGACTTAAGTTTGGCAAATTTCCAATTGGTGTCAAATTGTTTTGATCCTGAAGAAGCTGCATTGTTATTTGTCAGAACATTATTATCTGTTGTTGACAGACATGCTCCAATCCGCAGGAAAAGAGTTAAATTTTCGACTGTACCGAACTGGATGACAGGTGAAATTAAAGATGCTATGTTAGTTCGAGATTTTCTAACAAAATGAAACAGTTTGAACTTTACAAAAAAATGCGAAACAAAATTTCTGAATTGGTGAAACTTGCAAAAAAGAAATATTTTCAAAATCTTATAATAGATAAAAATGACATATGTCAAATTTGGCGTGCAATGAATGAACTGACTAGTAAATCACGCAAAGCCCCATCCTGTATTAATCCTAATATAACTGCTGATGATTGTAATAGTTACTTTCTATCTATGACCGACAATGTTCTTGATTCCTCAGCCAGTTCTGATCAGATTGGCTATAAGGTGCCTGAAGTACTCAGTCAATTTTGTAATGAGAAACTTTTGCCATCTGACTCGTTTGATATACCTGTAATCACAGTCGTTGAAGTTGGTGCACTAATTTCTAAACTAAATAACAAAAAAACAATGGACACAAACAATCTTAATTCACAAATTGTAAAAATGTCACTTCCTTATATTGTAAACAGTTTAACCCATGTATACAATCTCTCTATCAGGAAGAATGTCTTCCCATCAGTGTTTAAAACGGCTAAAGTTATTCCAGTACCAAAGTCAAAAGACACCGATAGCCTTGACAACTACAGACCGATATCTATTCTCTCTATACTGTCTAAACCCCTGGAAAAGCATATACACACCCATCTCCTTAAATATGTTGAAGAAAACAATATTTTTCATCCTTATCAATCAGGTTTTCGTCCTAAACATTCATGTCATACTGCCCTTACCCGGCTCTGTGATACCTGGCTAAAAGCAATAAACAATCGTGAAATGGTTGGAGCGGTATTCCTTGATCTCAGGAAAGCATTTGACTTAGTTGATCACGCTATTTTGTTAGACAAATTACTTATTTACCTGCAAAATAGCTCATCTGTGTCCTTTTTTACATCATATCTGTCAGATAGGAAACAAGCAGTCTACCTAAACGGTTCATATTCATCACAAGGCACTGTAAAATGTGGAGTCCCACAAGGTTCTATCCTTGGTCCCTTACTGTTTGGACTATACATTAATGATTTACCATTACACCTCAAACAAGAAAATGCTGTACTTGATCTTTTTGCGGATGACTCAACACTTCACAGCAGTAATACAGATATAAATCTCATAAGAAAAGTACTCCAAGAAAGTATAGCAAATATTAATGATTGGTGTAATTGTAACAGAATGGCACTGCATCCTAAGAAAACAAAAAGCATGTTAATAACCACAAGACAAAAACACCAGCGACAGCCTCTGAGCCTTGATCTTATGCATGGTACAGTTAGCATTGCTCAAGTCCATCAACACCGTGTGCTTGGAGTTGTAATTGATGATGAACTTAACTGGCGCTCTCACATTGATACAGTTTATAAACGAGTTTCTAGGAACCTTTTCTTACTTAACAAGCTCTGGTGCGTTGTTTCTGTGGATGCCCTCAAAATGTTTTTCCACGCACACTGTCTCTCTCACATTTGCTATGCATCTACTGTCTGGTGCAATGCCAGTGATGTTCATATAAAGAAAATAAACACACTTCACAAGAGAGGTGTAAAGTTATTAAACCGAGATCCCAATATGACTACTCAAGAAAAATACACTCAACTGAACATTCTTCCGCTACATCAGCAGTTCTTTTTAAATGCTAGTGTTTTCATGTTTAAAATGTACAACCATGAAACACCTTCATACATCCAAGACCTGTTTGAGCGTCCTCCTGGTAGAGCGAGGCTTTTGAATTATACGCTACCGCTCCCACGCATTGATTTGTATAAATCTAGTTTATCCTACTGGGGATCGCTTGTGTGGAATATACTTCCAATGTACTGTAAAACATGTCAAACCCTTTCATCTTTTAAAAAAAATGTTCGAAAATATCTTTGTCAAAAATAATTCTCTCCCTACGCTTTAAAATCATAACTGTTACTGCATAACATCTTAATCATCATTTTATTAATCAATGAACCACGTTATTATAACTAGTGTTTTGTTACTTTTAACCTGATTACAAATTCTTAGTTAATTAGTTATTCGTTTGGCTGTTCAATACATGTTATATAAATATATAATTGTAATGTATAATGTCATGTATGTCTAAAAGGGACAGGTTGGAAGATTAGGCATTGCCTAAAACCTTTATCCCTTTGTATTAAAGTTTTGAATCTGAATCTGAATCTCTCTTTCTCTCTCTCTCCTTTTCTCTGTCTCTGTCAGTCTGTCTGTCTGTCTGTCTGTCTCTCTGTCTCTCTGTCTGCCTCTCTCTCTCTCTCTCTCTCTCTCTCTCTCTCTCTCTCTCTCTCTCTCTCTGTCTCTGTCTCTCTCTGTCTGTCTGTCTGTCTCTCTCTCTCTCTCTCTCTCTCTCTCTCTCTCTCTCTCTCTCTCTCTCTCTCTCTCTCTCTCCCTCTCTGCACAAAACTCAAGGGTCAACTATTTTAATGTCCCTACTAAGAATAAGAAATATTGTGGGGCAATGTCAGGTTTAAAACTGAAAATACATCACACTCACTAACAGTTTGCATAAGTTGTGTAATACGTGAACGTGCATGGGACACTCGTTTCCGCGTAGTGAATAGGGTCTTCTTTGTTTTTACTGTGCTGGACTTAACATGTGAATAGTTTCAAACACGGAGACCACCATAAAATACTGAGAAAGGCAACAAATTTGAATCAGTCCCGCAGAGGCAAATAGGTTGAATGAACGTTAAAAAACAACAACCACCATTCCATGTAGTGAACTAAGAATAAGAAGAAGAATATAAAACTTAGATAACATCAATCTCAGAAGAGCACAGTGAAAAACTTACCCTTCATAAACTGCCGGTAGATTTCATCCTGTTCAAGGGGAGTCACAAACAGTCTTTCGCGACTGTCAGGCCGTATTCGGCGCATTTCCATCTTTTCAAGGGGTGGTGACATTGTTATAGTCTTCATTTGAAACGTCTCCACTCAAATTGGGTATTTGTCTGCGGTTATGTTCACGGCGTTTGGCATACGCGTTCCCATCACGGCCATGCTGAGAGACCGACCTTGGCTACAATTACTGCAGTTGAAGTAAGCAAGTCGCAGAGTTTCATGGAAAAGCTAGCTTCATTGGCATAATAATGAAACAGCTTGTCATTACGTTCTCACCGTTGAAGACGTCCCGGAGTTTTGTGGTAACAAGAACTCCAGACTGAGGCGCAGTAATTTGTATGTTTGTCATCATCTTCCCGCAATAAAAATGTCCCAC